>NC_134355.1:480788618-481128260 GCF_048569485.1 Anomaloglossus baeobatrachus
GAGGTCAATCTGGGCACCGCCTGAGGTCCCAGGTTCCATGTGGGGCCCTGACCAGATTGCCTATATCACAATGCATTGTGCGTCACCATTGGCAGTACACATCTCCAGGCTAGGAGGTTTCCTGGAGCTCCACTGCTGGTAACAGAGAATAGTAGCGCAGCTGCAGTGAAGTCCCCGCTTACTATACTGCAACATAGTGGTGCAATGATGTCAACAGCTGGTGAGCCTGCATATACAACTTGGTCACAAGAGAAAGTAGATCCCTGGTGCCTGGAGCAGAGAACTGGGGGCACTGGAAGGAGGTGATTATGTTTCCTTTTTTATTAAGTGTATGGGATATGTGAGGGGGCTCATCCTGGATAAGGGGGGCTATGTAGGGGCTCACACGGTGTATAGAAGGCTTTGGTAAGGCTTATGCTGAATATATGGGGCTTTTTGAGGGCTCATACTGTAAACATGGGGCTTTTTGAGGGCTCATACTGTATATATGTGACTATGTGAGGACTCCTCCTCTATATAGCGGCCATGTGAGGATTCATACAGTATATGTTGGGCTATGTGAGGGTTTATACTATGTATATAGGGCTGTTTGAGGTCTAATACTTTATATATGGGAATGTATGAGGGCTCATACCTTATATAGGAGCTCTGTAAGGGTTCATCCTGTATATAGAGGTTATGTGAGGGCTCATTCAGTATTTAGCAGCTATGCAATGGCTCATCTTGTATATAGGGGGTTATGTGAAGACTCATACTGTATATGTGGGGCTATTTGAGGGCTTAAACTGTATATATAGGGGTGTTTAAGAACTCCTACTGTATATATGGGATGTGTGAGGGCTCATCCTGTATATAGAGAACTATGTAGTGGCTTCCACTGTGTAATTAGGTTATCTGAGGGCTCACACTTTAATATGGGGCTTTTTGAGGGATCATACTGTATATTTGGGACTATGTGAGGGCTAATATCTATATAGGGAGATATGTGAGGGCTTATACTGTATGTAAGGGCCTGTGTGGGGCTCATACTGTATATAGTATACTGGGTGTGGGTCATACTGGATATACTGGTTAT
Source organism: Anomaloglossus baeobatrachus (assembly GCF_048569485.1). Taxonomy (NCBI): domain Eukaryota; kingdom Metazoa; phylum Chordata; class Amphibia; order Anura; family Aromobatidae; genus Anomaloglossus; species Anomaloglossus baeobatrachus. Next base: position 480,789,694 of record NC_134355.1, read on the forward strand.
ATGGGGGCTCATATGCTATATAAGCGGAGTGTCAGCATACTTAATTCTGATCAATATTAAGTGATACAAATAATATTATTAGAAAATAAAAATTATAACATAGTTTAATATAAATATTGAGCAGAATTAATTTCAACCTATTGCTTCTGTCTCCATACCAGCCACAGTCTCTCATATGGACCCTCATGAAACTTAATTTCCCACCACTGCTCAATTATGTACACTGCTATGTTATGTATAGCTTTGTAAATAAAGGAAATAAATTGTGCATTGCTGTCTCTATTGGTTTGCATCTACAGCTGTGCACAAGAACACCTTAATATTGTAATACACCTTGTATTAATCATGTGACCTATCATGTGATCTGCTAAAAGGGGATACATGATACATCAGGGCTTGGGGACCCCACAATTTATAGATTGATGAGGCCGCTGGCTACTCTTAGGCGGGCTTTGCACGCTGCGACATCGGTAACAATGTGTTACCGATGCTGCAGCGATAGTCCAGCCCCCGTCGCACGTGCAATATCTAGTGAAAGCTGCCGTAGCGATTATTATCGCTACGGCAGTTTCACACGCATATACCTGCCGTGCGACGTCCCTCTGGCCGGCGACCCGCCTCCTTCCTAAGGGGGTGGGTCGTGCGGCATCACAGCGACGTCACACGGCAGGCGGCCAATTGAAACGGAGGGGCGGAGATGAGCAGGATGTAAACATCCCGCCCACCTCCGTTCTTTTCATTGCAGCCGGAGGCAGGTAGGTGATGATCCTCGCTCCTGCGGCTTCACACACAGCGATGTGTGCTGCCGCAGGAGCGAGGAACAACATCGCACCTGTCGCTGCACCGGCATTATGGAAATGTCGGAGGCTGCAGCGATAATACGATAACGACGCTTTTGCGCTTGTTCATCGTATCAAAAAGGTTTTACACGTTGCGATATCGACTGCAATGCCGGAAGTGCGTCACTTTCGATTTGACCCCATCGACATCGCACGTGCAATGTCGCAACGTGCAAAGCCGCCCTTAATCTACCCTTAATCTACACTTTTCTGTACCTATAATCTACCTGCTATTCTTTTAATTTGAAGGTCCTTGTTACTTTTTACATAACAGTAGAAAGTAACATTTTTCATACACAGCTTCAATAAGAGAAGGTGTCGATTCGTATTGAGTTGATGATGCCCTACAATTTTTTAATTCACTTTTTTTCTCTATCTCGTTCCGTTTTTGAGATAGAAATGCTAACTCCGTTGTTTTCCACCAGGTGGCGCTTTAGGTGGTTTCATTGCGTAGCGCATGGCTACTTTACTATACCTAGACACCATTTCTATTCCTATAGCTGGCGCAGTTCTCAAGTTAATGGCATCGGACAGGGTATGGGTGGACACACTGTATATATATAGACTGTACACACTGTATATATATATATATATATATATATATATATATATATATATATATATATATATTAGGGAAGCCCTGTAGCTCTTTGGTTGGCATTGCTGTACTGATTGGAGGCAAAATACTTGCCCCAATTCATTAAGATCGGTGTTTTGTATACCAGTCATGATGAAGGCTGTGCTGGAGTAAGATATTCAGAGATTTGAACCTATAAAATTACTTGGGCATACCTTTCAACCATTGTGCACCACCATTAGAAAAAATATATACCAGGTAGGTATATGATGATTTTTTTGAAAAATTGGCTGCGCTGGCCAGGACTGGTGTAGAAATACCAGTAGTTGCATAAATTCATTTTTTTATATTTCTAGCAGTTTTAGGCCATAATTCTAAGGAAAATTACTTAATGAATTGGTGCCAATATTTTCTTTATATTTGGAGATGCAGAAGGTTTAAGGGTCTGTCTTGGTGATCTACTCTTAATAGTGGCTGTTCTTAAGTACTGCAGCTGTAGTACCATAAACTTCCACTACGCCGTGGGTGGAGATGTGCTGTTCTGTAAACTGTTTCCATCCGGATGCTGCTAGTATCTGATTGGCGGACGTGTTTGGTATCTGAAACTTTACAATCTGATACTAATGACCTATCCTAAACACAGATCAATAGCTAATTAATGGAAAAAATGTTAAATATTTTGGGATGTTTTTGAATATATAATACAATTTCCTTCAAAAGTCATTTAACTTCACTAGGTAGATTACAATTTCCTAAACATGCTTTATCCAGTGATGTAAAAATTTTCAACAACCAAAAGGTTTACTGTGCCGATTCCCATAATATTCTCCCAATAAGCACAGGCAGTGAACAGACCACCATGGTGGTGATATATAGGAGAAGGTGTAAATAAACTGAATCCTTGTTTTCCGGTAATAGTAATGATGAACAGCACCTATTATAGAACCATATATAGGAACAGAATGTGGCAATACAGCATTTGGCTACAACATCTCTCTTTGGATTTGCAATATAGCCCTTAGGGAAAGATTGCATCTTCACACTGAGAATCAATTACTTGTATTTTCGGTTCTGATACTGAAATTTTATAATGCAAATAGGAATCCATCTCAGAATCCATGGCAACAGTTGAAGTCAACTCAGGTGCTTATCCTCAATTCTTCTGAGCTGCCTTCATTCAGTTTTGTATTTTGGATTGACAGTGGTTTTATGTCGATGGGTGTCTTCATCATAATAACACTGCACAGCCTTTATTTTAATGACTTGAACAAAGGGAGACATAAAACTATATCAAAAGTAGGAAAAGGTTGCATTGTTGTCCCCGCAACCAAACTCTGTGTGTCATTATTTCTAATGAGGTACAGGAAATTAAAGTTGAACTTTGGCTTGACATGGCAACTTTTATCCATTGACAAAGTGTAAACACATGAGGTCCGTTGTATTGTCATTATTTTATGTGTTCAGGATAATCTATATTTGCCAGAACACAATCTAGTAATATAATGGAAACTGTAAGAAATTGCAATAAGTATAATTTGCCAAAGAACTTTTATGAAATTAAGAAGAATAATGAATAAAGATGATCGAATACCTCAAATATTTGGCAACGCCCATATTCGCCGAATAGGACGCCACTATTCGACTATTTGCGAATATTCGATGCGCAATGTAAGTCTAAGGAAAACTCGAATAGTTGCCGAATAGCAACCATTCAGGCTTCCCATAGACTTAGATTGCACATCGAATATTCGCATAGTGGCGACCTATTTGTCGGATATTTGCGAAACCGAATATTGCCGAATATTTGTGATATTTGATCATCCCTAATAATGAATATTTTACAATTCTCAGGCAAAAGTTGGGTAACAAGCATGGAGATGCTAGTCAATAATGACTAACTCAATGGAGAAGGAGAAGGCAATGTCAAGTGGTATTTAAATGTCATGGTGCCCAGGGGCAACTAATTATGACAGGTCTGCTTGACTGTTGTACCAAATGACATTAAAATTATTTTCATTTTGGGAAAAAGCAATAGTATTACCAAGTAGAGTGAAAATCGTAGCTGATGTTCATGTAAGTGCAAAAGACGAACAATCACCTTACTCTTTCCATTCCCTCTCTAATGATGGACAACTAATGTTTCATAATAATTCTCTTTGTAACTATTAGTAATTAGTCGCAAAATGCAATTCTTCCTTATCTTCTTAGCCCTTGCAGTACCCTACCACCCTCCCTTCTTGTTTCTTGGAAATATTACTTTTGCATTACCAAAATGTCCTTGTTGTGCATTCATCTGTCCTCATTGTGCTGGCAGAGATAGTATTGTTTCTAGAACAGGTTAATTTGAGACCATAGTGTACTGATGTAATATTAGCGTGACAGATTTGTTGTTCAGGGTTTCAACACTTGAAGTTGCCAGCTGTCAAAGATATCATATTTGCTAAATGTACAGGTTCATGCTGAGTGAGACAATGTGCAAAACATTAATATACAATTTTAAACAGCATCTCAAAAATTGGATACCCAATAATACTATCTAAAGTTTACATTAAAATTATATTTCCAGTTCTATTGATTGTTGGTAGCAAATAATCATACTTTCATTTACTAACCTGGAGAAAAGTGATAATATATTTTGTAGAAAAATATCTTTGAAAAGTGTTTTTGAGTGAGGCTGCTCCCACTAGTGGGGTTCTGTCCGTGAGTATTCATATTGCATCCTTTATCACCATTCCAGCGACAGACAGTGTTAAATCCTCACAGCACACATGTATGCACTGGGAGGATTCACAAGTCTGTAGTCACATAGAGTGAGTGCAGTGTTTTCATTCTAGACCACACAACCCCTTTAACACTAGAACTACTGAGGTAGTCATTTTGACTACTTTGCACCATGTATTTCTATATAGGTGTCACGAGTCCAGTAGTTCTAGTGTTAAAGCAGGTATTAAAAGATAACCTATTACTTTTCCCCATTATAGTAATTAAACTATGGATGAGCATAGGATTCCTACCAATAACAAAAATTGGCAATGCAAGTTCTCTATGTCATGATTTTACCATGGCTTTGACTCTGCAGGGCCAGTGCATGTATGTTGTCTCCGAGGTTGGGTCTAAGGGAAGGGGCCTGTTCGGTCGTTATTCGCTCCGGAGGTCACGCCACCATATTTTGGTGCTATTACCTCTGGGACGCTGCCAATAATAGTTCCTGCTCTGCAGCGTGTAACTGGTTCTTGTGAGTGTACTCTGATCAAGTCCCGCTATCCAGTACCATTCACCCTGACCTCCGTCCCTCCTTCACGGCCTGACTTTCCTGACCTCCTGACTCTGGTCCTGTTCCATGTGCTCACCTTCACTCCCTCCTCTGTGCAAACTTGTTCTCCCTGATCTCCATCCTTCCTGCCCAGTCTGTCATCCCGCCCCTCCTGACCCTGGTACCATTCCATGTCCCAACCATCACTCCCTCCCCTGTGCTTACTTGTTCTCCTAGCCTCCGACCTCGGTTTTGCTCTTTGACTTTGGCTTGCTTACTCCTTGGTACAGATGTGACATCCCAGCATAGACCTTGGCTGAATGACTATCCCTGCGCTTGTGTTAGCGACCTCTAGTGGGCCTGTGCTTGTATTAGTGACCTCTAGTGTGCCTCTTTCTTACTGCACTCAGGAGTTCCTCCACTACCTGAGTCCTGGCACCCCCTAGTGATAGCTTTACACTTTATATGAATGGAATGACAGCTGACAGTTTACTGATGGAGATTGTTGAATGATGTGCTTTACTATTTTTGTCAGTCTAATGAACAATGAATTGAGTGGTAGTGTCATATCTTAACCAATCAAACAAAAGATTCTAGACCCTATTCTTCTGATTGATTGGGGTCACAGCAGTGTAACCCTCACCCTGTGTATAGGTGCTAATTTTTAAGCTCAGTAAAACACGTTTAAGGCAATATTTTGTGTGCATTATTATTTTCAATGTGAGTATTAACCAGGAATGGATTGGAGAAAAAGCCACTCAGCTAAAACGGTATTTCCATAAACCTGGATGAACCTAGATAATATACATGATTATATTGTCATTAGGCTGCAGTAAGTAATTAAAATAAATAAATGGTAATATGTTGTCTTTCATTGTTTTTTGAAAGATTAGTATTATTTCAATAAGTAGGTGCCATTCTAGAAAGAGTAAAAATGGCTGCCTATTATTAGTTCCCAATATTTTTCTTTAACTACTCAGATCAACTGTTAACAGTTAAGAAAGGTTACTGAGATTAAATACTTAAAAAAAGGAAGCAAAACTTTATTTTGATGTTAACATTTGGTAAACATTTTCATTGCTAACTTCCGAGAAAAATAAAATCCTGACAAGTAAAAAGGTGAATTTAGGGCTTCCGTCACAGCTTTTCACACACAACATAAATATTAAACTTGCAAATAACCTGAAGTGAGAGATGGTGACATGAGCAGCACAAGTAGCAACTATGAGTCACTGTAACATATAGTTCTCTTATATAATCAGGGTATTGCTTAAACCTTTTCAGTTTTGAACTTCTATTCTAGCCAATGTTAGTCATGTTAAAATAAATTTCAATATTAGATCGATCTGAGTATTTATTTACCGATAGGTCCAGAAATCTCTGTGTGTGACAAAATGGTACTGTACAGTCACATAAGGGGTATTGTCACATTTATGGGAAATTGTCTAATAACTATGCGGTCATTTTTATCTATTTGACATTTAAAAAATGTAAAATCTGGGGCTAAAACAACATTTTTTCTTTCACCGCCCAATGGCATAATATTTTGTGAAACATTTGTCAATATGCTAATTGCACCGCTAAATGTTTTCACTAAGAGGTGTAATTTGTAAAATAGGGTTAATTATGGAGGATTCTGCTGTTCTGGCACCTGATGTGCTCTCCCAATATGACATGGCACCCGTAAACCATTCCAGTCAAATCTGCACTCTAATATGGTGCTCTGTCCCTTCTGAGCTTTGTGCTCTGACTGAAAAGTAGCTTTATTGAAAAGTTGTTGTATTCACGAGAAATTGTGTAACAAATATTGTGGTCCACTTTCTTCTGATACCCTAACAAAAAAAAATGTTCCTTCACTATAATATTCTTTGAAAAATATGCAATATTTCATTTTCATGGCCCAAAATTCTAAAATTCTGTGAAGCATCAATGTAATCAAGATGCTCACTACACCCCTAGATAAATTCCTTGAGGGGTGTAGTTTCCAAAATGGAGTCAAGTTTTGGGCGGTTTCTGCTGTTTTTAAACCTCAACAATGCAAATTCAACGTGTCATCCACAACTATTCCAGCCAATTTTGCGCTTTAAAAACAGAGATCCTTCCCTTCCGAACCCTGCCTTGTGCCCAAACGAGAGTTTCTGACCACATATGGGGTATGCCTGTATTTTCTCCTGTTACTTCCATAAAATTTCAGGTAAAAATGGTGAATTTATTCTATTTCTGTGAAAGCAGCAATCTTTCAGCTCCTACATGGAATCTTTCTCAATGTACAAGCTGAAACAATGCTGATTAAACAGGCAAGTTCACAATCTTTCACCTGACATTTGATGGATGTCCTGCATTTTCTTAGGATTAATGAAGGGATTGGTCCAATGACTATGGGATTTGTAGGCACTTACCCAATGCATTAAACTTAGTGCTGCTTTCTTATTCTATCTATCTATCTATCTATCTAACTATCCATCTATCCATCTATCTATCTATCCACATATCCCTCTATCTATCCCTCTATCTATCTAGCTATCTATCTATCTAACTATCTATCTAACTATCTATCCATCCATCCATCCATCCATCCATCCATCCATCCATCCATCTATCTATCTATCTATCTATCTATCTATCTACCCATCTATCTATCCATCTATCCATCCATCCATCTATCCATCTATCCATCCATCCATCCATCCATCCATCTATCTATCTATTTATCCATCTATCTATTTATCTATCTATCCATCTATCTATCTATCTATCTAATCATCTTATCTATTGTAGGTTAATATTTATCCTTTAAGTCCCTCTTTTGAATGAAGCATTGGCAATACCCAATAGTCATTTCAGTGTGTACCATTGACCTAAGCCAATATTAGTACTAAAAATTTTAGTTAAATGTTATTTTCAAGGATTCTGTGTTCATAATTTTCCTTAGAATACACTTCTTTCCTTATTCCTTTGTTTATTGGAAAGGTTGGATTCCTAATGATAGAATTGAATGTCCTTCTAGGTGGCAAGACTGAAATCTACCAGTCATGTAATTTTGTCCACAGCTTCAGTTTACACGAAGTAGAATTTTTGTCATTTCCGAGTTCTTGGTTCAGAGAGATGACATTTCTCACCTTTATTGATTTTAGATTTGTATGAACCATGTCTAATTGGTTGGGGTATTTTGAGTTGTCCTCTGGTAGCCATGGTATATCCACTAGGACTGTATTTTTTTTTAAATTGTGAAATAAAATAACTTTAGCTGTGATTTGTACTTGTGATTTCCTGCAGAACTTGGGAACTTGAAGATCTTTACTGTAAATTGTGCTATTTTAATAGCTTTATGTCCAAGTTTTACCATTGTAGTGTAAGTTGTACTATAGAATTACTATACAGCTAATTTGTCTCAGGAAGTCTGCCAGGTCTATATGTGTATAGTTTAACCACCAGAAGCAATTCATCTGTTTACATTACGTTTTTAGAGTCCCACTACGGCAGTTTGCAATTTGGGAAAGTGTACACCTCCATTTACAATACCTCTGTTCATACTTCATCTGACGTCTCACTCAAAGTACATTTATGAGTTTCTTATAGGAAAAGCATATATTTAAACTAATCAACTAATCTAACTAATCAATAGAGAATATGTGAGCGAAACATTTTGCCATCCTTTGCACTGTACAGTTAAAACTATATCTACAAGTGAGACTGACGTATTTTACAGACTAATGAGAGTAATAAGGGCGTCACACGAGACGAAATATCGTGCAATATGTCGGCAGGGTCAAGTCGTAAGTGACGCATATCCGGCATCGCTTGATGTATCGCAGCGTGTGACAGCTATGACCGAGCAGAAATACTCACCTTCTCGTTCATCGCTGACACATCTCTCATTTTCTAAAAATCGCACGTCCTGTTGTTCATCATTCCCGGGGCAGCACACATCGCTCCGTGTGACACCCTGGGAACGATGAACACAGCTTACCTGCGTCCCGCCGGCAATGCTGAAGGAAGGAGGTGGGCGGGATGTTTACGTCCCGCTCATCTCCGCCCCTCTGCTTCTATTGGCCAGCCGCTGTGTGACGTCGCTGTGATGCCGAATGTCTCTCCCCCTTCAGGAAGTGGATGTTCGCCGCCCAAAGCGACGTTGCTCAGCAGGTAGGTACGTGTGATGGGGGTTTAACGACTTTGTGCGCCACGGGCAACTAATTGCCCGTGACGCACAAACGACGGGGGCGGGTACGATCGCTCGTGCGATCGCACGATAGATCGTATCGTGTGACGCCCGCATAACAATTGCCTGCCATAATACCAAAGACTCTTCCAGAGACCAAAGACACCAAAACAACATTGAGACACATACCTAGGTCTACTTCTTATTAATTTATTCTGGTATAAACGTTTAACTCTCATTAATGTAATTAAAATGGACATTCATATGTTTTGAGCATACAAAGGATTATTTCAGGAGTAATTTTCTTTAACAGACTGATAGAACCCCAATAAGGCAACTAAATATATTAATGACCAACAGTTTTCATCAGTTGTCCACCACTAATAGAAGCAAATCATGCAATTAATATGTAATCTGTGAGGTAAAAAGCCCTTATACCAACTGACCATGCCACTGTCCCAAAAAATTAATTGCAACAGAACGTCAAGGGGTATACCCATCTCAAATATCCTATAACAATATGTAGTATAGGTAATAATTAATAAGACACTCATCTGTAAACCAGCACAGTGTATCCCAGGACGTACCAGTGAAGGCCAGGGACTGAGACTTAAATCCAATGAGCTGTGAAAAGCTCTAATACAAATTTTACACCTATATAGAGTTGGAGCCATTAAATCACAAAGTAGAATTAAAAAAATAATTATACCAATTTTATTAACAGAAAAATCAAACAGCACATAAAAATCAAAGTGCATGGTGCAGGATAAAAACTAGTTATAGTACCACAAGTCAAAAAATACTAAGGTCGAGAGACAGCAATATTTCCAATGGGATGTGCATAGACACAGTGCTATATGTATATAATTAGAGGTAAAGCATTCTTATAAATAATCAATAGAGCACAGATCCATCAAAGCACTTACTCATAATATACCCTGTTGACAAGTGGTACTAAAGCAACCCCGACACGCATTTCACGTAGCCTTCCTGAGGACCATCTGAGGAAGCCCACGCAAAATGCGCGTAGGGGTTGCTATAGTAAAACCTATCAACAGGGTATATCATAGGTAAGTGCTTTGATGGATCTGTGCTCTATTGATTGTTTATAGGAATGTTTTACCTTTAATTATATACAGATAGCACTGTGTCTATGTACATCCCATTGACGATTTTGCTGTATCTCGCCCTTAGTATTTTTTGATATGTGGTACTATAACTAGTTTGTATCCTGCACCATGCACTTTGATTTTTTATGTACTGTTTGTCTTTTCTGCATACATGTTAATAAAATGTGTATCATTATTTTTTAATTCTATTTTGTGATTTAATATATGTAATAATTGTAGTATTAGCAAATACCTTCAATTAGTTCTCTTGATTAGCTATGTCATTTACCTCATGTGCAGGGCATTGCAGTAGCTTAAATATCCAAGTTTACAACCACTTGCAATGAAATGGGGAATAATCAGGCCCATGGATGCAGTGGGACAAGGAATCTTAGTGCAGCAAATGAAAGACATATCATTTGTGAGATGAATATGTCCAGTGTCATCCACTCAGAAAAGGGATCAACAAATGGAATCCAGGTATACCTATCTACTGTTCAGACAAGTCTGACTAATAGCAGTCTTTATGGAAGAAATACATCCAAAATCATATATTTGTCATGGAAACAAGTGACTTAATCGTGCATGAAAACATAGATTCTGAGGTACAGAAAAATGGAAATACGAGTTCTGAATGTAAAATATTTATCTCTAACAAAACGTTTGTTTGCCAAACAGCTGGAGAGCGGTAATGAATGTGTGCAGGTAACAGTAAAGCAGGGTGGAGGTTCTTTCTAAAATTGGAGATTCATTTCAGCAAATGGAGTTGAAGATTTGGTCAGGATTAATGGTGTTCTCAATACTGAGAAATACAGTCAGATACTTATCCATTATGTAACACCCTCAAGCAGTGGTGTGATTGATTTTGAATCTATTGTAAAGCTGGATAACAATCCCAGATGTGCAGCCAAAGTCATTAAGACCTATCTTTAGTGTAAATCAGAATAAGAAGTCTAAAGAGTGATAACATGGCCTGCGCAGAGCTTTTATCTCAGAACAGTTGAGTCTGTATGAGATTACATGAAGAGATAGAAGGACTTGTCCAAGCCAACATCCACAGAAGATCTGTGGTAAAGGTACCGTCACACATAACGAGATCACTAGCGAGATCGCTGCTGAGTCGCAGTTTCTGTGACGCAGTAGCGATCCCGTTAGCTAGTCATTGCAAAATGGTCCAGGCCATTTTCTTCAAAGGCGATGTCCTGCTGGGCAGGACACATTGCTGTGTTTGACACTGTGTGACAGGGTCACAGTGACTGCTGAGATTGTTATACAGGTCGCTACTCCGACCTGTATCGTTCCTGCATCGCTGGTAAGGTCTGACTGTGAGAAATCTCACCAGCGACCCCCCAACGACTTACCAGCGATCCCTATCAGGTCGCATCGTTTTCAGGATTGCTGGTAATTCGTTGTGTGTGACTGGGCCTTTAGTTCTCCAAGATGTTTTAAACAACCTTGCTGCTGAGTTCCTTTAAATATTGTATGCACGTATACCTTGTAAAATTGATGCTTTGATGCTGGTACGAAAGCAAAGGCTAATCATACCAAATATCAATTTCATTTTTCTTTTTCTTTTGTTCATTCATTTTTTATTTTGCTCATTGATAAAAATAAAAATATGTATCCAATATATACCTCCTGGCACAAAACAACATGCGTTATGATGCAGTATTGATGCAATTTTCTTTCCAGGAAGTGTAGATTGGGTGCAGGAATATGGTGTAAAAGTTTCAGCACCAAACCTGCGTCTTTTTGCAAAAAAACCCTCATTTTTCTGCTAGTAGATGCAGGTCAGTGAATTCAGTGACCTCCCTGAGGTTACTGAGTTTAGTGAGGTTAACTGGGTCAGGTTACCTATGGTCACAGGTAGGGGACCATGGGAGCCTCCAGCTGTGACCACAAATAAAAGTCACATCGTTGCTCATCACTGTTGCTTAGTCTCTGCCTGAAGCCCACAGCTGGCAGTCATGTTGTATGCCCATGAAGTGTGCCTTCTGTAATGTAGCATAGCTGGAATTGTTGTGGGAACTTGCAGATTACTTCGGACCTGGGTATTTTTCGAGTTAGTAAAAGAAGGTGAAAGAGTGTGAGTTTTTTTATATTTTATTTCAAATAAAGGATTGTTTCATTGTTTGTCTTTATTTCTTTTCACTTACAGATTAATAATGTGGGTCTCATAGACCCTACCTATAACAAATATAGGGCTTAGTGGCAGCTGTGAGCTGTCATTAACCCTTATTACCCTGATTGCCACAGGACCAGGGCAATCGGGATAAGCCAGGAGAAGTTCTGGTATTCTCGCACCTAATCGATGCAACAATCCTGGATGGTTGCAGGCTGTTATTCTTAGGCTGGGGATGCGATAACCATGAGTCTCCCCAGCCTGAGAATACCAGCCCCCAGGTTTTGGCTTTATCATGGCTGCGGTGACTCTTAGTTTGTTACATAGCCAAGATAATCACATGGTTTGGTGCTGCATCCTGTAGCTGTATGCTTTATCTGTGCTGGATATGATAATATTGGGGGGACCCTATGTCAATTTTTACTATTTATTTATTTTTACACCAATACAGATGCACACACAAAGTCTCTGATTTAAAACAGTCAAACACGCTGTCACACAGGGTTTGGAGCGCATCTAACTGCAACTAATCAGAGATGCATGGACTGCCAGTGGGTGGAGGAAGCAGTTCATATGCATGAAGCATAATGAGCAGCCCAGAAGTAATATGGGCAGCTCAGAAGCAGTGTACATCCATGTGAGAGTCTCGGTAAGGTATACTGTGTGTGTTTTATCCTTTTATCCTGTCTTTCTTTATTTTTCCTTTTTTTAATTTTTAATTACCGAGATCATTTCCCGGAGTTCCCTGAGAACTCCAGGCCCGGGGTCGGTGTTCGGGTATTTTTAATGCCACTTGGATGCAGACTTTTATAGTCCAGCCTGCCCATCACTAGTAGAGATCTAATTCTTTGTGTGGAACGCAAGATTCACACGTAGGTTCAGTGTTTTACAGCGGTATTTTGAGACAGAGAGTAATCTACAGTCAAAAGGGAAATAAAAGATGCACTACTTAAAAACAATTTTGGATAGTCAGGTATTTTTAGCCTTCTTCATAATGCAGTATACTATGTGTATGGGATTTTTTTAACTTTTACAATAGATTTCCCTTTAAGTATCTCTCCAAGGCTTCATTCAGATGTCAGTGATATTTAAACAGCTCCATAGAACTAGTACATGAAAAAAAGGATTGATCAGGTACGTGAAAACTGGGCGTCTGAAAGTGGAGTTGCTAAATGCATATTTTTACTGCTACAAAACTATCACTAAAAATGGCAATAAAAATTCCTTAAAAACCCAATATGTTTGATATAAAGAATCAGTATCACATGCTCTTTAGGAGGAAGAATTTTCAGAACATTCTAGTGCTTTTATTGTCCTAAAGCATCTGTTTTGGCAACTTTTTTTAAATGTCATTTGCAGACTGATTTTGTGTGAACATGTTTGTAATAAACTAGTGAGCAGTTTACAAGCGGATGCTACCTGAAGAATGGTCAGATCACCTAAATAGCCATTTTGCATCTTTGGAAACCTGAAGCGATTAAAAGAGTCTCAAATCTAAACACAGGCACAGCAAATTGTTTTTACATTGCAATGAATATGTTCATTCTTCTTAGTGTTTATTTTGAATTTTTTCAGGTTATGGACTATACCCATCTAAAAAAACATGTGTGCAGATACTCTAAGGGGTACTTTGCACGCTGCAACATCGCTAGCTGATTGTAGCGATGCCGAGCGCGATAGTCCCTGCCCCCGTCGCACATGCGATCTCTTGTGATAGCTGCTGTAGCAAACATTATTGCTACGGCAGCTTCACACGCACTTACCTGCCCTGCGACGTCACTCCCTTCCTAAGGGGGCGGGTCATACGGCGTCACAGCGACGTCACACAGCAGGCGGCCAATAGAAGCGGAGGGGCGAAGATGAGCGGGACGTAAACATCCTGCCCACCTCCTTCCTTCCTCATTGCAGGCGGGACGCAGGTAAGGAGATGTTACTCGCTCCTGCAGCTTCATACACAGCGATGCATGCTGTCACAGCAACGAGGAACAACATCGTACCTGTCGCTGCAGCGAAATTATGGAAATGACCGACACTACACAGATCACCGATTTTCGACGCTTTTGTAATTGTTTATCGGTGCTCCTAGGCTTTACATGTTGCGACGTCGTTACCGGCGCCGGATGTGCGTCACTTTCAATTTGACCCCAACGAGATCGCAGTAGCAATGTCGCAACGTGCAAAGTACCCCTTAGATTGGGAACAAACAAGCAGATTTTGATGACATTTCATGTGCAGATTTTAATGTAGATTTTTTAAGTCAAAGCATGAAGTGGATAAAACAAAAATCAGAAGTACAAGTTCTTCTTTCGTATTTTCCATTTCCTTTGAAAACACTCCAAGATTTACCTTAAAAAACCTTCCTCATAAAATACATATGTGATTTCCACTTTAATTTGAAAGCACTTAAAAAAAGAAAACATTTTATGAGGCTGATTTTATGTTACAATGTAGATTTTAATGTGTCTACACACAGATATGAAACTTGTTCTTCTACCCCATTACATCAACTTCTACTAATGAAGAAAATTCACTTAAGGCGCTTTGTGAAAGATGATTTATTGAAACCTTACAAAAATGAAATTATTCTGTATAAATGTTCTCCATCACAGATGTATTTTTTCACATTGCATTTCTAGACTTTGGAAACACATTTTAATCGAACTCTTTACTCACAAGAATATTACTAATTTGGTATTGGGAAGCTGACATTGTAAACTATCAGCACAAGCACCTGCTGTTCATTTCTTTGCATGGGAAAATGCATGTATTTAGAAGATAACGCCTAGCAATATAATTGTAACTTCGGAAAAATAGTACAAGTGTCATCTGTGTTTTAGATCCCACTTTCGTGAGTATATAGTCAGTGTATGAGGTTTGCCATCAGTATATCATCAGTGATTTTCAGGTTTGGGAAATAAATTACTAAGCTTTTCCTATCTTTTGGAATGCTAATCAGGGGCAGCATACAGACTGCACACTAATGGCGTCCATGTGCTAACCATAATTTTCATGGACTCACAGACTTCTTTTGTTACTTTCATACTTGATGACGAAACCTATTAATGGGAAACAGAGGGCACAATATGATGATATTCTATGGAGGGAGACTAGGCAGGTCTTTCGCTGTGGTCAATTGATGGAGTTGTGAAAGGGACAACTTCTATGCAGACATGTATATATTAGGGATTATCGAATACCTCAAATATTCGGCTTCGCGAATATTTGCCGAATATGTCGCCGCTATTAGACTATTCACGAATATTCGATGCGCAATGTAAGTCTATGGGAAACCCGAATAACAACTATTCAGAACTATTCGGGCTTCCCATAGACTTACATTGCACATCGAATATTCGCATAGCGGCGGCCTATTCATCGGATATTCACAAAGCCGAATATTTGAGGTATTCAATCATCCCTAGTAGATATGGAAAAGTAACTCATGACCGGTGGCTAATTAATGAGGTGCTAGAACAGATACTGAATCCAAAGGATAAATCATGTTAAAGCAGGGCACGCTACTGAATTAATTCATCTTCAATAATAGGAGTATAAGGTTTTTTATTCTCAACGCATTCCAATGTGGAACCGCCTTCTTTCTCCATCGTCTTTTCATACTTGATGTAAAAAAACTGATATGGCTCCAAGATTTTTCTATGCACACAAAGTCTGTATACAAACACAGACATGTGGACAGTCATATTGTTATGACGTGAAAAAACGCTGATAAAAAATGTACATGAAACATGAATGTCAGAAAGTGGCCTAAAGGTATGTGCCCACGATCAGGACTCGTTCTGACCATGAGTCTCCTCCGCAGGAGATCGCAGGAGACCGCAGCTGCTTGCACCCACGATCAGGGTTCAATGCGCTGCACTCTCTCGCTATGGAGGACGTATGTGATTCCGCAGCAAACAATTGACATGCTGCGGTCTGAAAAGGCGCTCCGCAGGTCATTGTTTGCTGCGGAAAAAACAAGCACAGTAGGCACGAGATTTCTAAAAGTCCCATCCACTATGCTTGTACTCTACAATGCAGCGTTTTGGATGCAGCTAAAGCATGCTGCATCCAAAACGCTGCAAACACTGATCGCTCCATTGACAACAGACATTTGGAATATCAATCATTATTGACTTTTAGCTATCAGACATTTTATCTGGGTGTAAGAAATAATTTTCTACTTAGCATTTTTAATGCATTATAAAATGTAAAGTAAAAATTAAGAGACAAGCCAAGAAAATAGAATAAAGAACATTAGGGGGATGGAAACAATATACATTTTTAGCTACAAGGAGGCTATGTTCGTTTGAATCTCAGTATATCCGCTTACAACGTGTGTTACAATGCATCCCAGCAATGCTAGTGGCAATATTACTCAGCTTTGCAAACATTTTTAACCTCTTAGAAGTCTAATACTCATTACATTAAATATGGACAAAATTATTGGTACTATTCTGTTAAAGTAAGAAAAAGCAACAATGGTCACTAAAATTGCCTGAAACTGACAAAAATAATTTTCAATTTAAATTTGCTGAATATCAACTAATAAAACTTAGACATTGTTTTTGAATTTTGGTTTAAAAGAAAAAAATTAGAAAAATAAACTAATAAAACTGGCTTGGACAAAAATTATAGTATCCCTAGAAAAAATAATTACGAAACTGCGGATAAAAGCATAGAATAGGGTCTTACCAGCCAAAAAAGTGAAGAGATCAAGGCAAATAAACTCACCTATTAGAGTTGTGCCAGTCAAAACTCCTAATTACACTTCATAAATGGTGGGTATGTATTAGTCAGTGTCAGAGTAGAGAAACTGGGTGTATGCCGCGCTGTCACCAGAAAGTCCAGATGTTGATTAATTTAAAGTTTTTTTATTCAGGTCAACGCATTTGAGAAAGCTTAGTCTCCTTCATCAGGACATTCAAGAAAGAATCAACCTGCAACGCATTTCAGAGAGCTGAGTCTCCTTCATCAGGACATTCAAGAAAAAATCAACCTGCAACGCGTTTCAGAGAGCTCAGTCTCCTTCATCAGGACATTCAGGGAAAAAATCAACCTGCAATGCGTTTCAGAGAGCTCAGTCTCCTTCATCAGGACATTCAAGACTGAGCTTTCTGAATAAAAAAACCTTGAAATAATCAACATCTGGACTTTTTGGTGACAGCGTGGCATACACCCGGTTTCTCTACTCTGCCATAGTAAAAATATTTTGAATTTTATACCTGTGTCCATTTGGCATCAAGGCTAAGGGGAATAATATTGTCTCAGGAGATTAGAAAGAATATGATAGACAAAGATGTTAAAAGTAAAGGCTACAAGACCATCTCCAAACAGCTTGATATTCCTGTTACTACAGGAACTCATCCATTTACTAGTAAACAGAAGGGGTCTATGCATGAAAGTATTCTGACTCAGACCTGGTAGGCATCTGTTCTCTGATAGATGTTTTACATTTTACACATATTGATTTAAGAATACTTGACTGATTAATCTAAGAAATAGGATATTTCTGTAATTGTGGAAAGGCTTAAGCCGTAGTTGCATTCTCTCAATATTCCGGAAGGCCACATGGAATATATTCCTCATGTAGTCTTTCAAACAAAACAAAAACCGACACTACCCCAGCACCAGCATAATAGACTGTGAACACCCTAGACAATAATATGGAAAAAAGTGGTGCTGCACTTGTGTGCAAAGTAGTTGAAAAATCTAAATAATTGGAGAAAAAGAAGTCAGGTGGCACTCAACATATACAAAAGTGATCCTTTATTGTATTCATATTAAAAGTTCAGGTATGGCAGGGAAACAGAGGTGCAGGGCATCTGGACAGCAGCCATTTTGTGTGACTAGCACACTTCTACAGGTACACACCTCATTTAGTGGCCTTCAGCCTAAAGGGATCTGCTGACAGGCCTACAAATTAGCCATTGTGTCATCAGAAATTTCTTAAAACTTGAATATAAGAGAATCCTATTGCTAAAGAGAATGATACTAAAAATAAGGTTATTAATTAGAGAGCTTCTGTCAACTTTTTAAATAAAAATGCTATATTTTTCTTATCTTTAGGTTAAAGAGGTTGTCAAATATAGACAAACCACTTTCATGACCTGGCAATATGATTTACTAGGTAAGTACGATTACACAGACACCAAACATGTATACTTTTTTTTATTTTAGTGATAAATAAAAAATAATGAAACTTAAAGGAAAAATTTGCTTGTGTCGCTATTTCCTAGACCCGCAATATTTATAAGTTTAGGGATCTGGGCTGTGTGAGGGCTTGCATTTTGCTCCCTGAGCTGACAATTTTACTAATACAATTTTAGGGTATACACAATGTTTTGATTGCCTCACATTGTATTTATTGCAAAAAAAATGTAATTCTGGAGTTTTTTTTGTCACCAAGGATTTAAATGTATTTTATATCTTAATTGATGAGCTTGAGATTATCACTAGAACACTACTAATCCTGCTTCCATGTGGTTCTCCATATTCATAAGCATTGCATAAATTCACTCCACCATTCATTGGCAGCTTTCTGTCTATGCAGTGTAACAAAAATCTGTCAATCAGTGGTGTGGGTGGAGTTATACAGAACTCAATCTTTATATAAGGGTATGGTTACACTTGCGCAAAGCTTCCGATGCAAGAGCATCGGAAGCAATATGCTAATGACCCTCTGCTGCGGGTTTCAGCTGAGAGTCATGCGACTGTGATGCAATCCTATGATCGTATCAGAGCTGCGGAGAAGAGGAGGGAGCACTTTCTCCCCATCTCCTCCACTGTCTGTCTCTGCATACATCACACTGCAGTTAGATGACATGCAAGTGCAGTGCGATGTTTCACATGCTCCCATAGACTTGTATGGGCATGTGTGAGCAGAGACTCACTGCCAAACGCAGCATACAGCCATTTATTCCGCATGCCCCTATGGCATGAGAAAGCAATCACAGATGGACACTGTCCCATAGTGTTTCACTAGAGTGAAAGCAGTCTGATGTTTTATTGGATTGCACTAGTCTGTGCAAATCGCAAGTGGAACCGTACCCTAACTGCTAAATCTGTAGCAGATAAGAGTTTTTAATCAAAACTGCAGCAACTTGTAAAAGATTTTACGTATTGGGTATTGATTAACCTAAAAAAAGTTGCAACTTGCATCAGACATGATTGGTGGTGGTGTGACAGGAAATGTGAATCATAATCAAAGGTGATACTACCACATGTTACAGCATTGTTTTCTTTGTGTATTATTGCCAATGATACCTGAATTTCTCCTTTTTGTAATGTAACTTCCTACAATAAAAATTGATTGGATTAAAAGATGAATTAGCAAAAAGCTGGTGCCAGATTCCAAAATTGCTTGTTTGTCACAATTTAAGAGTAGGTTATGCGGTAAACAAATTAACACTGCAGTGACCGCAATCTGTTATGAGATTAAACAGTTAGTAAAATGCATTTTTTAAACACAAAGTATTAATTTTAGGTGATTTCAGCCAATACAAATGGCAAAAGTATCCTCTTCTATTACCTAAAAGGACAAATCAGTGAGCCCCTTAGCAGTGTGATCTCTTAATATTCATTTTTATTTACTTAAATGAACTACCCTCTATCAATATTGCTATGCAACTATCTCATGACTTCATTACCCTTTAGGAAGACTTATATTTCCACCTATTCCTGAGGCATCCATCAGTTTATCCATTAAACAGTTTAGCCATACATACAGTCAGATAATAAAATCCAAACTGGCCTGAAAGTCATTTTAACAGTGCATCCCTGCATTTCAGCCGAGAGGATTAATCTTCAAAAACCAGCTTGAGTTTCCTAATTTCCCCATGTCCTGTAATAGTACAAAACTCAGGGCTGCCAAAGGGAAATATTCCAATATAAAAATACTTTATTTTTTTGTTAAATAAAAGCTTGGATTGCTAGCGTGGCCACCATTTAGTATGGGATGCTTAGAAATATACAGAAGACTCTGTGTGGGAATTATGCTGTCTTAAGGAATTTCTGATGAAAGGAGAGCAAAGCAATCTAAATGCATCTAATGTATTATGAATATTATCGAAACACCAATGGACCAGTTGGGTAGAAATTGTGCTGAGCTGAGCATATGATAAAGAATGTCATTTTTTTTATTCTGTGTGGGTTCTAAAACAGCACAACAAACACAAATTATCTACAGGAAAAACATTGTGATTTATGCCGGTATTTGCTTCTGGATGCGTTCCACCCTGCACCTGTGGGAAATTTACCATTCAAAGTAAGTTCATGCACAATTTATAGAAGCATTTAATAGCGCAGGTGATGTGAACAATGTGCTCTATTGTAGCAAAGCAGAATAGTTTCTGCTGTAAAGAAAAGGAAGTATGCTTTAGAAAATTAAGGAATACCGCCATCTTGGAACTTACTGTGGAATATACTATCGAATGGGAATTTTATAACACAATGCCATTATCTCCCATATCAGTCTCATCTCTGAAAAGGCAAACTCTCTGCCTAGTTAATTATATTTTAATTAGGGATGATCGAATAGCACAAATATTCAGCTTCGCGAATATTCGACGAATAGGTCACCGCTATGCGAATATTTGACGAGCAATGTAAGTCTATGGGAAGCCCGAATAGTTGCTATTCGGCAACTATTCGGGTTTCCCATAGACTTACATTGCGCATTAAATATTCGATATTGAATATTGAGCCCTCGCGGGCAGGGACCTCTCTCCTCCTGTACCTGTCTGTGTCTTGTACTGTTTATGATTATTGTACTTTTCCCTATTACGTATACCCCTTTCACATGTAAAGCGCCATGGAATTGGTGGTGCTATAACAATAAATAATAATGATAATAATAATAATATTCACAAATAGTCGAATAGCAGCGACCTATTCGTCGAATATGGGCATAGCCGAATATTTGAGGTATTTGATCATCCCTAATTTTAATGTGTACCTTTTTTAAAGTCTATATTAGATACATTCCTTGTGTTTCTTTTATGGCCGAGGTTTGCAAATTCTAGATGTTGTTGACTAATTTATCAATTTATCAAAAATGATATACTATAATCTCACCCCCCCAAAAAAAAGTTTCTATGTATGCCGTATATTTTGATGCAAATTTTTAAACAAAAACACACACAGCAAAAAAATCATTTTCTGTTCACTTGTCTTTTCATTTTATTCAGGATTCACATTCAATTTCTGAATTCACTATTCCCTCATTCCACCTGTGCATGACATCCCTCAGGTATCTATTCATTCCTACTATTACTGACACCTAGAGATGAGCAAGTACCGTAATATTCGTAATCGCTATACTCGTAACGAGTATTTTGTAATATTCACGTATTCATTCCGCATAGCGAGTGCAATGCAAGTCAGTGCGAAATACGAGTAATTTTCTGCTGGACCCAACAAAGAAGTCTGGGGGCCTGAGAAAAAGGCTGAAATGGATAGGAAAGTGATGAAACTGAATGGGGACAGTCTTGAAATCTCTCTCTCGCTCTGCTCCGCTCTCCACCCATACCCACACACACACCCCTGGCCGTGCCCCCGGCCGTGCCCAAGTATGAAGCTTGGCCAGCCAATCACAGTAATGCAACAAACAAGATGGCTGTGGCATTACTGTGATTGGTTAAGAAGCTCAGCATATTTAGTGGCTGCAAATCAGGCGCCAAACCTGCTGGGTGGGACACACGAATATTGTGAGGTGAGTACACAAAAACTCGCAATGTAACGAGTAACCTGAATATCGTACCTTGTGTGCGAGTAGCGAATAGTAATGATTACACTCACTCATCACTGCTGACACCAAATGAGTTAGTGTGGTAGTTTTGAATTTTTCATTTTTTTTTTCTCTACCTGACAGGTCCTACACGGACCCTGCCCTAATACCTGCAGCTCCTCATCGGTCACCAGTCTAATTGTCAATCAAGCTTTTTTCCTATTACTTTAATTGCTATTCCAGCTATTCTAGCGATTGTTATATAATAAAAATCTTTTACCTATATTGATTTTCACATTTCCATTACACTCCCTACCCTTTATCCCCATTGTTTCCCCTCCTCCTCCCTCACCCCAACCCCCTACCATCCCCAGGCCTTCAGTGCACCAGTGTCCTTTATCATTTAGTTAATTAATTTATCAAAAGTTATATACTCTAGTCTCACTCCCCCCCAAGAGTTTTTATGTATGTCGTAAAGAGTTTTTAAATATGCCATATATTATGATGCAAATTTTTAAACAAAAACACACAGGAAAAAAAAAGTTTTTTTTAATAAAGACTCTTCCACACTATTCCTTGTTTACCACAAATTATTATCAAAAATGTTCCTATGAAGTTCCTTCATAGTCCACATTCCCTGAATGCAGCTCCAGCTACTTTCAATAGCAGTAAAGTGCAGCTATTCACATTTTCTGGATAGTGATGACAACTCTCATCAGAGTTGCCGGCTCATCGCTGTGGTTGTGATTTGGCGATGTGGATCACAATTGTCACTACCCGGCGCCTGTAAATAGCTGCACTTTACCGCTATTCACAGTTGACGAAGCTGCAATCGGGGAATGTTGGCTATGGTGAAGGAGCTTCATGGGAACATTTTTAATAATAAATTATTGAACAAAGGATAGTATGGGTGAGTCTTTATTACAATAAAAAACTGTTTTTTTCTGTGGGTTTTTTTTTACTGGTTAATAATGGAGGTGTATGATAGACGCCACTGCATCACTAACCCCTGAGTTTCATGCTAGTTAACATTATAGAGCTGACATCAACCCGCAAAAATATTACCTGGATTGCCAATGCACCAGGGCAATCGAGAAGAGACAGGCAAAAGGCCAGAATTTTTGCATCTAATGGATGCGCCAATTCTGGAGTGGCTACATGCTGATTTTTTCAGGTTGGGAAAAGCAAAATAACTATGGCCCTTCCCAGCTTGATAATATTAGTCTGTGGTTGTCTGCTGTACCTTGGCTAATCATCAAAAAAGGGGGGACCCCACACCGTTTTTTTACACTTATTTATTTATTAACAAGTACAGTAAACTACACAGGTAAAGCACATAGATATTTGTCAGATATATAAATAGTGCCTTGCAAAAAATCAACAGGCACGGTGGCTCAGTGATTAGCACTGCAGTCTTGCAGCACTGGGGTCCTTGGTTCAAATCCCACCAAGGACACCATCTGCAAGGAGTTTATATGTTCTTTCCGTGTTTGCGTGGGTTTCCTTGGGTTTTCTCCCACATGTCAGCTGTATAATGTTAACAAGCATGAAACTCAGAGGTTAGTAATGCAGTGGCGTCTATCATACACCTCCATTATTATTTTTAAAAATGTTCCCATGAAGATCCTTCACCATAGCCAACATTATCGGATTGCAGCTTCGTCAACTGTGAATAGCGGTAAAGTATTTACAGGCGCCGGGTAGTGACAACTGTGATCAGCATCGCCAAATCACAACCACAATGATGAGCCGGCAACTCTGATGATCGTTATCACTATCCAGCAAATGTGAATAGCTGCACTTTACTGCTATTCAAAGTAGCTGGAGCTGCATTCAGGAAATGTGGACTACAAAGGAACTTCATAGGAACATTTTTGATAATAATTTGTGGTGAACAAGGAATAGTGTGGAAGAGTCTTTATTAAAAAAACCCTTTTTTTTCCTGTGTGTGTTTTTGTTTAAAAATGTGCATCATAATATATGGCATATTTAAAAACTCTTTACGACATACATAAAAACTCTTGGGGGGGAGTGAGACTAGAGTATATAACTTTTGATAAATTAATTAACTAAATGATAAAGGACACTGGTGCACTGAAGGCCTGGGGATGGTGGGGGGTTGGGGTGAGGGAGGAGGAGGGGAAACAATGGGGATAAAGGGTAGGGAGTGTAATGGAAATGTGAAAACCAATATAGGTAAAAGATTTTTATTATATAAAAATCGCTAGAATAGCTGGAATAGCAATTAAAGTAATAGAAAAAAAGCTTGATTGACAATTAGACTGGTGACCGATGAGGAGCTGCAGGTATTAGGGCAGGGTCCGTGTAGGACCTGTCAAGTAGAGAAAAAAAAAATGAAAAATTCAAAACTACCACACTAACTCATTTGGTGTCAGCAGTGATGAGTGAGTGTAATCATTACTATTCGCTACTCGCACACAAGGTACGATATTCGGGTTACTCGTTACATTGCGAGTTTTTGTGTACTCGCCTCGCAATATTTGTATGTCCCACCCAGCAGGTTTGGCGCCTGATTTGCAGCCACTAAATATGCCTGGCTTCTTAAACAATCACAGTTATGCTGATAGTGACTCTAGATTGTGAGCCCCAATGGGACAGTGTTGCCAATGTACGTAAAGCACTGTGGAATTAATAGCGCTATATAAATGAATAAAATTATTATTATTTTGTGGATTTGAAAAATGCCGCACAGTAAAACTGATTTCTAGAAATCGATCAAAAATACACAACTTCAAATATTCACTAAAAGCTCATCATGAGAACGTAGCCTAAAGGGGGCTTTACACGCTACGACATCGCTAATGCGAACTCGTTGGGGTCACGGAATTGGTGACGCACATCCGGCCGCATTAGCGATGCCGTTGCGTGTGACACCGATGAGCAATTTTGCATCGTTGCAAAAACGTGCAAAATCGCTCATCGGTGACATGGGGGTCCAATCTCAAAAATCGTTACTGCAGCAGTAACGAGGTTGTTCCTGGTTCCTGCGGCAGCACACATCGCTCTGTGTGACACTGCAGGAACGAAGAACCTCTCCTTACCTGCCTCTTGGCCACTATGCGGAAGGAAGGAGGTGGGCGGGATGTTACGTCCCGCTCAGCTCCGCCCCTCCGCTACTATTGGGCGGCCACTCAGTGACGTCGCTGTTACGCCGCACGGACCGCCCCCTTAGAAAGGTGGCGGTTCGCCGGTCACAGTGACGTCGCCGGGCAGGTAAGTAGTGTGACGGGTCTGGGCGATGTTGTGCGGCACGGGAAGCGATTTGCCCATGTCGCGCAACAGATGGGGGCGGGTACCCACACTAGCGATATCGGGACCGATATCGCAGTGTGTAAAGCCCACTTAATTCTGTGAGCCCACGACAAGTTTTTCTTCATGTTGCATATTTTTACTGGAAAAAAAACACAGCATCTTACACTTCTAGCTAAGTAAATAGGAATTATGGAAATCTTCTGCCCACTGTGTGTGCCTCTTTTTTTCTTACTCAGTGTAAACTGACCTGCATTGCGTGTCTCAAATCCTCAACATGGCAGTTTCTCTTGCAGGTATGGTAAGTTTGATGAGCAGATTTCTCCCACAGACTTGCATTAGATGCAGAAAATCCACACGTAAAAAAATGATATGCATTTTTAGAGCATTTCAGCAGCGAAAAATGCATTTAACCCGCACATGACTGCATTAATGCAGTTTTGTCAAATCCAAATAGCAGGAAATATCAAAAATATAGCAGCTTATTTAAAACTTATATCCAGAAATGAAAAAAACTGCAGCATCAAAAATTGAGATAAAAATGCAATGAAAAAACACAATAAACCTAACTTTCATAATTGGTTGATAGATGCTGTAGAAATTCTGCAACATTAAAAATTCACCAAATGCTCACTGTGAGAATGCAGCCTTAGTGTGCCAGAATATGAAATGTAGCTTTTATACCTGTCTTTTGGCAGACATTACTGTATATTAGTTATATGGTTTGCCTCCTTTGCTAAGAGGGTGCTGAAAAACTACAAATCCCAGCAGTCTCCTCTTTCTACTTGCTCACCATGTAAGCACAAGAAGTCTAATGGTAGAAGTCTAATGCGTTATGCCTAGGCTAGTCTCATACCTTAAAGCCTGAAGTGAAGCCACTTCCTTCCCCTCCTTTATGTGTATGGATGTCAGAAATCATCAGGCTGCAAAGGGCTAGTAATTTTAATTTGTTGAAGCCCTTTGTGTCATGCCATGTATAATGATTAAACATGACTGGAGGATCATAATTTGTTTGAAAAAGGTTCGCCAATTACAAATTTGGCAACAGCCTTGCCCATTCGGATTCGTGTTCGGAAACCCGAGCACTTTTCTCAAAAATTGGCAATGTTCAGCTTTGTTCAGTAACGTGTGGTTGCACTAATGCTTTTCTTCTACATTATTCTGACTTTGGCTAGGATATTGGTACTACATGATAAGCAGGGGAAGGGGGGAGGTGTTTGATGAGGGATTTACTTACAAGTCTCTGCACACGCTGCGGTCAGACCGCTTCTGGGTCCACTCATTACATCTAATACATATTCAATGCTTACCCCACCCACCGTCTGTGACAGTGTCTCTGATTGGTTGCCCTCAGAAAGACTCTCTGGGTCCCCAAATGGCATGTAAAAATAAATAAATAAATTAAAAAAAGTTGTAGGGTCCGTGATACTCAGCACAGATAAAGCAGTTGGCTACAGGCTGCAGCCCCCAGCCATGCACTTTATCTTGGCTGTGTATCAAAATATGAGACAACCTCATGTGACTTTTAAATTATTTAAATAATAAGTTTTAAAAAACGATATGCAGTCCCCCACAATTCTAATACCCAGCCATAATAAAGCCAACAGCTGGAAGCTGTTATTTTCAGATTAAGAAGGCCCATGATAACTAAGACCCCCCCAGCCTAAAAATAGCAGCCTACAGCCACTCAGAACTGTGATATCTATTTACACGCTACAATACCAGTGCTCTACCCAGCTCATCATGATTGCCCTGGTGTGGTGGAAATCGGATCAATGCTTCATTTGCTGGTTCCTGTCCGCCCATAAGTTGTAGGATTTTTTAACCCAAAGAGAGGCATAAGTTTGATAGGTACACAACAAAAATGGGGTTGCCTTGCCACTGGCTGTTGGGGTCACATAAAATCTAGCAAATATTGTGTGCTAAGTATCTAAATTTTTGCATGCTTTTTCATAGTAGTAATGCATTTCTATATTCTCATATTCATTGTTCCATATATCTTAGCACTGCAATGTGCAACTGTCTCCTTTTTGTTCTTAAATGCGCAGACCCAGAAGTAGTGTTACAGCTGTGATGCAGGTCAGTAAGTATACCTGTCCTGCTTTATTCCTTATTTTATTTCTTTTGCAGCGAACTTAGCCCTAACTTTCATCAGCCCCCCAAGCCCTTACTAACAAATACGTTTTGCCTCCCATTGAATTCAATAAGTTCGAATATCTTTGTCGAATCATTCATTGAACTGTTAAATTTAGTGACCACAAACCAAACCAAACTGTTACGAACAGGCGCCGCCATAGCCGCAAGCAGCCTGCTGCGGTTCCTGTTGCGCCCAGGCGCCGGCTGCCATTCTTGGCCGTGCCTCGGGTCGTCCAGTTGGCTGTTCCTTCCACCACGTCTAAGTGTGGAGAGGCGGCTAGTACGCATGCGTGCGCCGATTTACCCCAGCCAGAGTTTAAGTCCGGTGTTTTGCCTAGTGAGCATGCTCAGCCTGTTTGTGTTATGTCTGAGACTAAGTCCTCAGTTCAGGCTACTGAGCATGCTCAAACTGATAGTCTGCTTTCTAAGCCTGTGGCTCAGGCTACTGAGCATGCTCAGGCACTTAGTGCATCAGAGGCTAGGTCCGGTAAGGACCTCACTGAGCATGTCCGTGAGGTGGCAGGCCCTGATAGGGCAGAGGGTGTCAGGTGTCCTGATGACGTGGCAACTCCGGACTGGCTCGCAGAGGCCCGCCCCTATGATCTGGCACCTCAGTATTGGTCGTCAGACGATGACTGGTGAAGTGTTTGGGGCGTGGCTGCCATGAGGTCCTCAATGACGTGGCAGTTCCGGATAGGTCGCATGTGACGTCACTGATGACATGGCACTCTGCTATTGGACCTTGGTGGTTCCACCCTGGGTTTGGGGCGGATCCAGGTTATAAAAGGGGCTGGAGACAACATGGAGGTGCGCAGTCTTCACTTTTGCTCAGTCAGAGCACACCTCCATGTTAGAGCCTCATTGTGGCATAAGCCTATGTTGGGAAGCGGTAGGTAGGGTTAGGCGAACGGTGCCTGTCACGCCAAGATTCGTGGCTCGGCACATCAGGGTCAGGCGCCGTGCTTCCCTCCTGCCGTTACAGTCTTGCTATAGCAGCCCAGTGGCGTTAACTGGGCTGCGGCTGCTGTGCTTCCTGTCCGATTGTGCCCCCTACGCACACGGACAACGCACCTGCTGCGCCACCTGTCCGATTGTGCCCCCTACGCACACGGACAACGCACCTGCTGTGCTTCCTGTCCGATTGTGCCCCCTACGCACACGGACAACGCACCTGCTGCACCACCTGTCCGATTGTGCCCCCTACGCACACGGACAACACACCTGCTGCGCCACCTGTCCGGTTGTGCCCCCTACGCACACGGACAGCGTACCCCAGGACCCCTGTGGAGTTAATAGGGTGTTCCTTATCCTCCTCGGCTTCCCGGTCAACGCTACTGGTGTACCAATCTGGCCTGACGTGTCCTACACACACGTGGCCAGGCGAGAGGTGGCCAGAAACGCTAATCGGAGGACCGCTCGGCCTGACGTGTCCTACACACGTGGCCGACAGGGCGCTTTCGTGGCGGTCTTCCGGTCAACGCTACCTGGTTACCACCCAGCCTGACGTGTTTCCTGCACACGTGGTTGGTGTAGCGCTAGGTGCACCAAAACGCTAATCGGGTTGTCGTCCGGTCTGACGTGTCCCAACACACGTGACCGGTTCCCAGAGTTCCTGGGTTATCTCAGAGCCATCCAGCTCTATATTCTCCGCCTAACCCTCAGGTGCCAGCAGCTCCTTTGTCATCTGGAGCACGGTGGGCCCCGACTGGCGATTAGGATATATACCCCCTGGTCCTAATCTGCCGGTCCCCCCGTAACAGTAAGACTGCGCCAGGGTCTGGCTGGCATGGCGGAGATGGAGCAGCTACATCAGTTCATGCTGCAGCTTGATGCCAGAGTGAGGTCTCTGGAGAAGTCTGCTCTTGCTGCTTATATGGATGATGTGGTGGCTCAAGCGGCTGCAATGGTGTCAGTCACCAAGCCTATTCCAACCCTCCCTCACCTCTCGCTGCCCAACAAGTTTACGGGGAACAGCAAGGCATGTAGGGGATTCGTGAACCAGTGCTCAGTCCATCTAGAGCTGTTGGCTGCACGGTTTCCTACAGAGGTCGAAGGTGGGGTTTATCATCTCCCTGCTCTCTGATAGAGCACTGGAGTGGGCTACACCATTGTGGGAGAGGAATGACCCCGTAGTACAGGACTCTAAGGAGTTTTTGGAGTCCTTGCGACAAGTGTTCCTGGGGCCTCAGGTCACTCACGACTCGGCCCTACAGCTACTGACTTTGGAGCAGGGGCGTACCTCCTCAAGTCAATATGCTGTGAGTTTCAGGACACTTGCTGCAGAACTGGGATGGTCAGAGAGGACTCTCATTCCACTGTTCTGGAGGGGATTAGCCTTGCACGTGAAGGACGCATTAGCGTCGCGTGAGGTACCAACTACCCTTGAGGGCCTCATGACTCTGGCTACCCGCATTGACCTGCGGACCTCCGAACGTCAGCTGGAGCGCAGGTCAGAGGGTCGTTCAGCCACTGTAGTGGTCTCTCCTACTGCACCTCCCTTAGAGGACATCTCTGTCCCTATGGACATCGCTAGGGTTGGTGTTGCTAGGTCTTCGAGTCGCAAGGGCATTTCCTGTTTCGCTTGTGGGCAGTATGGTCATTATGCCAACCGTTGCCCAAAGCGTCAGGATAAGCGACCACGATTGGTGACCATAGCTGGAAGTAGACTGGACTCTGCGTCATCCATTAGGGTGACGTTTCCCGCGTCCATTTCCTTTAAGAGGTCAACATGGTCCACAAGGGCAAGTGTGGACACAGGTGCTGGGGATAGTTTCATCTCCTCCTCTTTTGCCCGGCGGCATGCCATCCCGCTGGTGCAAATGCCAAGGCCAGTGAGAGTCCGTGTGGTGGATGGGTCCTTGTTGCCCAAGGTAATTCACCAGCGGACAGTGCCCATTACCCTTGCCATGTCATCTGGGCATAGGGAGACCATTTCATTTCTGGTTCTCCCTAAGGGTGCAGATGATATTCTGCTGGGTATTCCTTGGTTGAAGCGGCATTCCCCACATATCGACTGGTCGTCTGGGGTGATTACGCGGTGGAGCGAGTCTTGTAGCTCCCACTGCATGTCTCCATCTTCCGCCCGTCGCTCAGTGGTATCTGCGGCGACTATAGACCATTCGAGTGGGAGGGCTGCTAGAGGGGGGGGTACTGTTACGAACCGGCGCCGCCATAGCCGCAAGCAGCCTGCTGCGGTTCCTGTTGTGCCCAGGCGCCGGCTGCCATTCTTGGCCGTGCCTCGGGTCGTCCAGTTGGCTGTTCCTTCCACCACGTCTAAGTGTGGAGAGGCGGCTAGTGCGCATGCGTGCGCCGATTTACGTCAGCCAGAGTTTAAGCCCGGTGTTTTGCCTAGTGAGCATGCTCAGCCTGTTTGTGTTATGTCTGAGACTAAGGCGGGCTTTGCACACTACGACATCGCAGCCCGATGCTGCGATGCCGAGTGCGATAGTGCCCGCCCCCGTCGCAGCAGCGATATGTGGTGATAGCTGGCGTAGCGAAAGTTATCGCTACGCCAGCTTCACACACACACTCACCTGCCGTGCGACGTCCCTGTGGCCGGTGACCTGCCTCCTTGTTAAGGGGGTGGGTCGTGCGGCGTCACTGCGACGTCACACGGCAGGCAGCCAATCAGAGCGGAGGGGCGGAGATGAGCAGGATGTAAACATCCTGCCCACCTCCTTCCTTCCGCATATCCTACGGAAGCCGCAGTGAGGCCGGTAGGAGACGTTCCTCGCTCCTGCGACTTCACACACAGCGATGTGTGATGCCGCAGGAGTGAGGAACAACATCGGACCGTCGCGTCAGCGTAATCATGGATTACACCGATGCTGCACCGATGATACGATTACGACGCTTTTGCGCTCGTTAATCGTATCATCCAGCCTTTACACACTGCGATGTCGCATGCGATGCCGGAAGTGCGTCATTTTCAATTTGACCCCACCGACATCGCACCTGCGATGTCGCAGTGTGCAAAGTGCCCCTAAGCCCTCAGTTCAGGCTACTGAGCATGCTCAAACTGATAGTCTGCTTTCTAAGCCTGTGGCTCAGGCTACTGAGCATGCTCAGGCACTTAGTGCATCAGAGGCTAGGTCCGGTAAGGACCTCACTGAGCATGTCCGTGAGGTGGCAGGCCCTGATAGGGCAGAGGGTGTCAGGTGTCCTGATGACGTGGCAACTCCGGACTGGCTCGCAGAGGCCCGCCCCTATGATCTGGCACCTCAGTATTGGTTGTCAGACGATGACTGGTGAAGTGTTTGGGACGTGGCTGCCATGAGGTCATCAATGACGTGGCGGTTCCGGATAGGTCGCATGTGACATCACTGATGACATGGCACTCTGCTATTGGACCTTGGTGGTTCCACCCTGGGTTTGGGGCGGACCCAGGTTATAAAAGGGGCTGGAGACAACATGGAGGTGCGCAGTCTTCACTTTTGCTCAGTCAGAGCACACCTCCATGTTAGAGCCTCATTGCGGCATAAGCCTATGTTGGGAAGCGGTAGGTAGGGTTAGGCGAACGGTGCCTGTCACGCCAAGATTCGTGGCTCGGCACATCAGGGTCAGGCGCCGTGCTTCCCTCCTGCCGTTACAGTCTTGCTATAGCAGCCCAGTGGCGTTAACTGGGCTGTGGCTCCTGTGCTTCCTGTCCAATTGTGCCCCCTACGCACACGGACAACGCACCTGCTGCGCCACCTGTCCGATTGTGCCCCCTACGCACACGGACAACGCACCTGCTGTGCTTCCTGTCCGATTGTGCCCCCTACGCACACGGACAACGCAGCTGCTGCGCCACCTGTCCGATTGTGCCCCCTACGCACACGGACAACGCACCTGCTGCGCCACCTGTCCGGTTGTGCCCCCTACGCGCACGGACAGCGTACCCCAGGACCCCTGTGGAGTTAACAGGGTGTTCCTTATCCTCCTCGGCTTCCCGGTCAACGTTACTGGTGTACCCATCTGGCCTGACGTGTCCTACACACACGTGGCCAGGCGAGAGGTGCCCAGAAATGCTAATCGGAGGACCGCTCGGCCTGACGTGTCCTACACATGTGGCCGACAGGGCGCTTTCGTGGCGGTCTTCTGGTCAATGCTACCTGGTTACCACCCGGCCTGACGTGTTTCCTGCACACGTGGTTGGTGTAGCGCTAGGTGCACCAAAACGCTAATCGGGTTGTCGTCCGGTCTGACGTGTCCCAACACACGTGACCGGTTCCCAGAGTTCCTGGGTTATCTCAGAGCCATCCAGCTCTATAGTCTCCACCTAACCCTCAGGTGCCAGCAGCTCCTTTGTCATCTGGAGCATGGTGGGCCTTGACTGGCGATTAGGATATATACCCCCTGGTCCTAATCTGCCGGTCTCCCCGTAACACAAACCTTGGAAGGTTTGCTCATCTCTAATCAGTACATCTTTGAATGTTGAAGAATATTAATAAGTGCTTTCAATGCTAAAAATAATATCTTTGTCTGCTAGATGCTTGGAATAAAAAATGTCACAAAAAATGCTTGCAATAGCACTTCTAAAAATTTGTAAAAATAATGATTTTACTAGCTTTAAGCTATGCTGGTAATAAACAATTATAAAAGATTCTCAACCCTAATATTGGTACATTTAGTCATAATGTTCTCTAAACTGCTTTATGGGCTCTATTCTGCAAACTTATTCCTGTACATACAGTATTCACTAGGGGAGGTTGAAGTAGATCGTGTCTGAACCTTCACGATCCAGCATGGACTAGTAAGTATTGTCATATGCTTCCTGGAGGGTAGAGGCTTCTATTGCATATAAAGTTTATGGCTGACAATCATTTATGTAGTCAAAAGTAAGAAAGGATATACAGTAAATATTTCCATAAAGCCATGACGTAAACAGAGACATCATTGTATATTTGTATTCTGTTGATTGCTTCCTATAATGACATATGGTGTTTTGTTCATTTCTGTGGCATATATTCCTGATTATACAGCTAATTATAGTATATGGTATTTCAACTAATATTGCAGGTGTGATTCTGACTCCTTCATGTCTTGCTACAAAAATAGAGAAGAGACAATTCTATAAATACAATTTTTAGCTGCAAATCTGCAACTTTTAAATCTTTAGATGTGTTTTTTATATGTTAAATTGTGATATTCCTATTCCGCTAGGTAGATAATAATGCGGTCTTATTGCATTTGGGCTACAATATGACCAGTGCGATACCTGTTTGAAGCTTGTATATTCTTCCCATATTGAGCAGGTATTTCAGTTTGTTATAATTTTATCATATGATAAGATAAATGATTCATATTATATTGTCCAAAACATGTTTGGCCTAATTCATATGTCTAGGATTTTTGGGTATTTTGATCAGATTTTCATCAATAGTTGGTCTGTGTCTATTTATATCATCAGTGTTTCAACTATGATTTTCTTGTATGAAAAATTCATAAATTGCAAAGCTTCTCCTATCCATTGCAATGTTAACAAAGGACAACACTAATGATGGATGAGCACTACCATGCTCGGGTGCTCTGTACTTGTAAGGAGTAGTTGACTACTCAGACGGGCTCGACTCGAGTGGCCGAGTCTAATGGATGTCAATGGGGAAGATCTTCCAGAAAAATGCTTGACTTTCATTATACTCTATACTCGATACTCGATACTGTTACGAGTACCAAGCACCCAAGCATGATCGTTCATCAACAGATAGCCAACAAATAGCACAGATGGCATCCATGTTTTTTCCGTGACTTTCATGGATTTATAGACTTGTGTGTAATTTTTCATCTGTGACTCGAGTTAAAAGCTGACAAGAAAAACACATACATGAAAATGGATGTTTGAATGAGGCCTAAAGCTAAGAGCAATATCACATATGGCCAGTACCAAAAAAAAAAGTATACTATCAAATACATTGTGGCACTGAGGGACCCCAACATGTCCTGGCCAGTGGAATGACAAAAAAATCAATTAAAAAAATGACCATTTAGTGGCCATTTGAATCAGTGGGCAAAATGATACTTTAATACATTTCCCAGTTATTTATATCAATTGGCTTAACTTACATGGCAAATGTGAAATGAGCCAAGGACTGAAATTTTTCTCAAGCTGCATTTAAACTTCAAACGCATGGTGAATGAGTGTTTCTAAGAAAGCTCATTCATGACAACTTTTCAGTCCAAACAAGCTGCCGAACACCTGATGAATGAGAAAAACACTTGTTCATTGGGTGAAATCATCTTTCTTGAAGGGAAAAAAATCATTGTTCATCAATCACAGTGAACAGGACTTAAGCTGGGTTCACACATAGCGACATCGACAACGACGTCGCTGTTACGTCACCATTTTCTGTGACGTAACAGCGACCTTGTATGTCGCTGTTATGATCGCTGCTTAGCTGTCAAACACAGCGACACAGCAGCAATCATAACATCGCTACATGTGCAGAGAGCAGGGAGCCGCGCTTAGCGCTGGCTCCATGCTCTCCTTGCTACAGTATACATCGGGTTAATTACCCAATGTGTACTGCAGCTACATGTGCAGAGAGCAGGGAGCCGCGCTTAGCGCTGGCTCCATGCACTCCTTGCTACAGTATACATCGGGTTAATTACCCGATGTGTACTGCAGCTACATGTGCAGAGAGCAGGGAGCCGCGCACACTGCTCAGCGCTGGCTCCCTGCTCTCCTAGCTACAGTACACATCGGGTTAATTAACCCGATGTGTACTGCAGCTACATGTGCAGAGAACAGGAGCCGGCACTGGCAGCGAGAGCGGCGGAGGCTGGTAACGAAGATAAATATCATGTTACCACCTTGGTTACCCGATGTTTATCTTGGTTACAGCTTACCGCAGCTGCCAGACGCCGGCTCCTGCTCCCTGCTCGCTTCATTTCGTCGCTCTCTCGCTGTCACACACAGCGATGTGTGCGTCACAGCGGGAGAGCGCCTTTGAAGAAAACAAACCACGGCTGTGTGTAACGAGCAGCGATCTCACAGCAGGGGCCAGATCGCTGCTCAGTGTCACACACAGTGAGATCGCTAATGAGGTCACTGTTGCGTCACCAAAACCGTGACGTAGCAGCAATTTCGGTAGCGAACTCGCTATGTGTGAAGCACCCCTTACACTGTCGAGATCAATTGGCAGTTTATGTGTACTGAGTATAGATAAGCGGATACATAGAAGTTTGGGTTCATTGGATTCAATCAGAATTTAAATAAAGTTAAGTTCGAGACCTGGACTTGACAGGAACTTGACACTGGAGCCCAAACCCCATTGGAACTCACCGAATAGGCAGTTCGGTTCTCCACCCACATGTAGTCAACCATAATCAGAGCATTTCTGGGGAAGGGAGGGTGTTCTTTTTGTTTTTTTTTTTGTTTTTTTAATACACTACATCCAAAAACCTTGTTTTTACCCCCAGCGAGAGCCAGTCAAAGACTGCAACCGCCTTGTACTAGGCCAAGCACCTAGCATACCCAAGCACCATGATGCTTGACTCCCGAACTCAGATACTGATTTTTTTTAAAGTCTGTATTCAGTAGAAACTCAGAATTTTGCAGTTTGGGTTCGCTCATCTCTAGTACTGAGAAATCTATTACAGATTGCTTTATGTGGATCGCCTACTATATTCTGTCTTTGTAAATGGTATTAAACTGCTGCCAATTGATAAGTGTTTACTGATTGGCAGTCATTTAGTGCTGTCCGTCAGTCTGTGAAAACAAGGCACTCTTCCAATAATTTGCATATAATTTATTTTAAAAAGGAATTGCAAACATGTGACGTTTCAGCCACTTGATGGTCTTCATCAGACAACTCACACAGATGTTCAATGTAAGTACTGAATTGAAGTTACAAGTAGCAGTGTGTACTGCCATGTTAGATTAAAGCAGCGTCTTATGTACAAAACCGTAATCAACAGGTAAACAGCAATGTGGGCAGTGATAGATAGCACTGTGTCAGATACAAATTGCGCCTTATGTACGGAGCCAGTACCAGCATGGGAATGGAAGCAGCGGTGTCCACGGTTTTGTACATAATACACTGTCTAAGTTGACTGATGAAGGCCATCAAGTGGCCGAAACTTCACATGTTTGCAACTCCTTTTTGAAATAAATTATATGCAAATTATTGGAAGAGTGCCTTGTATTTACATGGATATGGATGGTTTGGAAGCCAACGAGTGCACCTCTTATTCTCCACTAATGTGGCTTGTGCCTTATTCTGCTACAAGTCTGTGAAAGCAGACTCTTACTTTCATACAAATAGTAAATATAATATTTTGGTGAGTTATAACATCATACTTTATCATAGAAAAGATGAGATTTGCAGTATGAATGTATTCAGGTATATTTACACAAAGGAGGTTTCCAGAAATTCACGTGCTTACCACCAAGACAACCATATTTCATTTGACTGAAATTGTCCCTTGTGAAATCCATTGAGAAAATCCACAGCACTAATTGACAGGATACCTTTATGAGCGTAATGCTCTTACTGTAATATATATTTGATTTTTTTAAAAAAATGCAGTGTTTTTTGGCTAAACGCTATATGTAAATCTAGTTTTCATCATAAACAATTGCATGTGTGTCCTAGAATGTTCATGATGTAGCGCAGGATGTTTATTACTTATTGCAATGACCGTTTACTCAATATAATATCAAAGATATTCTATAATTTGTGTGGAATCAGATTTCCTTAACGCTACATGGTAAAAAATAAAGTAATACCAAAATACTTCTTTTAAAACAGAACAGTAAATCCACCTTTTTTTTTTTAAGGAAAATTAATCTACTTTACTAGATAGAGCAAATTGCTACATGTCAAATGTTTGGCAATTTTTCAAGTTAT
This sequence comes from Anomaloglossus baeobatrachus, assembly GCF_048569485.1. Classification (NCBI taxonomy): domain Eukaryota; kingdom Metazoa; phylum Chordata; class Amphibia; order Anura; family Aromobatidae; genus Anomaloglossus; species Anomaloglossus baeobatrachus. The sequence continues at coordinate 480,826,713 of NC_134355.1, forward strand.
CCCGTATAATAATTTGGGCCATATCTGTAAAATATCTTGGGCAACGCACATAAGCTTCTCTTGGGTGTCATGAATCTCTAGGCAATCGATATGGTTTCTTGCCATCAACATGAAACGGCTGATAAATGGGATTATCCTGACATTTAACCTCTAATCTAATCTATAGAACACTAAAGGTAATCTATTTTTTTTTCAAAGCCCATTTACAAGCACACAAATAGGACTGTATGTGCGACGTTATATAATATGTGAGACATATTCAGACAATTCTATATTTAGAATGTTAATCGAGTCAGGAAAATTGTGGTGGTCTGTGTCTCTTATGAATCATAGTGTCCTCATTTTGATTTGTTTGAATTATGAGTAATTTCTACATTATGATGGATATATTTTAGTACACCCTACATTTAAATTCATAAGCTAATATTCTGGCTGCCAAAAATGTCATTTATCAGGTTGCCTTTTACAAACTGTTTCTGAAAGCAAGGAGTCTTATCTGTCATTGTTAATTAAACCTCTACTTTGTCAATACATGATAATCCTTTTGTTTGAGCTAAAAACATTATTTTCTCAACCCTACAGAAAATATGCAATTGTAAAGCATGTCTGATTTCACAGAAGAAAATTGTTAAATCATTTTAGTAAGCTACTATCGTTTTAGATAAACCAAGAACAATGCAAGGGCATATACCCAATCTCACAGCTATACCATATATCATCAAAAAGTGGTCTTCCCAATTAAAACACAACAATAGCAATTTTGATAAGACAAAACAATATTAAAATTTTTATTCTGTTTAAAGATGGTATTTTTCCTTTTTTCTTTTATTACCCATAAAGTCTAATGCTGAACCAAACTAGGTTCCACACTGATGCTAGGATAGATGGACTTTTGACAATATAGTACGCTTCTCATATGCAATTTTCAGTGCAAGTCTCTTTTTCATATTATCCATAGTAGCATATCTAAGGGTAGTTTCCCACATAGAATATTAAAAAAGTCTTTCCATGAATTGTTCAAAATTTGCTATACAGTTTTAAAATCAAAGCCAGAAATGGATACAGTAGTAAGGAGATGTATAACTTCTTCCTGTTAGGCTGGAGTTACATTTGTGTGTGACTCGTGAGAGGATCACATCACCCAGACTATCTTGTGGCTCTACTAATAGAAGCGTGTAAACTTCATATATTTTTATCCAGCAGACATGCTTCTGTTCAGAGGGCCAGCGGCCAGTCCAGGCAACGCAATGCGATTGTTGCAAGAATCACACGCAAGTGTGACTCTAGCCTTCGATATTTACCGAGCTGCATTCCTGAGATCTCTACCTCCTCTATTGAGCACCATTGCTCTGACTTGGCAAACAGTGCTCACAACAAATGGGGCAGTGCTGACATGATTAATGGGTGGCAACTAATCAACTCAAATATTCATAAATACCTTATCACTGGCCAACTGTCATATGAAATTAATAGAGTTTGATGAAACCTTTGATGACCAATCAAAAGCAAAGGCCGACTAGAAAGTCAAATGTAAAGCTAGTTTGGAATTCATAAGGAAGCAAGCATAAAGCCCTATTTTCTGTTTCTCTGGCATCCTATCCCTTGTTAGTTGCAGGCATTTATATTACTCTATAGTACTGAAACCTGACTCTGCAAGTTGATCACTACTCTTCTGTGGACACATAATTACTTGGACTTGACCTTCAAGTGCTTCAACCCTTTTGAGTCTCTCTGGATCTATCTTCCTGGTTTTCTTCCAGGCTTTCCTCAAATGCTCCACCATGCCTGATTATTTTGTCCTTTAATTCATCCCTCGGGGTATGACTCAGCTTGATGGCTATATCACTGCCAAATTGCCTCACCAGCTAGCAGCTACTCCTTCGACACAACCAAGGGCCAAATCTCTGTACAAAGAAAAAAGGTAAAATACCAAGGTATCTCCTTTGACCTGCTAAGGGGTGTAACAAGTGGAAAGACTGTCCATTGAGACCATCTTACGAGTTGTCAGTACTCCATAATCTTTCCCTGTAATGCCTTCTTTGCATTTTCAATTCTTTTTACGTCTACTCTTGGTTTATCTCAATGCACATGAAAAACTGCAATGAAATTTAAAAAATGCTGTAAGTGAAACTAGAAATATTGTAGTAAGTCTGGATGTAGTCACACATGCTTATTTTCAATGCACTATATGACATGCTAAGTTTACTATTACTAATTTTTGTCCACCCTTTCTTCCTACTAACCCTTCAAATATGGTGTCTTCGAGGAGTCTTTATAGTTATATTTCATATTTGGAACCTATTTTATGTTGCGCACGTGCTTTGATATCAAAACTTTGCCAACTTTGTGTCACTTAAAATGAGACTTTGCATAGCAAACATGAGCCAAACTGCATCTGATAGAAAACCCTTTTACAGTATCTAAATATACAGCTTCAGTGCAGATGACACTGGCTGAATGTTTGTTGTAGTTGAAAACATATGAATGAATTAATTTTGTTTTCAGAAATATCAGCAGTGTAATAACCAGATCCTTCTACGATGGTTACTGTTTAATGTGTATAGTTGTTTAATATCCTCACAAAGTCTTTGTGTTTCTGAATTTTCATGTATCTGAAAATTCTCCCCAGTGCAGCATTTTCTTGGGAATATGTCCATGTAAGTGACATTTTATTAACTCTGAATAAATATTTGAAAACAAGTCAAAAGGAGGAATCTGGCATATTGTCCACTTTCCCAGCTGTCACCTCAGCTTTTACAAGGATTGCAATACCAATGCCAAGTTCAGGTCCCAATACACATTCTGAATATGAACTCATGTCAGAAAGGCAGCTCCAAGTATTATTAATTTATAATATACAGTGTAAATACTGTACTTCTAAATAACTAACATATAGCAATCAGGAAAGTACATGAAATATATTTAATATTGTAATGGAAATAATAAGTATCATCTATTTATTGAATATAAATACATTCCTATACACTGTAAGATTGATTGTGCCAATTTATTAGAGAGCAAGAATGTATTTATTTATTTTACTCACTTAAATAATATAGTACTAGAAAATCCATAACGCTTTACAGACTTATCAGAAAATGTTCTTTTTGCAATACCACCCTACTTTTTAAAATTTCTGCAACACTCTTGCATAATATTTCGTAAGACTTCTCTAAAAAATGTGCAAAAATTAAGACTAGAGATGAATGAATTTATTAGAGTGGAATTGAATTCTACTTGACTATATAAAATATCTGCATTTTTGAGAAAATTGTTCTATGTAAGCCGCCCATCTGTCTAGCGATTCCATTACTCGATGCCCACTGTCCTGACTTCAGAGATGTCTCTTCTTTTCCTCATTGTGAATTATATTTCCTGGTCTGTTCACTCCATGCTAAGATTTCCAGCCACAACTAGGCCTCGGAGGCAACTGAGTATAAAGTGTTACAAGCAATGACCTGAAAGGCCAGCTTGAAGCCAGAAGTCCAGGCCTAGAGTTAATAAGCTTAAAGAAGTGGGGGAACAGGCAGCTATGAGGAGCAGACGGTTTGTAGTGAGCAGTGCAGGGGCTGGACATGTGAGTGGTGAGGTGAGTATAATTTTTTTAAGTTTTTACATCCTATGATTATTATGCTATGGTGACTAGAGAAACTACAGTAGATTTAGAAATATGGCACTCGAGATTAATGTGAATTATGGTTTTTATTGTGAAGAACTTGTAGGACCAGCACAAGCACAGACAATTTGGTCAAAAAACCTTCGGCAGTGTGCATACAGTGGGTCCTCAGAAAGTATAGCAGCATGGCAAGCAGCATATCTGAGTATGATGCAGTGTCCACTGCTATCTATGTGACACTGTGTAGTGATACTATACTTTCTGAGGACCCTCTGCGTACACACTGATGAAGGTCTTTTGACCGAAACGTCTGTGCTTATGTTGGACCTATAAGTCCTTCACAATAAAAAACCACTATTCACATTGATTTTGAGTGCCATGTTTCTACAACTACTTGAGACTGTTTTGGACCCTAATAGTGCACCACCCCAGAAAAGCCATGTGTATCAACTCATAGAGAAACTCCAGATCATAAGGGTAATTACATTTATGGAGAATAATTTGCCTGTTTTTCAAATTTCCTGCAAAAATCTGCACAATTTCTTGAATTTGAATTTTATCTGATTCTCTCATCTCTAATTCAGACCATCATAGTTCATAATTGTTAAAGGGAACCTGTCAGGTGCAATATGCACCCAGAACCATGAGCAGTTCTGGGTGCATATTGCTAATCCCTGCCTAACCATCCCTGTATACACTAGCATAGATAAAGGGATATTTAGAAAAAGTATTTCTAAAGATCTTTTACCATATGTTAATGAGCGAGGGCACTAGTCCCCTAGGTGTTAGTTCCCCGGTCAATCGCCCCTCATTAGCATGTTAGTGGGCCCTGTGGGTGTGCTATCATGCTAAGGAATGTGCAGCGTCACAGGGTGAGCTCACTCACCTCTCTGCCTCCATCGCTGGATTTCAGCTCAGTGCGCATGACCCAGGAATTTGGGTCATGCGCACTATTTCAGTTTGAAGCCTGGACGCATACACCCGGCTTCATAGTGCACATGACCCAAACTCCGGGGTCATGCGCACTCAGCCGAAATCCAGCGTCAAGCGGCGATGTCGGCGGAGAGTTGAGTGAGATCATCTTGTGACGCTGCGTATTCATTAGCATGTTAGCACATCCACAGAGGCGTATTAACATGCTAATGAGGGGCGACTGGCCGGAGAACTAACACCCAGGGGGCTAGTGGCCTTGCTCATTAAAATATGGTAAAATCTTAGAAATACTTTATCTAAAGATCTCTTTATCTATGCTAGTGTATACAAGGACGGTTAGGCAGGAAATACAGGAATTAGCAATATGCACCCAGAACTGCTCGTGGTTCTGTGTGCATATGGGACCTGACAGGTTCCCTTTAAGATCGAGGCATAGGAGGATACTGAGGATGCATTCAGGAATCTATATAATTTCCTCATACTTATAGGTGACTAAATTATAACAAATAAACAGAAATTTGTATTAAAGCTAGAGAAATATATAGAGCATTTGCCCATAGAAACAAACTACAAAACAGTCATCAGATTGTAATGGTAACTGCTTCCTTTATTCATTGCATTATTGCTCGCACATTTCCCCAAACGTCTCTCTTCCTCTGTGATCCAGAGATTTACCCATTTCAGAGGCAAGTATTATGGACACATTTGTATGTCCTTATTACAGAACCTGAACTGACATCTTTCTAGATATTAAAGATCAGCACATCTTTTGAAACTCAAATTCACCAGGATTATCAATAGTTAACAAAAAAATTGATTTGAGAAGAAAAAATTCACCACAATTCTCAATACTACCATGCCTCTGCCTGAAAAAGTTGGTTGTAACATTCGAAGGTCTCCTAGTCCTCCATTTTACATTTTTTTAGCTTTATTAATGTGTGAGTGACCGAAACCTATGTGGCTGGGGGAAAACATATGCTAACGGATGGTAATCAGCAGCCTATTTCACAGCACACTGCTACATCAGATGCCTGTTGTTGCTGTTGTTTACATACAGGTCATGCAGACAGAATAAACAATAACTTTTCACAAGGGGTGCCGCTAGGTAGTTTCATTCCCAAAAGCAAGCACTTGCAACTTGCTGGTATATTCTGCTGGTTGTAATATTTGACTTTTACAATAAGGAAATGTGCCCAATTTTTTTTATACATTGCAAAGAAAACAGTTGTGTTTTATATTTTTGGATTGTGGAGATTTTTCTTTTGTCTTTAAAAATAAATTATGGTGACAAGTTAGGAAGCACACTTTCTGTGACATAAAGGCCTTGGTTTCTCATTTTTTCTTTAGTAACAAAATTAAGAAAGAGGGGTATTAAAAGGCTTTTTCTTTTTTAATGTGGGGAAAAATAATATTGCTCTGAGCTCTGAAGGTGCTGCTACTGCACTTTACAAAAGATCAATCAATTCACAGTTACACTACAGGGGGCTTTACACGCTGCAATATCGCTAACGATTTATCGTCGGGGTCACGGTGTTTGTGATGCACATCTGGCGTCGTTAGCGACATTGCAGCGTGTAACACGTTTGAGCAACCTACAGCGATCGCAAAAGTGGTTAAAATTGTTGGGTTTGGAGAGGTCGTCCAAACACCAAATATCGTTGTCTGGTGAGTAACGAGGTTGTTTGTCGTTCCTGCGGCAGCACCCATCGCTGTGTGTGACACCGCAAAAACGACAAACATCTCCTTACCTGCCTCCACCGGCAATGAGGAAGGAAGGAGGTGGTCGGGATGTTACGTCCCGCTCATCTCCGCCCCTCCACTTCTATTGGATGGCTGCCGTGTGACGTTGCTGTGACACCGAACGACCCGCCCCCTTGGAAAGGAGGCGGATTGCCATCCAGAGTGACGTTGCAGGGCAGGTAAGTATGTGTGTCGGGTGTTAGCGATGCTGTGCGCCATGGGCAGCGATTTGCCCGTGATGCACAACCGACGGGGCGGGTACGCTCGCTAGCGATATCGGTACCGATATCGCAGCATGTAAAGCCCCCTTAACTCTGCAGGCACAGCACCTCCCTATCACTTGAATCTTTGGATTATTATTTGCATGCTGAAACTACCAGTCTCATTCTTCATAAACTTCAGCACTGCAATAGTACAACACAGATTAGGACTGAGGCTAAATGTTGATTTTGGCTGTGACAAATGTAATGCTACCAAAGTTTCTAATTGGTTGATGCTATTCAGCACAGTTATACAATCCCAGGGTGCTATAACAAGCAAGTCTCAAAAAAACGATTAATTTGAACTTATTATAACTTGTTTGCCCCAAAACCAGAATCCTCGTACATTCACTTGTATTCCACGGCAATGTAGCAGCAACAACCTGCAAACTATGTGGTGTGAAAGCTGTGGAAGTCAATGTCATCATGTAGCTCCAGAGTGACTTAGGTCTTTTTCTCTCATGAAGATGAATAAATCATGTGCTTTAACTTCTTATCCTTAGCTAGTAAAATCCTAAAATATTGTTGCTCGGCTGACCCTCATCTCCTGTAGTTGATGTGATAGTTTTCCTTGATTGGGAGTGCTCAACCAGGTAATTTGATAGCTGCAAGGCATTATAGGGAAACCTACGTAGCCACACCTGACGTTATTTGTTCACTCTGTGACTCTTCCGCAGGGCGTGAAATAGTGGCAGGCATGTTTTTTTGCTACACTCATGAATAAAATCGCAAACTGTTGGAATTCCTGAAGTTGCTCTGCTTTGGATTACTCCACTCATCTCTAATAGATGTCTTTGAAGCTGTCAGTTCCTTGGACCAACAGTTGGGCCAGAACTTGCATCAACTTGTAATACCTCATCTGAAACTTACTTTACGTAACGAGCGACTAATAATACTGCTTCCAAATATTAAATCCAACTAGTTTTAGGTCAATGTTACGTATATTATCTAAGAAATTATTTTGATATTTACATTTTTCTTGCCTATATACGATCCTCATTATCTCTATGAATATTTTCTATACATATAAATGATTTCTTAATTTGGGATTCAATGTCAGAAGCAAGTAACTTTAGAGTTATACCGCTATATACAAACCATTTTTAACTATCTTGTTGATCCTAATTCCCAAATATTGTGTGAACTTTGCCTTGCTCATTACAATCTTGAAGCCTACATTTTTTATAACTAATATATGGACATTGAAATAAAAACCTGAAGATTGTAAGTGGATACACAATGATAAAGAAATCTTTATTTATATAATTAATACTTTTATACAGAATCTGTTTTCCGCAAATTCTGACAATTAGGAATTTTATGGAACAATGTAATAACTTCTAAATAGAGATGAGAGAACCTGAAAACTAAAGTTCTATAATCATACCAAACACAGACTTTACAAAAATAAGTGTTCGGGTGCTTTACATGTGCAAACAACTAGAGCGAGTATTGCTGTGCTGGGGTACACTTTGTGCTCGGCCTAGTGCGAGCCACTTGCAGTGTTTGAATTTCTCTCACTCGGGGTAAAATCAGAGTTACAGGATGTAGTGTGACAAATATAAAAATAATTAAAAAATCCCTCTGATCTGTTTATGGTTGGTTGCATGTGGCTGAAGTCCCAAACTTCCCAATTAGTGACTTCCATTGGGGTTCAGGTCAAGTCCAGATCCCAAACAGTACTTTACCTAAAGTCTGGCTGCATGCAAAGAACCTGAACTTTAATGGGTCTGCGTATCACTACTTATGATCTAAGAAGAACAAACATTTAACAGCATTGTGTGTTCAATATAAAGGACTGGCACATGACTTATTCCTTCCAAAAACTATACTAAGGACCAGGGGACACTCTGTTATGATTCAGGGACCGAGGAGGATCAAAACATGTGGAATCCCAAAAAGATATCAGAGTGGCTGGAAACTTACCGGACTGCACACCTAATCCTGACACACAACTAGAAGTAGCCGTGAGGCGTGCCTACGATGACCTGGACGCCTCGACAAAGCCAGAGAACTAAATAATCTCACAGATAGAGATAAAGAAAGCTAATCTGCCTCGGGTCAGTCCCCAAAGATAGATAGATAGCCCCCCACATGTAAAGGCTACGGTGATATAGAAAAACACAATACAAAGCCAGAAAAAAACAGATTTCAGGAAAGGTGATGCCCAAACTATCTTTATAGGAAAGGATAGGAAAGAGCAACTGTCTGCAGCCGTAAAAACCCTAATATATGCCAGCACTTCTGATATGAAAAAATCCTGAGGTCACACAATCTCTCCCCCACTGTATCAGCACTCTGATGTTACTGGGATCCAAAAACACTAATACAGATGAGGGACTGAATTAATACCAAGCATGTCAAACACCATACCTTGCAGAATCATGGAGCTAAGTAAACAGACACTCCCAGCAGGGAATGATCCCATTCCACCAAGAACTCCACACAGACAAAATAGGAATCAAGCCTTAGTATTAAAGCAGAAAAAAACAACAAGAAAGTGGAAAACAAAAAGCAGAGGTACAAAGACCACTTATCTGAGAGGAGTTCTGGTAGTGAGCAGAGCTGGTTACAGAATGCCCACTTCTAAATGAACAGGAGACATTGACTACCAGCAAGTAACAAGAGAAAACTACTCAGTTAAATAGCCCAATCTGACCCTGATTGCCAATCCTCCACAGGTGTGTGGCTTTCATTCCACACATCAACTGCACCGCCAGCACTGACCACAAGAGGGAGCCCCAAACTGGAAGACGTATTCACAACAGCACTCACTGTGAGGGGGAAAAAAATCGATTCCAGCAGCTAAATAGGAAAGGGTTCTTTTCAGTTGGAGCAGTCAGACTGTGGAATGCCTTACCACAAGAGGTAGTAATGTCAGATTTTAAAAAAGGGCTGGATGATTTCCTCAATACACACAACATTGTTGGTTATAAATCACATAATGATAAAATGTATAATTGGTGGAGGAAGGATGACCTTGATGGATCTAGGTATTTTTTCAACCTATGTAACTATGTAAATATTTGAATGTAAACATAATTATTCAAAATGTAAAATTAAAAAATAATGTTTACATATCAGCCACAATATAAATGCTTCTGTATTGATATCTGATAATGCACTCACATTCCTGTCGTGGATGAGGGAGAGATTTTGAATGGCAGTGCAAGTAGTGAAAAGCAGAAGGTATTACTATTTTGCTCTGGTCTCACATTGCAGCAATCATAAAAGAATTAATAAGATTTTTCCATAATAGCCTCTGAAACCTGCTACATATGCAATCATCTTTGTTAGGTTTTATTATCCCGTTTGTGAGCTTAGTTATATAAACAGAGCTCGGAATTTCTCTATTAAACTCCTGGGTGTATTTGACTAATTGTTGGTCACTTCAATAATCAACAGAGGATGACTTTTATGTTCGGCAATTCTCTCTTTGTGCAGCTCACTTAATAGCTGCGAAGGATCATTTGTCTACAGCCAAGTGATAAAAATGTACCTGAACAGAACATTCCAGCCTGCACCTTTCCAACTTAAATGTTTTGCAAGAATTAGCAATTACTATTATGTTAACACGGCAACAGAGACAGAAGGGACCCAGGGCCCATCAATATTGAAATATTAAGAGCTGTACTTTCCCCAGCAGCTGTTGCAATGACAAGTTAAAATGCAATAGGACAATATGTGTGTGATTTAGGGAACAATACGTGCGCTGCTTCTAATTGCTCTCAGGATTTGAATTGGTAAAACCATAAGATGTTCAACAAAAGGCTCAGTGCAGGTAGGACTATAAAACTTAATTATTTCTTACAAAGCAAGCCATTCTTTTTAGAATAAAAGAAAGCTATGAGCAATAAAGAGAACGCCATTATCAATTAGTCTTCTGCACACATAATTAGACTTGCAGAGATAAAGAAGCCTGTAAATTTAATGACGAATCCCATATTTTTGCCGAAATTTAATGCTCTGTACAGATTTTACTAGGAGATCTCATCAGGTTCTGCACTAAGAATTGTACTAAAGTAGGACTTTAATTTATAATAGAAAAATAAACAGATTTTCTAATGGTTCCTACATCTTTCAGGCAGAAAATCACAATCAAATTAGGGAAATCTGAAATTAGGTTGCACGATGTGTGAAGCCTCCATATGGCTCGCACACAGCTCCTTCAGAGAAAAGAGATCTTTAAAGCACCACTCCAGCGTTATTTTTTCAGCAAAGCTGAAAATCTAAGTCCTCTGTCCCCTATCTAATACTTTGGCAATATGTGACCTGCTGGCAGTTCCAGTGTTTCACGGAGGGAGCAGAGGTCACTATTCAATGTATCTCTACAGAAGCCTCATTCTGCCCTTGTTTTGGCTCTCATAGAGATGCATTGAGCACTTGTGATGTAACTCCTGACTTTTGGACAGTCAGAATTTATGGGACTAAAGCCTGCTTTACACATTGCAATTAGTTGTACAATCGCATTTGCAATGTGACACGCCCAGGTTGCATATGGGATCTTATGAGATCGCACGTAGGTCGTTCATTTGCTGTCACACGTGCGTTAGTAGTCTATGTTAAATTGATCAATTTTGTTTGCGATCCTTTAGATCATGTGTTCTGTGACGTATGCATTGGGCATCCTTTTTTTATCTATTTATTGACTTGCCAAGCGTGTGTAATGTGTAGGGATGCGTTTTTACTATGTCATCTGCCATTCAGCTCTGCTACATGATGGCCGCTAACATCAGACATAGACAGCCATGTAGCAAAGCTGAATGGCAGATGACAGCAGACACAGAAAGAGCCGCACGATCAGAATTAACTCGGGTTAACTTCACCCGACTTCATTGTCATGCTGTGGCTCTGTCTGTGTCGCGTCCTGATTAGCGGTCACCAGTGAAGGACTCACCGGTGACCGCTAAACTCCTGAGTAACTGAATTGAGCAGCCCTCTCTTATATACTCACCGATCCCCGAGCAGAGCTGGAAGCGACGCTGGACCATCCTGGATTACGCCGGACATGGAGGGCTTTTTCGGGCTTATTAAAGTGGTGAACGAGGGTATATGTTTGTGTTTTTTATTTCGAATAAAGGATTTTTCCGGGTGTGTGTGTTATTTACTGTCACTTACAGATTAATCATGGAAGGTATCTCGGGGAGACGCCTGACATGATTAATCTAGGAGTTATTGGCAGCTATGGGCTGCCAGTAACTCCTTATTACCCCGATTGCCAACGCACCAGGGCAAATCAGGAAGAGCTGGGTACAGTCCCAGAACTTTCGCATCTAATGTATGCGACAATTCTGGGCGGCTGCTGACTGATATTGTTAGGCTGGGGGACTCCCCATAACGTGGAGCTCCCCATCCTGAGAATACCAGCCTTCAGCCGTATGGCTTTATCTGGCTAGTTTTAAAATTGGGGGGACCGCACACCGTTTTTTTTAATTATTTAATTATTTATTTCACTGCACAGTATAGACACGCCCACCGGCTGCTGTGATTGGGTGCAGTGAGACACCTGTCACTCAGCGTGGGGGCTTGTCTCACTGCAACCAATCATAGGCGCCGGTGGGTGGAGAAAGCAGGGAATACGAGATTGTTTAATGAGCGGCTGGCTTTTTCAAAATAGTAAAAGCCGCCAGAGCAGTGTGAATGCCGTGCAGCGCCGGTGATCGAGAGAGGGGGTAAGAGGGATAGACTGACATGGACAGAGAGAGAGGGATAGAGATAGTGACCAACTGACAGAGATTAGTGAATGACAGACATTGTGAGGCGCTTCAGAACACAGCATTTCAGCTGCGCTCTGAAGCAGACCTTTTTTAAGCTGCGGTGCAGAGCGCACACCTGCGCACATTGCCTCAGACATCAAAATCATATGAGGGTGAGAGATGTCACACATTTCAATTGACTAGGTTCGTGCAACAAAACGTTCAATTCTAGACAAAGATACGATGTGTTTGCGATCAACGGTTTTGCGTTCAATCCTGATCGCACATAGGTGTCACACGCAGATACCTCACAAACAATGCCGGATGTGCGTCACTTACAACTTGACCCCAACGACGGATTGTGACATATATTGAAGCATGTAAAGCGGGCTTAAGATGGCGCTGCAGGACCGAAGCAGCGTCAGTAGAAGGTGAAGAATCCGGAAGCTAAGCATATGACAGAGAGAAGATTGCTTACATTTAAAGCACCACTCCAGCCTTCTAACTGAGCACGCCTTCCCACCAGCTAAAGGTGATTTATAATTTTCTATTAGCAGGTTCATGCATGATGATAAAATTGTAGGCTTTTCAGTTGAATTTAGGTACGGATCCATTTCATGTTAAGTTTGCATCTTTTCACAAAAAAAATTACGATGCAGTGCTGCTTTAAAGACAATGTTTTAAAAGTAAGAAGTGATCTTCTTTTCCATTGGTCTGACTTAAGGGCACTTTAAACGCTGCGACATTGTGAGCGATGTCGCTAGCAATTGCAGCCGCCCCATCGTTTGTGGGTCACGGCAAATCGCTGCCCATGGCGAACAATATCGCTAGGACGCTTCAAACGGACTTACCTTCCTAGCAACGTCGCTGTGGGCAGCAAAAAAAACTCTTTTTTAAGGGGGCACAGCGACGTCACACGGCAGGCGTCCAATAGAAGCGGAGGGACAGAGAGCAGCCACATTCACGTCACTCCCACCTCGTTGCCGGAGGACGCAGGAACGCTGTTGTTCGTCGTTCCTGGTGTGTCACACGTAGCGATGTGTGCTGCCTCAGGAACAACGAACAACCTGCGTCCAAACTGAGCAACGATATTTGGGAAAGGAACGACGTGTCAACGATCAACGATTAGGTGAGTACTTTTGATCGTTAGCGGACGCTCGTAGGTGTCACACGCAACGACATCGCTAACGAAGCCGGATGTGCACCACGAATTTCATGACCCCAGCGATATCTCGTTAGCGATGTCGTTGAGTGTAAAGCAGCCTTTAGAGGCAAAAAAAATACTAATGTTTGTGACCACAGGTTGCACCTTTAAAGTACTTACCATTGTTATATTTTTTTTCAAAAATACATTGACCCCTCAAGTTTAATTAATTTTTGTTACGATATTTTCAACAGATAATGGTGTTATCCTGGTCATTATGATATTAAAGCTACATTAAAAATATAATTCTACAAAGATTGCTTATATGAGGTACACGCACTTGACTGGAATATCCAACCAATTAGTACAGGTACATTTTAAAGCCCCTGTATTACTACTAAAGTGTTTGAATACTGTTTGGCTTTGTGCTAGTGGCTTTCTAGAATACAGTCCAGTATGGTATGATACTACATGTTCTGAATTGCTCTTTACCTTTGCTCCCTTAGACATCAATTGAGATCACCTAATTACAATATTTTGATAGACTGTGTTCTGTACAGGACCCTGAAAGTGTTTCTGTCCCCAACATAGAAAATGATGTAAAGCTTCCAGTTGCTCTTATAGAGGAGCAATTTGTTTCTTCTGGTGATTGGTTGAGGTTCCAAAGGTAGGTCACTTAAAAGGAATCTAGAAAATACATACAGCTGCACTCTAGAATGCTAAGAATGAATAAGGGAACTCTGGTATTGCTTTACTGCTATAGGAATATTTGAAAAAAAAAGAGATACCTAGCTTATGTATTGGCCAATGCATGTTAGCCTGGTAACTAATGACAAGGTGACCTCTAATATACTGGGACCCTTACTAAAAGGGAATGTATCAGCAGGTTTTTGTTACCTCATCTGACAAGCATGAAGTAGGTGTCGCGCCCCTGGGCAGCCGAGCTGCTTGGATCCGGGTGATCCGTGGCTCGAGGGGTCCCGGATCCGGGGGCACCGTCGATCAGTTTTTAAATAAAAAGGGAAAAATAATAAAAATAATAAAAATAGTCCGACTACGCCACTCGCGGTGCTCGGCCAGGGATGATATGGCCGTCGCTGCAGGTTTTCCCTGGGGATAATGGATGGGGCACCAAGGATGGTGAAGCCCTCTGCGAGTAGGGCTTTTCCCCAGGGGTAAGTAGGGGTTAATGTGGAGGCGCAGGCAGGGAAATAACTCAGTCCACACAGGGGAATGCAGTTTGGTCGCTTTACTTACTGCTGGGTTTGCAGCCTGGGGACGTGCTGGATCCCAGGTGTGCCCGAGTCCTGTGTCCCTGTGCCAGCCGACCAGGTGCCACTCGCCCACCGATGCACTCGTGTGTGTGTGTGGTCCTCCCTGGCATGGAGCACTTCGAGGTCCTCCTGGTGTCTGGGTCCTGCCGCAGGCAGCTTGGACTATTTATGAGAATATGTCCCGGTCCTCACTTTGCTGCTTATGCCTCAGATGTTAATGGGGGCAGATGAGTCCTGGAAATCCACCCGCCTGGCAGAGTTAACAGATGGCTTGAAGTCCTGGTCTGTTCTGGGATCTGTACCCCATGCGGGTAAAGTACTAGGAGCCCTGGATGTCGCCCCATGGGGTTCCACTGTCCCTGAAGCTTGATCACTCGCTCTCCAGCTACTTTCTCCCCTGAGTGGCTGCTGTTTCTACCCAGGTCTTGGCGGGGTCTTTGCTACTTTCACTGTGTCTCAAGATTTCTTTGTCTGTCTTGACACCTTAACTGACAACTCTCTCTTACTTGCGACTGCTCACTTTCACCTACTTCACTTCACTCTCTCCAACCAACTAACTGACTCCTCCTGCTGTCTACCCACACTCCCCAGGCCACCTGCACTTCCCCTGGTCTGATCTCTCCCTCCCCAGTCAGCTGCCTGTTAGCTCACAGTGCCCAGCCCTGTCACCTGGTTCTATGGGAGTTTCTCGCCCTGGTTTTGGAGTGTAAATGTCCTGGTGGGCTGGTGTGTGTACTGACTGGCACAATTATGCATGACCCGAGCTGTTACAGTGATATTACTTTGTTTTGCGACACCTGGTTATTGCAGGGGCGTCACATAGGCAAAGAGACCCTGAATCCAACAAAGTATCACTGGATGCAGCCGTTCTGACATGATCAGCATTTTAAGATTCAGCATGCAACAGAGCTGAGAATGTTGCCCCAGCCCACACCAAGCTCTCTATATACACTGTTTATAGGCATTGAGCTGCATGTCACAGGAGGGACTGTGATCAGATAATGGGCTCACACTGTTGCAGTT
Organism: Anomaloglossus baeobatrachus; assembly: GCF_048569485.1. Classification (NCBI taxonomy): domain Eukaryota; kingdom Metazoa; phylum Chordata; class Amphibia; order Anura; family Aromobatidae; genus Anomaloglossus; species Anomaloglossus baeobatrachus. The sequence goes on from NC_134355.1 coordinate 480,842,399, forward strand.
GAAGTAGTTTGAGCAATGATAATCTCCTGGTGCTAAAAAAATTGCTGCAAGTAACACATCAGTATAATCAGACGTAATCCATAGGAGGTCCCATGACGATTCCATCTCTGCTACGTCTGAAGTGACAGCGCACGGAACAAGAGGTTCCCATAGTCCTCCACCTGTGACTGCAAATAACCTGAGTGAAGTCACCGCTTATCACTGTGGCTCATTCTCTGCCTGAAACTCACAGCAGGTGGTCATGTTTTATTCCAACCCGCTGTCAGTTTAGATGTAGCAGAGCTGGAATCCTCGTGGGACCTTGTATGGATTAAGTCAGACCTCCTAGGGGTTAAAAAAAGGGTGAATGAAGGTGTTTTTTTGTATTTTATTTCAAATAAAGGATTTTTTTGGGGGGTCGTATTTATTTCTTTTCACTTACAGATTAGTAATGGGGGTCTCATAGATGCCTCCCAGTACTAATCTAGGGCTTAATGGCAGCTGTGAACTGTTATTAACACCTTATTATCCTGATTGCCACCGCGCCAGATCAGTCCGAATGAGTGGGGTAAAGTTATGAGATTGTCGCGTCTAAAGGATGCAACAATCCTGGGAAGCTGCAGGCTGCTATTTTTAGGATGGGTGTCCAAAAAACATGGGTCACTCCAGCTTAAAAATACTAGCCCCCAGCTGTTGGCTTTATGATGGCTGGGTATCAATATTGGGGCAGACCGCACATCGTTTTTTTAAATTACTTATTTAAATAACTTTAAAAACAGTCATTTTGGTTCCAGTCAGAAATGCTGTCACACAGGGTGGGGGTGTGTCTGATTGCAACCTATCAGAGATGCGAGTGTGGCAAATGGGTGGGGAAGTGGTATATATAATGTTAATGAGTGGCCCTGGAAGTAGCGTTGAGCTGCGTGAAAGACTCAGTAAGTATAATGCGCTTGCTTCAATCCTTCATCTCTTCTACCACCAATTTAAAGCGTCGGATTCTGATCCTCATAGATTTTTATGGGAACCAGCGTCTAGCCAGATATGCAGGATTTTTTTAAAAACCCAGTTGGACCCGCCGATCCTGGGTGTCTGTGAATATGTAGGACATTAAAAACTGACCTTGATAGTACAATATTACAAAACAATCTGGATAACTTGTTGGAATGGGCAGACACTTGGCAAATGAGGTTTAATGTTGATAAATGTAAAGTAATGCACCCAGGACGGAGTAGTCCTATAGCTGCGTATACATTAAACTCGGGACTACAGAACAGGAGAAAAACTTGGGTATGCTGTATCAAGTAAGCTGAGCAGCAACACTCAATGTCAAGCAGCAGCTGCAAAAGTAAAGTAGATTTTAGGGTGTATAAAGAGACAGATTAGATCCTGTGATCCCAACGTATTGTTACCTATCTAGAAATCAATTGTAAGATCACATCTGGAATATGGGATTCAGTTTTTGGGCTCAACATTTTAAAAAGAACATTCAGAAGTTAGAGTAAGTTCAAAGGTGGGTAAATAGGTTATTACAAGGGATGGAAGGCCTCCCATATGATGACAGGTTGGAAAAGTTACATATGTTTTGCGTAGAAAAAAAATATCTCAGAAGAGATCTCATTTAAATGTATAAATACATGTGTGGTCAATATTAAGGACTGGAACATGACTTATTCCTGAAGCTAAATAGGAAAGGGTTCTTTACAGTTAGAGTAGTAAGACTGTGGAATGCCCTACTACAAAAGGTAGTAATGGCAGACACTAACAATTTTTTTAAAAAAGGATGGTTGATTTCTCAGTATACACAACATTGTAAGTTATAAATGATTTTGTGACAATACGTATAATAGGTGGAGGAAGGTTGAACTAGATGGACCTAGGTCTTTTTTCAACCTATGTAACTATGTAACTATAGGTGGAAGTTTTAACTTACAATTGATGTCTAGGAGCCAACTAATATTGTAATTTGAGAGATAACTTTACTTTTCAACCAGCTCCATTCAGATAAGTAGAAAGTAGAGATGAGAAAATCAGGCAATATTTGAATTCACCTGTTCCCTAAGATTTGAATGTCCCTTAGTAAGCGCTAAGGTCTCGCTAGACCCCAAAGCTTAATAAGTGTAAGATATAAAAAATAACAAATATTTATATTCACCTAACTGCTCACATCTCCAGCCCCTCTGTTCCTCGGGATCAGTTAAGGTCCAGTCACACTAATCAACTTACCAGCGATCCCAACAACGATAGGGATCGCTGGTAAGTTGCTAGGAGGTTGCTGGTGAGATGTCACACTGCGACGCTCCAGCGATCCCACCAGCAACCTGACCTGGCAGGGATCGCTGGAGCGTCGCTACACGAGTTGCTGGTGAGCTCACCAGCAACCAGTGACCAGCCCCCAGCGCCGCTTGGAAGATGCTGCGCTTGGTAACTAAGGTAAATATCGGGTAACCAACCCGATATTTACCTTGGTTACCAGTGCACGGAGCTACACGTGCAGAGAACAGGGAGCAGCGCACACTGAGCGCTGGCTCCCTGCTCTCCTAGTTACAGCACACATCGGGTTAATTACCCGATGTGTCCTGCAGCTAAATGTGCACAGAGCAGGGAGCAGCGCACAATGCTTAGCGCTGGCTCCCTGCTCTCCTAGTTACAGCACACATCGGGTTAATTACCCGATGTGTGCTGCAGCTAAATGTGCACAGAGCAGGGAGCAGCGCACAATGCTTAGCGCTGGCTCCCTGCTCTTCTAGTTACAGCCCACATCGGGTTAATTACCCGATGTGTGCTGCAGCTAAATGTGCACAGAGCAGGGAGCAGCGCACAATGCTTAGCGCTGGCTCCTTGCTCTCCTAGCTACAGCACACATCGGGTTAATTAACCCGATGTGTCCTGCAGCTACATGTGCACAGAGCAGGAGCCAGCACTGACAGTGAGAGCGGCGGAGGCTGGTAACAAAGGTAAATATCGGGTTACCAAGGACAGGGCTTCTTGGTTACCCGATGTTTACATTGGTTACCAGCCTCCGCAGAAGCCGGCTCCTGCTGCCTGCACATTTAGTTGTTGCTGTCTCGCTGTCACACACAGCGATCTGTGCTTCACAGCAGGACAGCAACAACTAAAAAATGGCCCAGGACATTCAGCAACAACCAACGACCTCACAGCAGGGGCCAGGTTGTTGCTGGATGTCACACACAGCAACATCGCTAGCAACGTCACAAAAGTTGTTCGTTAGCAGCGATGTTGCTAGCGATGTTGCTTAGTGTGACGGGGCCTTTAATGGTCCTTGTAGCATCTTCTTATCACTGCCTTGAGTGCTCAATGGTTCTGCACAAGCATGCAAAGAAATGTCCCAATCCTCATCAGAGCCAAGAGTTCTGGCCAAGTTTGAAGAGGCCCAGGGATTCAGCCCTCATGGCGGTGATTAAAAGATTCAATGAGCAATGGACAGGTGAAGGTAGAGAGTGGAGGGGCCAGAAAGGTGAGTGATAAGGTGAGTTTACGTATGTTTTAAATCTTTTAACATTTTGATGGATCTACGGCTCAGAAATATGGTGGGCAGCGAATTACAAAAATCTGTATTTTAGCAACTGAGGAGTTTGGTAATATTCTGGTTGAATTTAATTCAACGTAAATATATTTTCTCATTTCCAATAACAAGACAATTAATTTAGTACTTTCAGATATGAATTCATTTTAACCTTTTAGAAGCATAAACGCACATTGCACGATACTTGTAACTCACTCCCTTCCTGACTTTGCCGTGTATGCTGCAATATATTGTGGTTCTCAGGGATTACCACTTAGTAACAGCATATACAAGTCCACAGCAAAGATTTTAATAAACTTGAAGATGTTTTAATCTGGTTTGTACCCAACATTGTGTTAATACCCAGTAGCGTTTTTAAAAAGTCAAACAAGGGAATATTTTCTGCTGCTGTACACAAAACAGATGACCTTTAATAAATGGCTGTAGTGAACGTAAAAAGTAGAATGAAAAATGGAATAGAAGAAAGAAATGCTAGAAAAACCTATAACAATTGTGGCCTAGCAACACACAGATTGCGTGATATGAGATTTTATAAGGATTTATTTGCTCAGATGCTCTCAGTGTTGTAATGTAATAAGACAGAACATTGGATGTTAAATATAGCAGTTGACGATATAAAATTTAAATTGCACCTATTTTAATAGACAGAATCCAAGCTCTACAGCAGGGGTGGGGAACCTCTGGCCTGCAGGCCGTTTGCAGCCAGCAATTACTTTTTCTATAGCTGCCTGGCACATTTCTGGGGTCCGCAGTGCTAGGGTTGCAGCCACAGTCTTGCTAATTGCCAGCCCTTTAAATCAATATATGTAATGTGAGGACATACATGCAGCGTTCAGGTCCTCATGCTGGCTTCTGCCAGCATGCTCAGGGCTTACTTTGTGGGTGGGGTAAGCATGGGATGCGCTCTTATCCCACAGAAGAGGAGCAGCAGCTTTACCAACCTCCTTGCTGTAGCTGCCTCCTCATGCTGTGTGACATCCCCCAGTACTGTGTGACTCCACCCCTCAGTGCTGAGAGCTCGCCCCTCAGTGCTGTACCCCAGTGCTGTATACCCCTCTAGTGCAGTGTTCTTTTCCAGTACTGAGTGCCAACCCTTCAGTGCTGTGTTCCACTCTAGTGCTGAGTACCCGCCAGTGCTGGGTACCACCCATTGTTTTCTGTGTCCCTTAAATTGTTCTCCATGCCTCCCAGTGATATCTGTGCCCCCAGTGTTGTCCATATCCCCCATTGTTGTCCATGTCTCCCTATTCTGTCCATTCCCCCTGGTGATGTCTATTCTCCCCAGTCCTGTTCATGCCCCCCTAGTGCTGTCCATATCCCCTAGTGCTGTCTGTGTCTGTGTCCCCTAGTGCTGTCCGTGCCCCCTAGTTCTGTCTGTGTTTCTAACAGTTATGTCCATGCTGCCGCTAGTGTTGTCCGTGTCCCCCAGTCCTGTCTATGTTCTCCTAGGGCTTTTCGTGCTGTGGTGCCACTGCCACTGCTGTCCGTGCTTCTTCAGTGCAGTTTGTGCCTGCCAGTGCTGTCTGTGCCTCCTTGGTGATGTCTGTGCTCTCCTACTCCTGTCTATGTCCCCTTAGTGCTTTCTGTGCCACACAATGCTGTCCATGCCACTGCCAGTGCTTTCCATGCCCCTTCCAGTGCTGTCTGTGCCACCACCAGTGCTGTCCATGCTACTGCCAGTGCTGTCCGTGCCCCACTAGTGCTGTCCGTGCCCCACTAGTGCTGGCCATGCCCTCAGTGCTGTCTGTGCCACTGCCAGTGCTGTCTGTGCCCCTTCCAGCCCTGTCCGTGCTCCCCCAGTGCTGTCTTTTCCCACCAGTGCTGTACGTGCCCACCAGTTCTGTCCATGCTCACCCAGTGCTTTCTATGCTTACCCAGTGCTGTCCATGCTCCAGCAGTGATGTCTATGCCCCCAAGTGATGTATGTGCCTTGCAAGTGAACATGCCTGCAGTGGTGGTTCACATGGAGAGGTCTGCCCTTCCCATGTGAATCGCCACTGCAGGTATGTTCACAGCATTCACGTCCATCCTGGCATAGAACCTATTTTTCCATTGCAATAATATTTTTCATTGCTAGTTATCTGCTTTCTGCGCATTCTCCATACTTGTGCAGTGGTTTACCCCTACCCATACTGGGCCAAATTGTCACACATCTCCAATGGTCAATTGTCACCCATGATAATCAGAACACATTTATATTTATCTTCTATTGTGTGAACTGGTGTCCTGTTGGACAAGATCCCATATGTTAGGATTCCTCCCTGTCATCACATGCGCTGTCAAAAACCTTAATACAGGGAATGATTCTATATACCCAGTAAAACATTTAATTTACATATTACATAGAAGTAAGGCAAAAGGCATGTAAAATATTCAACATAGACAAGCACATGTGATTATGTGCATTCTCATTGCCCATAAAGGCTCATAATAGAGACGATACATTGGATGATACATGTCATTGCACAAACAAAGAAAGACCCATAAAAACTCTTTTCTCCCATTTTTTCATTTTATTCTTTGAGTGTCAGAGTATATACTGTACATTTTCTACTTCGACTTTATTTTTTAATTCTAGAGCACCACCATTTGGACAGTTGAGCCAGATTCTATTCTGTATATACAATATTACCTCACATCACAGCCGCACCAAAGAGAAGCAGCTCCAGACACCACAGCAAGGGCGAGTTAATACATTTTTTAACCAAATATAGCAGGGTCATTTTCAAGTTGATAATTTTGTGCAACCCCCAAACATTGGTAGAAAGTTCCAAATTGCCCCCAGCAAAAAAAAAAAAAAAGATTCCCCACCCATGGTCAGTGATGGGATGATGTTTGGAAAGACAAAATAGAAAGTACAGATGTCTGCACTTTATTATAGCAGTTGGGTTGTTGTTTTAAAATTGATGCAATATTTTTTTCTTAGCAAGCCTATCAGTACTCATCTATGCCTTTCCACCTGCTTTTTATCTCACCACTGAGCCAAGTGTTTAGCTGCAGCAGCCCTCAGCTATAGTCAGAATGTCACTACGGTTAAATAGAGATCAAGTGCAGCGGCAGAGAGGAGGTGCTGAACCAGAAGTAGGGAGTGACATAAATTGAAAGTGGAAACTCCCTCATTTTGTTCATCCATTTTTTTAAGAGGTTATTAATAAATTATTAATTTATCCCATATCTCAATGATAAGAGATAACTGATTTCTGTGGGTCAGTCCTCCAAAATCCCCCATGCTCCTAAGATCAACACCAACATGAATGGAGTAGCGATGCATATGCTACACTTAATAATTTAGGAACAACCCTCTAAATTCCTCTTCTTAGCTATATATTTAGACATAGTTTATATCTATTTATTTAGACTTCATCATATTTACTATTATACATTTCCAATCCCTAGATTTTCTGATCCTGTCCTCAATAGATTATTTAGTAGTATTATACTCAGCTTTCGGTAAAATTCCAGTTGTACCTTCTGTGATCAATGCGATTTCTATTCACAGGATAGTGCTATACATGCTACCTGTTATGTGCTGGCATATAAACAGTGCAAACAATAGGGAATGTATATCCATTTTTCATACATCCATATCAGTACAAGAATGCTGCCATTTGTAATAGCATACAGTATCTGGAATTTAATATGCTGCATTGGCATGGTAAAAAAGCAACAATAGTGAATAATAGATAACATCTTTCCACTCATTAAAGGGAACCTGTCAGGTCCAATGTGCACCCAGAATCGCGAGCAGTTCTGGGTGCATATTGCTAATCCTTGCCTAACTGTCCCTGTATATAGTAGCATAGATAAAGGGATATTTAGAAAAGTATTTCTAAAGATCTATTATCATATGCTTATGAGGCCAGGGACCATTCGCTAGCGTGTTACTTCCCTTGGCTATTCGGCCCCCTTAGCATGTTATCATGCCCCTGTGGTCATACTAAAATGCTAATGAATGCACAGCATCAGCGGCTTGGTCGCTCTCACCTCAGCTGCCACAGCTGGTTTTTGGCTCAGTGCACATGATCAGACTTCCGTTCATGCACACTGCACCAGTTTGAAGCCAGGACGCGAACACCCGACTTCATAGTGCGCATGACTGGAATTCCGGACTTTTGATCATGTGCACTGAGCCTAAAATTAGTGGTGGAAGCTGAGGTGCCTCTGACGCTATGCATTCATTAACATGTTAGTATGCCCACAGGGGAGTACTAACATGCAAAGCGGCCGACTAGCCAGGGGAAATAATGCCCTTACGACTAGTCCCTGGCCTCATTAGCATGTGATAAACGATCTTTAGAAATATTTTTTCTAAAGATTTCTTGTTCTATGCTACTAGATACAGGGATGGTTAGGTAGGCATTAGCAATATGCATCCCGAACTGTTCCCCTTTAAGCTATGTGCCCACGGGAGCTCGCACCTACGGATTTATCTGGATTTTCTAGATAAATCCGCAGGTTTCAGCAAGTACAGACACTCCCCATGTTATCCTATGGGACATGGGGAGTGTCTGTGTCCATGCTGCGGTATGTGCGGCTGCGGAATATGCTGCGGATGTCCCGCAGCCGCACGTAACTGCATGTCAATTATTTCTGCGGAATTACCTGCGGAAATCCCGGCCCTCCACTATGGAGATAGAGGCTGGGACTTCCGCAGGTAAGTCGCATGAATGTCACAAGGTTTTCCGCAGCTATTTCGCTGGAATCCCGCAGATATGTATAGCTGAGGATTCCGGGGAGCTGCTGCGGGAAACCTGCGGACGTACCTGCGGATTTATCCGCAGTTGCGAGCTCCCGTGGGCACATAGCCTTAATGTGACAAAAGCCAAAAAATTTATGTAAAAGTATTACAGCCTTGAACCCTTAAAAAAAATGTAAATTCATCTTTCCAGTGATACTGGATTTTGATTGGCTGGTACTCATGATTAATTTGTGTCTTGGTTTGGTGGTAATTTACTTTATTGTTACAGTTTTTACATATTTTTATGTCATTATAAAATATCTAATAGCCTTTTTCACTTGATATGTGAGAGACATAAAATCCTCTATGTAGTAGATGTCATTTCCATTCTTAAAGCACTTATTATTTAAATTAATTCTAAAATAAGAAATGAGAAAGTGCAACAAAGACTGTCTTATGAAAAATAATTTTCTACAAAAAGCAGGCACTTATTTTTACTTGTGTAATAATTTTGCACAAGCACCGACGACTAGGAATTATCTGTCAATATCAAAGCAGGGAAGGCTTGTAAAAGAGCTAAAATTTAAGAATCTATTAAAATATTTAATATAATAAAGTCATTCTGTTGGAATTAAATGCATTATTGAATACAGCTGTAAATTTGTCTGTAATTTAATATCTGGAACTGAGTGCTATTCCTTTTATCTTCTAAGGTCATTGGTTTAGTTATATATGTGGTACCAACTCAGTCTATACTAACATTTGACCCATATTAAGATCCATTGCTCATGCAATAAATTTTCTGGGAAAAATATGTGCACATCACCATTTCATTGGCTTGAAAATGACAGTCAATCCCAAACAATTAAAGTCTTTCTGGATGAACAGTTAAAGTCAACCAGGTTTTTAAAGTACTGAAATAGGCAACAAAGTCTAGTCAAGTGTGTCATTGTCGACAGAAACCACCAGTATTGCTGGATATATGCAATTTTGTAGGACTATTCCAGGCTTAAAAGCTGTCAAATGCTTTATATGACATTCCATGAATTTCACAAGTTTTATTCTATACCAACTATTTCATTTTAATACAAAGATTTATTATCTATGAGGCTTCAGAGTCATTTTTTCTTGACAGGTCTCTTTTCTCTTTCTTACAGAATTTTGTGATTTCTCTATCAAATATATCAAGTTATTCTTGTAGAAATGGAAAGTAATTTCCACTGGCTTATGGAAATAAACTGTATGGACAAAACTTATTAGACACCAAAACATTAAACCTGTAAGAGCTTTTTCTAAATCCATAGGAATTAATAAGAGTTGATGGCCTCACGTAATGAGTTGATGCCCTCATTGTAGCTCCAAAAGATTACACTCTTATGGAAAGGTTCTCTACAAGATTTTGGAGAGCATCTGTTGGAATTTTGGGACATTCAGCCAGAAGCGCACACTGGTATTGGTCGAGAAGGCCTAGCTCTGTTTGACCGGTCAAGTTCTCCCACATCAACAGTGGCCAACCATGGAATTTCAAAATCATTTAACTTTACTGCAATATTCTTACTTTTATTATTGAAAAAAACTTTGACCTTGATTAAGGACATCTTCAGATTCCCTAAGAATTTTTATGAAGAAGCTTCATCACTTCCCCACGCTGCCATATTAGTTTATTTTAATGTTCATAATGAGACCACAATCTCTTGCAGTTATATTTAACCAGACCTACTTCATAGTATAAACCTATAGTGATCTTAGTCAGGTATGAAAGACTATTCCCTTCTTCATAGATGAGTGTTGTTGGATAGTGCTTGTAAAAACAAGCACGTCTGCATTTTACTGTTCACTAAAATTTTCAGTTATTCTTAAATAAAATAACACTTTTGCTTATAGCTCGTTGCCTATAGGAGACTGGCCACTACTGTTATATAGCTTGTAAGCACTGCACTAGAGCTGTCCAGATTTAAAAGTGAAAAGTGTGATACAGTCATCCCACCACTACTTTCAAAGCAGTGCCAATAGGCTCAACTAAAAAGGACTTTTAAGCATTGTGCAAGTTTTGTCACTAGATTCTAGACAGCAGTCTAGTTGGTCACCTAGACAATCAGCTTTATAAAAAGAAAAAAAGATATATATATATATATATATATATATATATATATATATATATATATATATATATATATATAAAACCATCAGCAAATTGAAAAATTGCTTGTTTTTACAAATGTTATCCAACAATAATCATCTTAGAAGATGGAAATAACTCTTTAAGAGAATCAGGGTAATACAGCTGTAGTATTAGAGCTGAAATGCATCTATTAATCTATTACAACCATGGTAAAGCTGTTAGTTTTAAAACACACATTTTATACAGAAAAAACTTGTACTTTCTATAAAACAGTATGAAAACGGACATTCCTGATATGTCAAGTGCATATATATATACAGTAAGGAAAATAAGTACTGCTTAAATTAAGTTTAACTTTCTGAGATAATGACTTTTGGGTTTTCATTGGCTGCAAGCCATAATCATCAACATTGAAAGAAATAAACACTTGAAATAGATCACTCTGTGTGTAATGACCCTATATAATATATGTGTTTCCCTTTTTGTATTGAATTACTGAAATAAATTAACTTTTTGATGATATTCTAATTTATTGAGATGTTCTTGTCTGTAGTGATATATACAGTATATATATATATATATATATTTATATATATATATATATATATATATATATATATATATACACTATATGTATATATATATATATATATATATATATATATATATATATATATATATATGTGTGTGTGTATGTGTATTTATATATATATATATATATATATATATATATATATATATATATATATATATATACAGTATACATATTCTAGATGCTGCTGAGCTGGCTATAATAAGGATCGGCTGTGCTCCATCGCTCTATGATATTCTCCTATGAATTACACACTGCACCAATAGAGATCTTTGAGAACAGAGATAATTATATATCACCTAGTTCCATGTGAACAAATTACTTTATGCAGCCACCACAGTTCTGTTAGCTCTGCTATTTTTGTGAATGTATTTTTTTCATGAATATTCTATAGCTAAAAAAGAAAACTTCAGACTTTTGCTACCACTTCTAGATAAAAGAAAAATGTAAATCAACATCCAGAAATTAGTAGAGGAGGGTAATATCACATTGAGCGGGCTGCACTGCTGTAAATAAGAACCCTTTTGAACTCCAAAATGGTTCTTTTTCACCTGCACATTTCAGTGCTGAACCAGGACCTTACTCAAGATTAAAAAAAAACAAACAACCAGAAATTGTCATAGCACACGAATAATGATAAGTGTACTCGCAGATAACCAGGACCAGCTGATCCCGGCAATCCGGTTTCTAAAATCTTTTGTTGGAAGTTAGGGTGCCGACCCCCACATGATAGGTAGGGCCATTCCAGCCAGGGTGAGAGACGAGTGTGCACTTCAGTTTTCTCTGTCTTCCACCCTGACTGTGACTATCCTCCTATGACTTTAACCCGGTCGATTTGGGATCCATTAGTACATGTCCAACAGTATGCATCCTCCCAGTTATACAACTTCCATGTTGACGGGATCTGTCATCTTGTCTCTCCGCCCCCCCCCCCTGCCCCTTCCTCCCCCCTTTCCCCCCCCCCCCACTCCCCACTCCCCCCTCCCTCCTTTTGTTGTGTTTTTTGTTTGTGTGTTTTTTTCAGTTTTATCATGCGGACACTTTCCTTGAATTTATTTGGCTAAATCACTTGCTTCTATCTATTTCCTATGTGGAGCCTGACCATTACCAACATATATACCGGCATGTATATGGACTTGATCCTCCGTGCCCCCTTTTTTTGTTTTGATTGGTCCGCGGCTAGCTTACAGGTATGCCCATATTATTATGGGCGTATCCTGTGCTACGTGTAATACAACACACAGCTTGCGTTCCATATACCCGGATGTGGCCACATCGGGTATCAGCCGTGACGCCCTGGTGGCGACGCGGCAATTGATGATGACTCACTTCCGGTTTGAATGTATGCTGGGAGGTGAGCGTCATCAATGGCGATCTGTGTCGTGTCACTTCCGGCCCGGAGGCATTCTGGGGGTGATCGTCATTGATGACGTGCCCAATCGCGCATGCGCCGTGCTATTTATGGAGCGTCAGGTGGACGCCGAGCGCGGCATTTATGAATTTTGGGCACGACGTGCACGCCATTATGCGGTGAGTACTGCGATCCTATGGGCTAGATATATATGGCCGGATTTAAGGCTCTAGGGCTTATTCTTTGTGTATGTTTTTTTCTCATAGTGACTTGGGCATCTTGTAACAGTCATCCGGTGGAGATACCGTTTGACTGCACTTCCCCACAGAAACTCCCCTGATGAACTGAGGTTGAAACGTTGGGAGTGGGCATGGTGATTATATGCCCTATTTTTGGTTGAGGTCTCAGAGGGATCTAGACATGCTGGCGAAACAGCCCCCTGCCTGAACCTCCAACCACTAGTTCAATGCCTGCGAATCTCCGGACTGGTAAGACCGTTCTCACCTAAGGTGGGATTTATGAAACATATGGTTCGTAATGGTCTAGGAGTTTCTATCTCTTTTTGACACACATAGACATACATCTTCCCTAGTTTGGGGTTCTGATTGTTGATGTTGCGTGTGTCAGTGTCTCAGGTGGTGACCAGCAACTATAAGGTGTAGAAAGTCCTACCGTGGTACCTCTCTGGGACACAGTTTGTTTGCGCCTACCATACATAGCCCAATTTTAGTTTGGGTGGTTTCGTGCCACCGTTGTTTCTAATCTTGTGAGCTGTCCTCACTTTTATCTGCATAATATTAAACGTTATGTTTTAGGGTTTATCCTTTTTCAATTCTCTGATCCAGCTAATTTTGTTTTTGTAAAATCTTTTTCCGACACGGATTCCAGTCCCCATATAAGTCTATGGGGACCATAACCTGGAGATTAAAAATGGTGGGAAGGGATAGGGGGATGGGAGCAATTGTGCTGTACTTACTGAGGCTCCGGCATGGTTGTATGTTGTTCCCTGGCCTCACATTCACTTCCTGGGCTGTTAATTACTGCTCATCCACATGCACTACTCTCCCCGCCCATTGGCACCTGTGATTGGTTGCAGTCAGATGAGCCCCCACCCTGAGTGACAGCATGTCAGCTGACTTCAACCAATCACAGGCACCAGGATGGCCGGTGGGCAAGGAAAGCAGTGCAACTGTCTGTGGGTCAGTATCGTGGTATAAAAATAAATAAATAAAACAATTGGCATAGAGTCCCCCTGTTTTTTTGATACCCAGCACAGATAAAGCCTATGGCTACAGGCTTCAGTCCCCAGCCATACGCCTATCTTGGCTGTGTATCAGAATAGAAGGAACCGCATGTGGCTTTTTTTTAAATAATTTAAATAAATATTTTAAAAAATTGTCATGCAGTCTCCATCAATTTTGATACACAGCCAAGATAAAGCCAGACAGCTGGGGGCTGGTATTCTCAGGCTGGGGAGGTCCAGCATAAAAATATCAGCCTCCAGCTGCCCGGAATTGTTGCATCCAGTAGATGGGACAAGCTTAGCACTTTACCTGGCTCTTCCCGCTTGCCCAGGTGCGGTGCCAATCGGGATAATGTAAGAGGTTCATGACAGCCCACAGCTGTCATTAAGCTCTAGATTAGTAATGTCAGGCATCTGCCCCCCATCACTAATCTGTAAGTGAAAGTAAATTAACACAAACACCTAAAAAGTCCTTTATTTGGAATAAAAGACAAAAAATACCCTCTTTCATCACTTTATTTACCCCAAAACACCCCTGCAGGTCCAACATAAACCACACGAGGTCCCACAATGATTCAGCTCTGCTACCTCTGAACTTCACAGTCCGCGATCATGGAAGATGACTGCCCACTGTGAGCTCCAGAGAATGAATGGGCTGCAGCGATTAGTGGTGATGTCACTCAGTTTAGTTGCGGTCACAGCTGGATTCCTCCATCTGTAACTGCAGGTAACCTGACTTCAGAGGACCTCTGATGACCTTATTAAACTCAGTGAACTTACCTGCATCTACTGGCAAAAAAATGAGGGGTTTTTTTTTACCAAGAGATGCAGATTTGGTGCTGACATTTTTACACCATATTTCTGCACCCATTCTACACCTCCTGGTAAAAAAATTGGATCACTACCGCATCATACCTCCTGCGGTTTTGATGTGTTGTTTTGCCAGGAGGTGTAGATTGGGTGCATGAATATAGTGTCAAATTTCATAACTAAATTTGCATCTCTTGGCCCAAAAATGCAAAAATAAACCCTGTTTTTTTCTGCCAGGAGGAACACGTTTGGTGCTGAAATCTGGTTAATCAGTCACATCAAGAGGAGGAGGGGAGGAGAGAAGATCCAGCACCAACATAATAAAAAGATTTTTTATTCAAAATTCATAAAAAAGATTATTCCAACCAAGTGCAAGATAAATTTACGCTTGATGCGTTTCGGAGAAGGTAGACTCTTTATTCATAAGCAACATGTTGCTTATGAATAAGGAGTATACCTTCTCCGAAACACGTCAAGCGTAAATTTAGCTTGCACTTGGTTGGAATAATCTATTTTATGAATTTTGAATAAAGAATCTTTTTATTACGTCAGTGCTGGATCTTCTCTCCTCCCCTCCTCCTCTTGATGTGACTGATTATTCAGCTGTGGTGGCCAAACCACTTGTTCCGTGCACCGGACCAGAAGTTGGAGAGACTTGCCTTGGAGTGTTAAGCTGAACGATATTCCTTACTTGCTGAAATCTGGTGCAGACATTTTAGCACCAAAGTGGTGAAAGATAGTGTTTTTGTCTTTTATTCCAAATAAAGGATTTTTTTGGTTTTTGCCAGGGGTTGGCACTGTCAGTGTTAAAGGGCTGGCGGCGTGCAGGGCATGGGCCCACACTTTAACAGTGACAGTATTGGCTGGGAGCAGGGGCTGTGAGGCTGGCCCACACTCCTTACCCCCTGGCCAGCACTGTCAGTGTTAAAGGGCTGGTGGGGTGCAGGGCATGGCCCTGCACTTTCACAGTGCCAGTGCCAGATGTAGAGGGGGGTGCAGGGCATTCCCACACTCCCTAATCCCCGGCTGGTGTGACGCCCTGGACCCCAGGGGTCACAGGTAATTACATCAGCCACATACACACACACCCCCGCCCCCTGTGAGGTCACACACATGTCACCCGAAAGGGAGACCTGATGCCTCCCCCAGGACAAGTAAAGTGCACCAGGTGGGCGAAGTCAGGTGAAAAGACATGCCCACCGAGGAGACTACTGTCCTGGGGCAGGAAGTTCAAGGAGATGAGTTTGTACAGTGACAGTGAGTGGTATTGGAGCAGCTGTCAGGGACCCGGGTAGGAGCCTGGGCCCCTTGGAGAACGTCAGGCAGGCAGATGGTGGTGGCCATCTGCAGGAGTACCGGTATAGCAACCGGAGGAACCGTACGAATCGGGCCTGGGTTGGAGCCCGCCTGTCCCAAACCGGGGAGTCAAATATGTACCGGAGCACCAAAAGGAGGGTACTCAGATCCTGTCCTAGCTTAGAAGCCACTGAGTATAGGCAAATTGACTGATTACTGGCTGGACTTCAGGGGTTCATCCACAACCAAAGTCCCGAAAGAAGGTAAAAGCCCACCGAGACCGGGTGAGCGCCACCGCCAAGGGCCAAACACCCGATGGGCCAGCACTTGCGGGCAACCGAGGGCTCCTCTGGCAGCTCAACGCCAGTAAGCGGGCTACCACTGCTCAGGCGGGGGGAGCCGAAACACCACATCTAGAGGTGCACGGGAAAAGGGGCCACCATCAACCCCGCAGGGGGAAATCAGCAGCCGGCCGCGGGAACCGACCAGATCCGAACTTTGGTTTACCAGTGGCTCAGTGTGAACTAATTGTGAGTACACCAGTGCCATCCAGACACGACACACTACACCGTCGCATGGCGCTCTGCACCCCGACAATAGCATCAAATAACCCTTACGGTCCCCCACCGGGCACCGGGACACACCGCCCCTACCCACGGAGGGGCTAACATCTCAGCTGCGGCCGCAACACCGATCCCGGACGAGCCCGCCATCACTCCAGCCACAGCGGTGGTGCGTCTCCCGTCACCACGACCCGTGGGTGGCGTCACGATACGTTAAACGACCACCAACCCCTCACACTGCTTCCCCGTTTTAACAAGAGTAACGTGGCCCGGACCTCAAGCGGCTCGGCCCGAGCAAGCGGAGGAAGCGGCTGGGCCCCTCTCAGGGTGGTACACTGGCACTGTCAGTGTTAAAGGGCTGCAGGGGTGCAGGGCATGGCCCCGCACTCTAATCCAGGGGGCTTCAGGTCACCAGAGGTGATACCGTGGGAATCCAGATGTGACCTCCAGTAAACTTGAGTAATGTCACTGCTGCCAGCTCAGTCCCCCTTGTTAGTGTTTCCCGGAGGCTGGAGAGATCAGACATGTTTTCGGTCTCTCCAGATCTGGATGTAGCAGACACCATAGGACGTTGTGTGGATTACGAAGGAACTTTAAGGGTCGTGTTTGGGTGAATAAAGAGAGGAAAGAGGGTGCTGTATTTCATTTCAAATAAAGATGACTGACCCCAACCATGTCGCGCATTCCTGGTTTTAGTTGCATATCCCTTCTGTTTCTATCAAAATTAATTGTGGTGGTGGGCCACCTCACCTTTTTTCAAAGGCATTATTAATTAAGCACCATTTACTTGGGCCTGTTCCGGCCTTCATTCATAGCTGCTGATCAGGCACTGTGAGGGCCAGATCTGACATTGTCCTGGTATGTGTGGCATCTGCTGCACATGCTGGGACCTTAGCTGCCTTTATTCGCAGCTGCCTGTTCTTGAAACATGGAAGCAGTTCTGAAATGTTACCGGTCTATGTGTTGCTTCAATATGATTCTGCTTTTAATGAATTTAAGAGGCCGCATGGCACAATGGAAATTAAATATATAGTAGGACCCCCTATTCATATTTGCCGTGACGTAGCAGGGGTGGCTCAAAAAATTGATCAATTGTTTGCTAAAAATGTCATTTTGCATTATAGTACAGTTGGAATACTTTGTGAATTTACACTTTTTTGTTGCATGCCATTGTCAAGCAGTGCTGTATTTCCCTCTTTTATTGTTGCTGTGTTTCGGTGACTGACCCCAACCATGACAAGCACGCCTGGTGTTGGTTTGCATATTCCTTCTGTTTCTATGAAAAATAATTTTGGTGGCTGTTCACACTCAGCCACCTTATCCTTTTTCACAGACATTGTTAATTTAGCACCATTTACTTGGGCCTGCTCAGCATTCATTCATGACTGCTGATCAGACACTGTGAGGGCCAGTTCTGACATTGTCCTGGTGTGTATGGCATCTGCTGCACATGCTGGGACCTGGGCTGCCTTTATTTGCAGCTGCCTGTTTTTGCAACATGGAAGCGGTTCTGAAATATTAATATAATATAGTTCTACTTTTAATGTAATTAGGAAGCCGCATTGCACAATGAAAATCTAAAATATAGAGTAGGACCCCCCTATTGAGATTTGCTGTGACGTGGCAGGGGTGGCTCAAAAAATGATCAATTGTTTGCCAAGCATCTCACTTTGCATTATAGTACAGTTGGAATAATTTGCAATTTACACTTTTTATGTGTCGCATGCCATTCTCAAGCAGTGCTGGCTCTCCCTCTTTAATTATATTTATATATATATATATATATATATATATATATATATATATATATATATATATATATGTAGAATGTATATATGCTCGTAGAGCTTCATTAACACCTTCAATGCCTATATCCGAGCCTCCAGTACTAATCTTATGGGAGTGGTATTGTACCCAATTTAATCTCTCCAGGATGGAATTAATCAATTAATAGATGGCATGAGTTAAGGTCACAATATCATGTTCAAACTCGTTAGATAACTCAGGGTGTCTGAGAATGTGCTAGCTATACAATGGGATACAGAAAGAAGAACAGAACATTTCCCTCTCATTAGCTTGTCCCTTAAACATTCAGACAGCTCGCAATGCTCATTAGCCAAATGGACCGCTGGCTTTCTTTGAGAAATTGCAGGAACCTCGCTAGGCTCCCAGAGCTAATTATATCAAATTTAGATTGGCTCTATAATAAAAGGGAGACATTTTTTATGCCATCTTTTATTTAATATCGAGATGTGCCGCTACTAGAATCTCTAATGTCACTGCATAATCATAAAATGATTACAAGAAATACCTAAAACCTCCGGTTTGGGATTGACAAGGCATGCCAAGTAAAAGGTCAGACTGCATTCACTGACAGATTACCTGCAATGTAAAGTGATGCAAGTCCATTATAAGGTCATATTTCAAAGCTGTTCAAGATGAGACATAGAAAACAGGGGAGACAGGCCGAGTATGCGATGCATGGACACTTCCGCTAAACTGTTTAACATGGAGCTGTCACAGGTACGCAAGATTCCTTGACAATCTGACACATCCTATTAAAAACATATGTAACAATTATATAGACTAGAGCAGCCGCAAGGGCAATCTAGGCACTTAACCACATGCAGATCTGCGTGAAAAAGAAGCAAAATTTATTTATTTACGAGGTTAATATAATTATGTCACTAATTCATTTAAGGTTGTCATCTAAAACCAATTATAGCCAAAATATAAAGCTTGTTAACTGCATAATATATTTGATAAGCCCACATATAGCTAAAGCATTACTAGCAAGTGCCTATTATAATAGTATAATTGGTATCAACTAGGTTTTATACAATATACTTGCATGCCCTTTGCTGCATTACCACTGAGCCCACTCTGATCCCCCATAACAATTCTGAATGATGACATGTTGTCCATTTTGACATTACCTGAGGTCAAGCCAATGTTATCATTATAAAACACATGCCTTAGTGAGGGTTTGTGAACTGAAGGGCTCCCCAGACCAGTGTATAACCATTCAGAAGGAAAATACACTTTGTGCAGTGTATAACCATGTATAAAAATCTCTGTATGATAATCTCATTGAGAAGACTAACCCTAATCTAGAACAGGCTATTTTATAATTGATTTTCAAGTCTTTTATGTGCTCTATATCAGGGATGTCAAACTCAAATACATAGTGTGCCAAAATTAAAAACTTGAAAAAGTCGCGGGCCAACCTAGTTGCGGATTCCATATAGTTCTCCAACAGAATACATGTGACCTACTGAGCCCTCTATACAGAATAAAGTGCCCCAAATAGCGCTCTATACAGAATAATGTACACTACATAGCCTCAATACAGAATAGTGCACCCACATAGCCCTCCATAAAGAATAATGGGCCCCACATAGCACTACATACAAAATTTTGGTCCCCACTTAATCCTTCTTACAGAATAATGGGCCCCCCATTGTCCTCCATACAGAATAGCATCGCAGGTCAAGTAAAATCAGTCTGAGAGCCAGATTAGACCCACGGGCCACGGTTTGACATATGTGCTCTATATATTGGTTCTCTTCTTTGAGAGGTCCACCCTTCCAGAAGACAATTCATCACTGCATAGCGATCTCAAAGATTCTATAAACCTACCTGAAGAGTAGAGGAAATTTACTTCTAAATTTTCTATGTCTGCTCAACAGAATAGCAATGTATAGATGTCTGGCTAAAAACAATAGCAATTACCTTAGATATTTTGAGGGGACCACTTTTAGAATAGAGGTATCTAAATTCTGATTCTTGTGGGAATTATTAGTACAAAATCAAAATATAGCACTACAAGGAATAATGTAAAGTAGCCCCTTAATGTAAAGTGACCGAAACTAGAGCTTACTTTTTACCACAGTGCCAGGTCAAGCCGCGAAGAAATGGACATTGGTCCTGTTGTTGCACAGCACAGCTGTCACAGAGACATAAGATTGATGGCTGAGACTGAGCACAATCCAGGTTTTGTCCCCTGGTGGTTCATATAAATGTTAGTCTGTGCTTCAGAAATACTTGATTTGACATTTGAAAATGCAGTTTTATAGTTTTACACTAAGGAATTTACTAAAAACATATAGCCATCTTTTGGGGTTTTAATGTAGCAAATGTCAGACTGATTCAAATCATAGACAGAAATCCCAATCAGAAACACAATTCTAAATTACACAAGACCAATACATAAGTGTCAGTGTTAAAATACTCTATGTTATCGACTATTATTGACTGATTCATTGTACCAGTTATGCTATTCATGCTTTATAGGGTACTGCCGGTAGAATAGCATTGTATGCATTATTTCAATTCTTGCGTGATAAGGACTGTACCTTGCCGGAAATTTGCGAAGACAACATATTTTATTGAATTTCCCATTAAAAAGAGTTGATCACATGAAGTGAATTTTCTGTATCTACATGAAAAACTGCAACTCCGTAGTATTCAACTAGTGATAAATTCTATAGAGACATTTTCCTATAAATTCTCAGTTAATATACCATAATACCTGCCATCTTTCTTTTGGCTGCCATCCGCTTCCTAATGGATCCCTATGAAAAAGGAAAACCAGACAGTCTACTAGTCCTATTGCAAGAAGAATGACATTTATGACTATAGGTCTACAGTGCCAAATAAATAGGCGATTAGGAATATTTCATTGTATGGATAGCTCACAGCCTGCTAAGTAGTGTTTCATCTTTTTAATAAGTCAGCAATGTTTTCTTAAAGTGGCTAAAAACCTCTCTTTATATAAAAGCTTGCTTTTCCCAGACACAATAGCTCTATCCCCTATCACTAATGTCAACAATGGAAATGTATTTTTAGAGTTATATGTTTTAAAGTAAAAAAAAGATAATAAAAAGAACCTTTATGTTAACCTCTACTAAACACAGTCCTCAAAGTGGTACTGTATACCAAATTATAGCAGTGGTCGTGATTCCAAAATTTGGTATAGACATCATGTACGCTTAGCTTATTTTTCGTTTAATAAGATGCAATGGATTATAAAATGCACCCCAATTTTAGGGAAAAAAATAGTAAAAAAAAATGGGGTCCATTTTATAATCTGGTGGTAAATTACCCAAGAGGGGTGACAGCGGTGGTGTAGTGGGGTCACAGGAGGCAGAGGGGGGGCTGGAGTATAGCGATGCTGCGGGCATTGCAGAGGTGGACCCAGATACTCAATGCAGGTGGCAGCACTGCTGTGGGGTTGTGGGCACTGCTCTGTGCTGAGGCAGCGAGCACTCCTCTTTCTCAGGAGGTGAGGCACAGGCCATTGTGAAAATGTCAATGGTATGGGCTTCAAAGTAATGGCGACTGGGGTCGGCGCATGCGCAGGTTGAGTTATCGGCTCAATGATAAGCTAACATCTCATTTGAGCACACGCCATCTCCGGGCACCATTTTCCTTAAGTCCGCTGCTAGGACATCAATGGGTCGGATGCAGCTCATGTGCAGATGAGAGCGTCAGGCGAGAGCTCCATCTGCGCGTGCGCCGACTCTGGTCGCCATTATTTGAAGACCTCACTGCCGACATCTTCAGAAAAGCCCATGCCTCACTGCCTGTCACACAAAGCCACAGAGAGATGAGCCACTCAGAGCCAAACCGCACAGAGCAGCGCTGTCAACTGCACATAGCAACACCTACAGCCCCGACATAGAGCAGCACAGCATACATCATCACTCTTACCTCCTGTGACTCCTCTTCACAACTCCCCAGTAAGCTACATTTGGATTTTAAGACACACCCCTCATTTTATTCCCTAATTTTTGGAAGGAAAAGTGCGTTGTAAAATCCAAAAAATGTGGTACTTAAAATACCATTCCAGCATTTTTCTATATCAGCGCTCACTGTAGGGATACTTTAATTCTAAGTCCCCTGCCCCTACTCTTATACTCACTAGCCACCATCTTAATCTTCTGTAATCATTAATCCTGTTGGCCACCGGTAGTTTAACCTGCCGACGGCTCAAGTTTTTTTTGGAGTGTGCCATAGGACATTCTTCAATAAAACTCTATGAGAGCCTCGTTCTGACCTCATTCTGGCTCTCTTAGATTTGTATTGAGAGCTTGTGACGTAACTTCTGACTTCCAGCAAGTCAGAAGATGGCGCTGTGGCAGAAGAGGTGTCACTAAAAGGTGAAGACGATGGAGGGTGAGTATAGTACTGCTGTCCGGGACCTCAGGTTAAAAGCACCACCTCAGGGGTAAAAAAAGCAATTTAAAAATGAAATCATATTAGTAAGTTTTTATATTTTACATTTTCACTTTAACAGCTCGCTAACACGAGCGCATAAGAAAATGGTCCGATATTCCTCCAGGAAAGTGTGACGATTTTTTATCACTTGTCATCCATGTGCAATCCGTTTTTTTACTCAATAGATATTAGTCATCTTGCAGAATTGTAATGTATGCAAAAAATCGGATGCTTTGCTGTGACTCCGTATGGTATGCTATTTTTTTCCCACCCATCCGATTTGATAGTGAAATTGCAGCAAGCCGTGATTTTTTCCCCGACAGATTCTGCCAGTGGAAAAAATCAGTCATCAGCAGCACTGCTCCATTTAATAACATTGATCCAAGTGCAGTCTGATAAAAAATGGGATAGTGCTCGCCTGATTTATAAGCTGGTGTCAGTGAGCCCAAAAGGAGGGCTGATTGCTCTCATTCATGGGAATAGATAGTATCTATTGATTTCAGTGAAAAGAAAGCCCCAAATGGGCGGTTTCAACTCCAATAAACTGGATGTCACCAAATTTCACATTTATAAATACACACATTATTAAATAGATATTATAGACTGCATGAAGCTGGTGTATTTACCTTGAAAAATCATGACAGAATGCCTTCTTGAGTGGCTTTGTATTAAAAGTCTGGGCAGCAAATATGATTATAGAGTCATTCTAGCATGGGTATTGGCAGAGCAATGTTCCTTACATTCTTGAAGTCAGCTCACTGTGTTTGTATTATGGAACACATCCAATATAAAATATATATAAAATTTTACTGAATATGCATTGAAAAGTGGTCTGCTTTGTGAATGATCTGCTAGAAGGACACAGCTAGTGTTTATAATGTATGGGGAACTACATTTCTATTGCAGAAAATGTGGTCTGAAAAAGGCTGGGCTTACGCAAGCTGATGGTGGTCTCTGGATGACCACCATTTGGAAATATGTTTGCAAATTTTGTGGTCTTTTAATAGCCTGTTTAGACTTCAGATGTGTACAGAAAACATGATGTTCTTGGCAGCCTGTCTTGTTTATAAATGACTAATGATGAGCGAGTGTGCTCACCAGTGCTCGGTACTCAATCGAGCATTGGGGTGCTGGGGTACTTGAGGTGCTCAGCTGAGTATCGCCAGTACTTGGATGTATCCTTCATGATACATTGAACACAAAGCATTGGCTCCCTTCACTGTATGATGTGTGCAGACATGCCAGGAAAAGCCACTTGCAGTCTCTGAATGACTCTCACTGGGGGGTAAAAACAATATTTTCTGATGTAATGTGTCCAAAAAAAAAAACCTTGCCCTCTTTCCCTTTGAAAGTGCTCTCTTTATGGCCAGCTGTACGTGGGCAGAGAGAGGAAGTGTCCACTCTTTGACTTCCATAATATTCATTACTCGAGTCAAGCCTGTCCGAGTGTCTGACCAGCTCGAATTGAGAAATGAGCACTCAAGCATCAAAGTGTTCACTCATCAGTATGAGAACCGAACACCGAGCACTATAAGGGTACGCTCACACAAATGTATGAATCGGATGAGTGCAATGCGAGAAAATCTTGCATTTCACTCGGACTAATGTTATTCAATGAGAGGAGATGGTCAGCTTTTTTTTCACCCAGATTCTGAATGAGCAAAAAGTTGCAGCATGCTGCGATTGTCGGTGAGAGCTGTCACTCGCACCCATATGATTCTATGGATGGATGGATGGATGGATGTCATCAGAGTGCAGTACGATAATCGTATCAGCTGACAATGGAGAAGCTTAGTCCCTCCCTCTCCTCTGCAGTTGTGCTCCGATTGCAGGATCACATCACAGTATAATGGCACTCAGCTTAGGCTGGCAACACAACAGGAGCCGAGGGTCATTAGCATGTCGTATCCAATGCACTGTTATCAGGTGCAATACGATCGTGGGACTCCAGCCTTAATGATAATTCCTCTCAACCACCGGTAAGGAAATGATCATCCATAGGAGCGCTCATTCACCATAATCGGCCAGTGCCAATGCACTTTAAAAGATTAACAAATTTTTGGAAAGGTTTCATTGTATTTCAAACAAAAAAAATAGTCTGCTTGTTGCTGTCACTACCATAAAGTGATCTTTATACAGCTCCCACAAATGGCAAAAATGTTATAATTAATTGTAAAATACAGTGAAGAAACAAAGCGCAAAAAAAAGCCGATATACACTTACCATAGCGTGGGAAAAAACTGAGTAAATTCCATAATCCTTTTTGAAAAACATTGCCAAAATGCAGCCACATTGTAAACATGAAATGTTCTGTTCAGCACAATATGATTTGCTCGTAAAGCTGCAAAAATGAATTTCTTACTATAATAAGGTGTCAGTATTTACAGGAGCAGTGTCAAACACAATGACTGTGTAGACAGAAGACGATGCTTAAGGCATTTTATAACAGCCCCAAACCATAATCTCAATTAAGGACATATGCCTTGGGAGCCGGGAGGTCCCTGAGCTGTAACTTTGAGCAGCACTCCACCTCCAAATGTCTAACCTCTATAATGAAACGCTGCATGTGATAACATCTTTATGGTCATTCGGATTGGTGGCTGCAAAATAATGTCACACGCCCTCCCTAGAGGATCAATGCGAAAACACAAACATTTATGACATGTCATTAAAAAAGTCTATTTAGAAGTAAAATGAAACATTATGGGTATATTTACTATATCGTTTTCTTTAATGCTTATGATACCAGTAGGAATATATATATTTTTTTCTAAATTGTTGCAATTTTCATGAGTTAAAAATAATTGTTACTGACATTTCTTTTGCTGCATTTGTGAAATGTCAGAGGCCTATATCTAGAAAGGTGCAAGCGATGTGGGAATTGTTATCTGTCACGTATTAAAATGACTGAACCCACATGTCAACACGGCTTTCTAATTTAGCCACATTCTGGCCTTGTTTCTCTATGGGGTTTCCTTGACTGCAAACTGTAATTAGTAACTGTCAAGTGTCTATATACATTGTCACATTAACAGGAGTTCATTTAAATTGATTCTCCGCTGAAGGGAACACTGGAGACCTCATAATTATCTCTTATTGTACACAAAACCACTGTAAATGATTTAACAGGATCTTCTACAAAGCAACAAAAAGCTACAATCAGTAAAACAAAGAAGCAGAATAAAGTGATCAGGCTCCACTTTTTATGAACTACATTTATACCACTAAATCCACCTCCCATAGACTTTAGATAGCTGTCAAACGATGAATGTTCCAGGAGATTGTTTGGCAAATGGAGCTCTACTATGTTCTCTTTGAGAGAGCCAATACCAATCTGGTGGTGTTTTACTCTAGAGAGAACAAAAGGATTGGCAACCCAAAATCCAGAGATTATGGAACCTTAAAGAGGTTGTCCAGGCTTAAGCTACAAGTCTGAAGTCACTCTGTATGGCCGGGGCCACAAGGGGATCTACTGTGATCCTCGCATGACACTCGGCTCACGCTGGCAGCACAGCAGGAGCCGAGTGTCATGCGTGTGTCACTGCGACTGCGGTCCGATCTAATCCTTCTCTCGCCCCATAGACTTGAATAGGTGTGAGAGAAACAAGACTCTCATTACAATCGCAGCATGCTGCGATTGTTTTCTTGGTCCGATTAGGGCTGAGAAACTAATCGCTCATGGGTGCTGGGACATAGGCTAATATTGGTCCGAGTAGAATGAGATAAAACATCGCATTCCACTCGCTCTGATTTTCATGCCATGTGGCTTTGTCCTATGACTACAGATTTGTGAATCCTCACATCTTGCACGCTGTGCGCTGTGAGGATTCTCCGCTGTCGGTGGGATAAGCATAAGCAGGTGGACATGTGACTGCAAGTTTGCTATTTGAATACTTTTGGCCACCTTTCGACTATACAGAATCTGGTGTTTCTTAACACGATAGCATTGAACGAGGTTGGATACAGTCTAGTTGGCATGTGACCTCATGGATGTATATCACATATATGCGGTCACATGTCTGCCACTCCTGATGCCAGCATCGGAGGATCCTCACAACACAATGCACGCACAATATAAGGATTCACAAGTCTGTAGTCATATAGGGTGACTGAAGACTTATAACTTAAGACTGATGAACCCCTATAACAACGACAACATTTGGCTCATGCTGGCAGCACAGCAGGAGTCGAGTGTCATGCGAGTGTCACTGCAACTGAGGTCTGATCCGATTTTTCTCTCGCCCCATAGATTTGAATTGGGGCGTGAGAAAAAAGACTCACATTACAATCGCAGCATGCTGTGATTGTTTTCTCAGTCCGATTAGGGCTGAGAAATAATCGCTCATGGGTGCTGGGACATAGGCTAATATTGGTCCGAGTGGAATGCGATAAAACATCGCATTCCACTCACTTTGATTTTCATGCCGTGTGGCTTCCTGATGTTTTGGAGCAATAATATTTGAAAGTGGACAACCTCTTTTAAAGGTTTGTATGTACTGCATACAAGCAAACATAATTTTTTATAGACCTTGACTAATGGGTATTTCATTTTCTGTGGTGGAACCAAGTAGGAATTGAAAAATTACTATAGTGTTCACCTAACCAGCAACAGGTCTAAAAAGGACAACCCCTTTAAAGAAATCTTACGTTTTGCACATTAAAAAACAAACTAGCATATACAGCCTTTCTTGTCAAAGTATTACTGAATTCTTAACCATGGGAGAATCCCCGGAAAATGTTTGCCATCCAGTGATTCCTAATCCTACATCAAAACAAAAAAACACAAGATTGGAAACATATGTAATATCGGAGTTCTAAAATATTTTCATCTGTCAATATAAATTATATTGCACGCCACCTAACATCTTAAAATGTCAAACCAGTGTGCATATTACTTTGTAATGACATTTTGAACATCATTGCGGATTAGGCAGCTGCACAGAGATCGTGCAGCTGCAGAAGCAGAAAGAAAGCTGCTGAAGACGGCCGGATATTCTAAAGAGAAAGTGGAGATGGATTATTACCATCTATGCCTTCCTGATCAGTGCATGCACAGCGCATAAACGAGAGTGTGTATATAGTTTAGAGACCACTAAAAGTAATTCCTCCCCATTTCCTTGCAATCATGGGATTGCCGGATGCCAGGAAAGAGCAGGAGCTGCTGAGTCAGACCCCCAAAAACTCAGCAGTTCAAGCAGGAAGTGGATTTTGTTTGCTGTAAATGAGCGTAATACTCCATCCGTTGTTACAACAGAAATCAGTACCGTAATATTAAAAATGAAATGTATTTAAATGTTGAAATGTCCCCAAAAGGATTTGTATGACTTTTTGGGGGACACTAAGTGTAAAATAAATAAAAAGAAGAAAAAAGCATAAGAAAGGAAAAGCAAGATATAAGAATACATAACACAAAATTCCAAGAGAGCCACTGGTAGTTCAATTCACTATTCCTTTCCTGACTCACAACCAAAAGAAAAAACAAGCCTAATATATTAAAATATTTTTTAAAAAAACGGTAAAAAAAAATTATTTTGTATTGTAATGGTCCTCTGTTGTTATTAAGAAAAAACCAAAGACATAATTCTACCATTGTTGAGGCACAACATGAGAGATACTATAACTTATAGGCCTTGAGCAGACGACTGTATTTTCAGTCCCAGTGTGATCCGACAAAACATCCGCTAACCCTCGGACCAATGTTATTCAATGAGTCAGTGTACTTGTCCAATTTTTTTCTTGGACCAAGTAGTCTGTGGAAAAAAATCCCCCTTTGCATGATTTGCCTCTGAAAATTGGATGGCACTCAGCCTATGGGTCCATGAAAAATATCACCCAGATGATGTGGTGGTATGGTCTGATTTTCACGGACTGACAGAATAGAGAAGATGGGAAATATTTTTTTAATCCACCTATGAGAAAATCCCACTCTGATCAAACTTTGATCAATGTCTGACCAGAACAATTAGATGGGTTTTCTTGGATGGAGAAAATATGGTTGTGTGAACTCAGCCTTGCATGGGATTATCCCTAGCAAAGGCTTTACCAATCAGTGATTTAACAAAAAAAAACTGACTCCCAGATAATTTTTAAATATATTTGTGTGTTATTTGATCAATAGTGAGACACAAACATGTCCATGTTGTGGCTGATGAGGCTGATGTATAATGAAATTAAAATTTACTCTAGAGGTTCATAAATCCAATACACACCCCTCTCTCTCTACACACACACGCACACACACACATACACCTACACATACACACACAAACACACACCTATGCATACACACACACACAAACACGCACACCTATACATACACACACACAAACACACACCTATACATACACACACACACACACGCCTATACATACACACCTATACATACACACACACACATATATACATACACACATATATACATGCACACACACTTTCTATGTTTAATTAATGGATAGAATGCATCATTTAAAGGTTGTCTTCAAGACAGACACCTGTGATCTTACAATCTTACATGTTTGGGTTGAAAAATAGCTTTCTTATAAATAAATTAGGCAAGTGAGAAGCTATGTGAGATGTACAGCATGGGGCTCTTTTGGTGCTCATTACTGGGCAACGTCTTGAGGCCTACAAAGACATCAGCTATTCACAGGACTCTACATACAAATAAACAAAACCCAAAATTATGAGTTTATAAACTAACAATTGTACAGTTCTTCAGTTCTTCTATGATATCAAAGGGCAGATTTCATTTGCGGGTAGGTATAATGCACAGATATTTACATTGTAACATCTGGCATTGGGGAATAGATTATAATGTCTAGATAATTCTTTGCTCAGAAATTATTTTAGTTAAAAAAAGAAAAGCTTAATGTTATTGAAAGCACAGTGTTTTATGCTGCAAAACTGGTAGACATAAGACATTAATATTTCTCCTCAGATAGAATAGAGAAGATTTTTGTTATTTTTAGCTTCAAAATACCCTATTTGTCTAACTATAACACGCATTTTTTTCCCCAAAATTTAAAGTAGTTGTCCGGCATTAGGTTACCAAAAAATTTTGAGTTTATCTGTGCTGTACTGTCATATAAATCACCCCTACATTGTTATTTTTTGTTTTCTGACTTCTGTTCCTCTTGAATTCACCCTTTATTCTCTACAGCTCCTTGTTTACATTCAGCTCCAGCAAACTGACCTCTTCCTGTGCAAAACCTCACAGTCAGAGCTGTCACCGCCCGGCCTCACTGTCCAACCCCACCCCCTGCCCACCCCCTGCACACATTCCCTGTCGGTATTCTGTCCCCGCACCTGACTTGTTATCACTCTAGCAATGGAAAAAACAGCCCCACATAGGGCTCTGCACCGCACACACACACACACACACACACACACACATACACAAACACAACACACGCACATACACACATAGGGCTCTGCGCCCCACATCACATCAGGCTCTTCAACCCTCCCCCACCCACACACAAACACACACACGGCGCTCTGTACCGCCCCCCCCCCTCACCATTGTTCTTTTCCGACCCCTACTCCCCATAACGTGGGGCTCCCCATCCTGAGAATACCAGCCTTCAGCCGTATGGCTTTATCTAGCTGGTATTAAAATTGGGGGGACCGCACGCCGTTTTTTTTAATTATTTATTTATTTATTTCTATACTCCATAGTGACACGCCCACCGACTGCTGTGATTGGGTGCAGTGAGACACCTGTCACTCAGAGTGGGGGCGTGTCTCACTGCAACCAATCATAGGCGCCGGTGGGCATTGAAAGCAGGGAATACGAGATTGTTTAATGAGCGGCCGGCTTTTTCAAATTAGAAAAAGCCGCCGAAGTAGTGTGAACGCCGTGCAGAGCCGGTGATCGGGGATCGGTGAGTATGAGAGAGGGGGGGACACTTCAGTCACTCGGGGGATTAGTGGTCACCGGAGAATCCCTCACAGGTGACCGCTAATCAGTACATGGCACACAGACAGAGCCGCGGCATGACAATGAAGTCGGGTGAAGTTCACCCGAGTTCATTCTCATCCCGCTACTCTGTCTTCCGACATGTAGTACCGACATTTTGCATCACACACGGACATTTCTCACGGACAACATAACCACACATCCGTGCAAGGAACGTTTTATTTGGACTCCCATAGGCTAACATTATGTCCGTGTGTGCGTGCTCCGTCCCAAAAACGAACATGCTTCCGTGCCAAACGGAGCAAAAATTGTGGGACGCACACGAACATACGGAAGATCAAATAACACGCACGTGTGTCTTTTAACATAGAACAACATATGTGCACGTTTGGTCGTATCTCCGGTATGTACGGAAACGGACCAAACACGCACGTTTTCAACGGATGTGTGTTGCAGGCCTGACAGTGAGGGCAGTTAGGGAGTGGAACAAGCTACCACGGGAGGTGGTGAGCTCTCCATCAATGGAAATCTTCAAGCAGAAATTGGATAAACATATAGCTGGGATGATTTAGGAAAACCTACACTCGCAGGGGGTTGGACCTGATGGCCCTTGAGGTCCCTTCCAACTCTACCATTCTATGATTCTATGACTCTATGTGTGTAATAAGGTTAGGTCAAGCAAAGCAACTGTCACTATGTGTGTGTGTAATAAAGATAGGTTAGGAAGAACAACAGTCAGTATGTATGTGTGTAATAAGGCTAGGTCAGGAAGAACAACAATTAGCTGAATGAGTGACAGAGATATGTAGTTATGTAAGAATTGAACCACTTACCAATACACAACACCAGTGGGATTTACACAATGACAGTACACATTGCCACTTTGCAGGGAACATGAGTGGCTGGATTTTACCAGTATGGTAAAAGAGAAAAAAATGACTATTACTGGGTTGGCAAGTGACTATGTCATCTTATAGTGCTAGTATATGAAAATAATGTATACCAATATGGTAGTGCATCATCAACAACTGAGTGTGACTGTAATTTTTCTCATTGAGTACACTTAGCTTGATACAGACAAATATCTTTTCAAGCCTGCTGCCACTTTCTTTTCGACTGTTTCTCTAATCGAGAAAACTATACATTTACAATAGCTGCAGGAGAAGACATGAAGCAGATAAAACTGAATTATATGGGATGCAACAATACAAATCACTGAAGAAATTGAAGTTTCAATAAGAAGTATATAATTAAACAACCGTCTAAAGACATAAATGTAGAAATAGTTTATTTTCCCTTTCTGCAACTGCAAAACAATAGCTTCTTCTGTTGACTAAGCAAAGTGAAAAACATGCATACAATGATGAAGATAACCTGAATAATATATTTTTTTTTATCCGGGGAATTTATCATTTAGAGTGACAGAGAGGTAATGGGATTGCAAATTTACCTTGCGTTTAGGAAATAGTTTGTTTCTCAGAAATGAGAGAAGGGTTAGAAGTCAATGATTATCTATCATGACAAAAATCTCTCTTCACATACCAATAATAAAACCTTTATATTGCTTATCTCAAAGCTGACTCCATCTTCATGTCTCTAGAATCAGCAGTATAAAAAGTCAGGGATGCAAAGGCATTAGCAGAACGAGGCATTCCAGTCCGACCAAATGTAAACACCCTTTGAAGGCAATAAATAAAAAAGGGAAAGATACATCTGATCTCATAGCAGTATCCGCGTCTAGTTGATAAAGCACTTAGCAAATGATTAAAGAGCTTTTTAGGTTTTCTCACAGCACACATACTATATGGATTAATCTTGAGAATGATGCCACACTGCCAGTAAATATTTAGCATCTTAACCCTCAGTTTATCACGATGAATTTCTACAAAAGCTGCTTTAGTCCTCTTTCACATGTCAGTCAAAAACACACATTTTTCACTGACATGTTAAAGATACATTTGGCCCTTTGTGTGCTGTGATTTTAGCACACGTGTGTTCTCCGTGTGCTATCCTTGATCTGTAATAGCACACGGAGATCAGGCACTGCTATACTCACCCGTTCCCGGCGCTGCTCTCCGTGGTGGTGATGTCTCCGGACACTGATGTCTCCCCTCTGCTGTTGCTTCCGGGTCGCGGTGCAGTGAATATTCTTGAGCATAATTAGCTGGCCTGGAAGCAGAGACAGCAGAGGCCAGAAACAGCATCGCTGGAGACAGATGAGTATAAAAATAATTTATTTTCAAAGATACGTGTTTTCTCTGGTACGTGTTACACAGATCACACCACTGTGTGGTCAGTGTGACATCAGTGATGTCAGAGAAAAAGGAACTTTTCTCCTTGCTGAGTACCAGGACATGTGTATGCGCTGCATGGAAACACGGTCAATGAGTCAGTGCACAGACTCATTGATTTTAATGTCCGAGATTTTGGTATGTATAAAATAGCAAAGTACATACCAGAATCACTGATGTGTGAAGGGAGCCTTACACAGATGTCCACATAAATAGTGTGAAGCAATAGACACAAATACATATTTGTAAAGGGAACTAGTCAGCATATTTACACATATAAAAGTAGTGGAATGGCTGTATAGGTGCTCAGCCACTAAAGAAAAGAATACCCTTTTTTGGAGAGATCCAATATGGCCTTCATAAGAAATGTAATGAAGAAGCAATATGCTTCAAGCTGGAAGTTCATTCAGGAAGTGTCAGTGCACATGAACTGCGTCTTCTAAGTGCACTGACACGCCCCCTGTGCACTTTGAGCCTGATTTGCATATGGTTTCCAATGGTAAATTTCTTATTTGAAATCAATTATAAGAAATTAATCAGTCCTCTACAAAAAATATGTCATCTTTTTTTTCTTTTTTTGGTGGGGACAAGCAGTAATAAAATAATAACAGAGTATCTGGCTTTGAGAACCATCACATCAAGTGCCTAGCAGCAAGTATTCAATACCCCCATTGTGTCACTGCAAGGGGAACTGAAGGACACCACATACAAAAATTGCAAGTTGTCTATGGAAAGAACATATTCCTTCCTACAAAAAAAGTATGTATTTACACTGGAATGCTTTTTTTCCAGGTAATTATGCAGTGAAAACAAGCTGACGATCACCCAACAAATGAATTTTTGGCTTACTAAAAAAAAAAATCTTCATTCTTGGCAGCAAATTATCCTGTGTAAACAAGATGATGTGCTGCTAAGAACAATGGTGATCAATGCACCCACAACAATTTATTTCTCATCATTCTGTGCGCATCTGTCTGTCTGTTTTAACATGTAGTCTATTCGCAGTGATTTAATGTCACCGGTTGAATAGCGTAAACCCGCTTCTCTGTTATGTCTGATAGAGGGGAGGCTATTTGAACTAAGGTTTTGTGAAAAAGTCAACCCTTGAAACAAATAAGTATTTTCTGGATTGTAAGAGGCCTTTTTTTACCCAAAACAGGGGTAAAATGAGGGTACGTCTTACAATGCAAATATGGCTTACCAGGGCGGTGGTGGTGAAGCGGGATCATAGGAGGCAGGGTCAGTAATACTGAGGATGTTGTTGCAGTGTCACGGCAATGGCGGGTGCATTGAGCTGACTGCGGATTCTATCAAATCGCCAATGGTTGATGCAATGAACTTCAAGAAAATGGCTGCGGAGGTCGTACCTGCAAAGATTGACGAGATGGACTTAAAAAAAATGGATGAGGAGACCTTTCTGCGCACGCGCCACCTCTATGGCCATTTTCTTGAAGGCCATCGTATCAATTGCGGGTGATTTAATGGAGTCCACAGTCAGATCAGGCACCCACCACTGCAGCGACACCCTGACATCCTATCCTGTGACCCTCCTGAGTCCTACACTGCAGTGACACCCGCAGCACGCCGGCAGATCAATGCCACCGTGACACCCCCGAGGCCGCAGTATCGCTCACACTACATCCACTGACTCTCCTGAGATGCAGCACCACCTTCTCTGAGCATACAGCCTCACTGACCCTGCCTCCTGTGACCTTCTTGAGCCGCTCCACCACCGCCACTCCCCCCTGGTAAGCATTAGGATTAAGAAACACTAGGATAATAAGACAGACCCTCATTTTAACATTAAAAAATATTTTTTCCAATTTTCCTCTTTTAAATTTGAGGTGCATTTTACAATCTGGGGTGTCTTATAAACCAAAAAATATGGTACTTTTGTTTAGTTTACAATGACCTATATATAGTACCTGACACACTTTCTACATATAGTCAACAATTTTATCAAGTCTTCCTTATGTATCACAATAACTGAATAAGTTCAGTATGTGAAGGTATAGCTACTCAAAAGACCATCCTATATTCTGAATTGCCATACACATTAGATCAGGGATGCACAATGCATTTTACCTGGGGGAATTATTGTCATCTTTTTTTAAGAGTTGGTTAAATAATGAAAATCTCATATACTGTATACTCATTTATAGATCTGCTTATTATTCCTCAGGTACTTCTATTCCAGTCCCATTTTATTTAGTGGTACACATAACACTCGCATATCAGATACATTCAGCACTCACCACCCATATATGATACACATGCAGCACACACATCACTTATAGATCAGAAGAGATGCAGCACAGACCACTCACATATTGGGCATGCGCAGCACATACTGTACAATGTGCACATATTAGACACAAGCAGCCTACATACTAGTTACATTTTAGACACATGCAGCACATATTGCTCACATATCAGACATACACAGCACATACAATTCTACCATATAAGACACATACAGCACACATCACTCACATATCAGACACATGCAGCACACACACTGTAGGAGGGTATAGGGGTCGGCCCACCCCAGACCTGCATACTGTTTGTAATCTGTATGATTGTTGTTCTATTGTGTAATTATATTTTATTGTATATTTGGTAAATGGCCACAAGATAGCCCCAGTGTGCTTGGTCGCTTCCCTGGCCCTGTAAGATAGGAAAGGGTTAGTGAGGGTTGAGCAACACATACAAAAAGCTGGGGTTGTGTGCCAAGGGCAGGAGAGTCCCCCAGAAAGGAGACATACCAAACTTGTGGGAGGTGTGAGGAGTAGCCCCATTTGATTGTTAATGGCCGGATCCTAAAGCGGATTTTACACGCTACAATATCGTTAATGATTTATTGTCGAGGTCACGTCGTTAGTGACGCACATCCGGCGTCATTAACGATATCGCAACGTGTAACACTTATGTGCGACCTTAAACAATTGCAAAAGTGGTCAAAATCGTTTTCTTCTCATTAGCGATGTTGTTCCTCGTTCCTGCGGCAGCACACATCGCTATGTGTGACACCGCAGGAGCGAGGAACATCTCCTTACCTGCCTCCACCGCCAATGCGGACGGAAGGAGGTGGGGGGGATGTTTACGTCCCGCTCATCTCCACCCCTCCGCTTCTATTGGACGCCTGCCGTGTGACGTCGCTGTGACGCCGCACAACCCGCCCTCTTAGAAAGGAGGCAGATCACCGGCGAGAGCGACGTGGCAGGGCAGGTAAGTGCGTGTGATGGGTGTAAGAGAAGTTGTGCAACACGGGCAGCGATATGCCCGTGTCTCACAACTGACGGGGGCGGGTACGATCGCTTGCGATCTCGCTAGCAAGATCTCAGCATGTAAAGCCCGCTTTAGGGTTACTTTTGGACCAGTGAAAAGTGGGATCCTGCCTGAAACTGTAGGATTGGTCTAACCACGTCCCCCCTGTGAGTTTCGTCCAGCCGGTCGGTAAGGTGACCATATCCCTGCTGCAATTACCCGAAGATTCCTCCTGGCAGCCGAAGGCCAGTTGCACCCTCTGGAGTAGGGTAGGTCTGGTCCTGGCCTGAAGCAGTTAGCCTGGGGAAGAAGACGCTGTGGGCCCTGTCAGGCATATTGCAAGTTCCTGTGGGTGGGATGATGGAACCCAGGAGATGGCATGATCCGGTCTCTGCGTGTGTGACGATGACCAGGGGATGAGGTGCCTAGGAGTGTTCGAAGGTACGCGAGTGCCAGGGAAGCGGCCGGCCGACAAATAATACCTTATACTAATAACTGTGAAGTGTGTAAGGAACCCCTTTGGGACTGATATGGGTGTCCTGAAAGCCAAACAAGATGGTGTTAGATTGGGGGTGAAGAATATGGAAACTGAAAATAATGAATGTGGTGTTGGATTGAATGCTGTTATAAGTAAAGTTACATTGGAAATGAAGAACTTCCCCATGTGTTGGTTATTGTGTCAGAGGGAGAGTGAAATAAATGATGGAAGACAAACAGCCCCCCCTTTCACTTGGAGCTGAGACTGGGAAGCATATGTTAACTGCTGGCCGCGCTGCGGCTTGGTAACCCTTGAGAGTAAGGCCACTACTACCTGCCAGCCTAACTCCAACACACACCACTTATATATCAGGCAAGTAGCACACACACTCCTCTCACATATCAGACATCCATAGCACACACCGCTCATATATCATATATATGCCACACACACCGCTCATATATCAGATACATGCCGTACACACATTACTCACTTATCAGCACACAAATCATACATTCCAGTCAGCAGTACATTGCACAGATTTTGCTAAAATGATACATATCAAGAATTACAAACATTACTTAAGGGTATGTGAACATATTAAGTATTTTCTAAAGATACCTCTGAACTAAAAATATGTCCCTTGGCTGGAAGAATACAATGTAAAATAAGCACATTTTTGCCACCTTTTTTGTTCACGTTTTTTGACTTGCAAATTTTCCTATGTATTGAAATGAGTGAAAAATGCAGTGGTAAAACTGAAAGAATTACACTACTTCAGATTTAAAAATGCTTCAAGTTTTCAAAGACAAAATATGCAACATGTGCAACAAATGCATGAGATTTCAGGAATCTCATTCACTTTGCTGGTACTAAGAAATGCTTCAGTTCTTAGTTCAAAACTGGGCAGAAAAATGGAGGCAAATATTTACCCTAAGGCCCATTCACAGTAACTGATAATCAGGATCAGGGTCGGACTGGCTACCGGAGGAAACTCCAGTAATGCCAGGCCTGGATTCAGTACCTACACTGCACTCCGGAGCTCTCACCTGAGCTCCGGTGTGCAGTCTAGACTGTTCCGCGAGCTCCGAGTGATTGATTCCCCGGCGCTTGCGGTTCAGTTCATGTCAGCTGCAGACAGGCCGGGCTGATCTCCGGTGCTCTCACCTGAACTCCGGAGTTCAACCTGGCCTGTCTGCTGCTGTCATTAACTGAACCGCAATCGCCGGGGAATCAATCACTCAGCACTCGCAGTACAGTCTAGACTGCACTCTGGCACTCAGGTGAAAGCTCCGGAGTGCAATGCAAGTACCTGAATCCAGGCCTGGCATTACTGGAGTTTCCTCCGGTAGCCAGTCCGACGCTGATCAGGAGTGTTTCTAGGACCAATTGCTATCTATCGGTTACTCCAAACAGGATACCCAAAATGTTTGTTCGTCAGGAAAAATGAGTTTTAGGCTATGTGTGCACTAGAAAATGATTTTTTCTTTAGGAAAAACTGGACCCTGTGAAAGAATCCCGCACCTGCGGTGAAAAAACGCACCAAAACCGCAACGAAATTCGCATGCAGTTTTGCTGCGTTTTGGTGCGGTTTTGGTGCGGATTTGGTGTGGAATTTCTGTGGATTTGCCGCAGGTTGGTCCCTGCGGGTTTTTACCAATAATTAATGGCAAAACTGCAGTGACCTGCAGAAATGAAGTGACATGCTCATTAATTCTGCAGCGAAAATTCCGCAGGTAAATCCACAGGGACAAAAAAAACCGCAGTGTGCACACAGCTTTTTTTAATCCCCATAAATTTTACTGGAGAAGGACTGCAGAAATGTTATAAACATTTTCTGCAGCATTTCTGCAGCGAAATCCGTGGCAATTCCACAGGTAAATCCGCAGAGTGCGCACATGGCCTTAAAAGGGTTGTCCCATTTCAGAAGTAAAGTCTGCCAAA
This sequence comes from Anomaloglossus baeobatrachus, assembly GCF_048569485.1. NCBI lineage: Eukaryota > Metazoa > Chordata > Amphibia > Anura > Aromobatidae > Anomaloglossus > Anomaloglossus baeobatrachus. Next base: position 480,880,694 of record NC_134355.1, read on the forward strand.
TCATGACAATTTTCAATACACACACTATCAGGATTCCCCTGTATTGCCTGTGCAGGTGGGTGGTCGCTTGACGACATGTGTATGATTTGCATATTTGTGTGTCGCACACTGATTAGTCCCTCTGAGAAAAGAGAAGCTGGATGAGATTAGATGGCATATAACTGCAGGTACAGTTAGGTCTAGAAATATTTGGACAGTGACACAATTTTCGCGAGTTGGGCTCTGCATGCCACCACATTGGATTTGAAATGAAACCTCTACAACAGAATTCAAGTGCAGATTGTAACGTTTAATTTGAAGGTTTGAACAAAAATATCTGATAGAAATTGTAGGAATTGTTCACATTTCTTTACAAACACTCCACATTTTAGGAGGTCAAAAGTAATTGGACAAATAAACCAAACCCCCAAAAAATTTTTAGTTTCAATATTTTGTTGCAAATCCTTTGGAGGCAATCACTGCCTTAAGTCTAGAACCCATGGACATCACCAAACGCTGGGTTTCCTCCTTCTTAATGCTTTGCCAGGCCTTTACAGCCGCAGCCTATAGGTCTTGCTTGTTTGTGGGTCTTTCCGTCTTAAGTCTGGAATTGAGCAAGTGAAATGCATGCTCAATTGGGTTAAGATCTGGTGATTGACTTGGCCATTGCAGAATGTTCCACTTTTTTGCACTCATGAACTCCTGGGTAGCTTTGGCTGTATGCTTGGGGTCATTGTCCATCTGTACTATGAAGCGCCGTCCGATCAACTTTGCAGCATTTGGCTGAATCTGGGCTGAAAGTATATCCCGGTACACTTCAGAATTCATCCGGCTACTCTTGTCTGCTGTTATGTCATCAATAAACACAAGTGACCCAGTGCCATTGAAAGCCATGCATGCCCATGCCATCACGTTGCCTCCACCATGTTTTACAGAGGATGTGGTGTGCCTTGGATCATGTGCCGTTCCCTTTCTTCTCCAAACTTTTTTCTTCCCATCATTCTGGTACAGGTTGATCTTTGTCTCATCTGTCCATAGAATACTTTTCCAGAACTGAGCTGGCTTCATGAGGTGTTTTTCAGCAAATTTAACTCTGGCCTGTCTATTTTTGGAATTGATGAATGGTTTGCATCTAGATGTGAACCCTTTGTATTTACTTTCATGGAGTCTTCTCTTTACTGTTGACTTAGAGACAGATACACCTACTTCACTGAGAGTGTTCTGGACTTCAGTTGATGTTGTGAACGGGTTCTTCTTCACCAAAGAAAGTATGCGGCGATCATCCACCACTGTTGTCATCCGTGGACGCCCAGGCCTTTTTGAGTTCCCAAGCTCACCAGTCAATTCCTTTTTCCTCAGAATGTACCCGACTGTTGATTTTGCTACTCCAAGCATGTCTGCTATCTCTCTGATGGATTTTTTCTTTTTTTTCAGCCTCAGGATGTTCTGCTTCACCTCAATTGAGAGTTCCTTAGACCGCATGTTGTCTGGTCACAGCAACAGCTTCCAAATGCAAAACCACACACCTGTAATCAACCCCCGACCTTTTAACTACTTCATTGATTACAGGTTAACGAGGGAGACGCCTTCAGAGTTAATTGCAGCCCTTAGAGTCCCTTGTCCAATTACTTTTGGTCCCTTGAAAAAGAGGAGGCTATGCATTACAGATCTATGATTCCTAAACCCTTTCTCCGATTTGGATGTGAAAACTCTCATATTGCAGCTGGGAGTGTTCACTTTCAGCCCATATTATATATATAATTGTATTTCTGAACATGTTTTTGTAAACAGCTAAAATAACAAAACTTGTGTCACTGTTCAAATATTTCTGGACCTAACTGTATGTACGGTAAATCTCATACATGCTGTCATGTGACTGTACGGGGGATAATGTCAGTAAAGCCGGCCCCATGTGGCTCCCACAAACTTTATGAATGTGGACCAAGCCCATTCGCTTTGCTAGGACTAGATGATTATCTGTTATTTATTGTGGTGTTTTAACATTCCCTTATGGCAGATAAAAAGAGGCTAAGAAGACTCAGTGGTGACTTCTGTATCTCCATTGAAGGTGAACACTGGCTTGTTGCAGTATACATGTCTGAGGGGAATAAGGAGAAGGAGCTGTCGACTCAACAAATGTCGGGCTGACATACATCTCATTTATATGGTCCCATTTAGTGAATAGTCAGAACCCACCCTCTAAGGTATCTCTGTTTACAACTCGAAAAAAAACCAAAAGAACAAAGATTGCTATTTTTCCCTGGAATAAAGAACTTCAAACAAGAAATCTTCGTAAAAAGGGTAGACAGAGGAATAATCCACATAAAATTGATACTTTCGAGAAGAAATATTTCAAAGCATTATGTTTATAAAATGGAGAAAGTTATTTTGCTAATGGCCATCTATTCTTCTGACATAGAGCTGCAGAGAACAAAATCAACAAATGCAGATGAAATGTAAAAAGGGATGAACATTGGCCTCTCAATAAATGGAAGTCACGGGAGATTTAAAATATAAAGTATAAATGGTGGAAAAGTCGTGTATAAAATGATAATGCAGAGCAACTCCAAAATACAATTCAACAAACTAATTTTGCTATCAAAGAAAGTGATGGTAAGACAGCTTTCTATGATAACACTATAGGGTACGTTACACGCTGCGACATCGCTAGCGATAGCCAGCGATGTCGCGAGCGATAACACCCGCCCCTGTCGTTGGTGCGAAATGTGGTGATCGCTGCCGTTGCGAACATTATTGCTACGGCAGCGTCACATGCACATACCTGTTCTGCGACGTCGCTCTTTCTAAGTGGGCGGTTTTTGCGGCGTCACAGCGACGTCACACGCAGCCGTCCAATAGCAGAGGAGGGGCGGAGATGAGCGGCCGGAACATGCTGCCTACCTTCTTCCTTCCTCATTGCCGGTGGACGCAGGTAAGGAGATGTTCGTCATTCCTGCGGTGTCACACATAGCGATGTGTGCTGCCGCAGGAACGACAAACAACATCATACCTGCAGCAACAACAATATTAAGGAAAGGAGCGACGTGTCAACGTTCAACATTTTTCACGTTTTTGTACTCGTTGATCGTTGCTCCTTGGTGTCACACGCTGTGATGTCGGTAATGGCGCCGGATGTGCGTCACTAACGACGTGATCCAGACGATATATCGTTACCGATATTGCAGCGTGTAAAGTACCCCTATCTCTTTTAGTTTGGTGGATCCTACCATTTCTAAAAAATAAAGAACATTTGTTATTTCAGGTGACTTATATTAAGCTGATATGTGTGTGTCCATGAGGACTAGAACTATTTCTAGCCATTAAATGACATATAGGGCATCTTCCAGCAGTTTTCCCCATCTGCAGGCTTCATCTGTAATTGTTTTTCTCAGCTAGTAGGTGGAGACTAATCTGAGATTGTTCTACCAAGCGGAGACTAACCGCTATAACGTTTCCCATACACAGCGCACAAGGAAGAGAGGATATCCTGCTCCTTTATTTATTTGTAGCACACTAAGAATCAGCATCAGAATGCAGGACATTATAAAGCAGTAGGTGCAGCTGTTCCTTCACCATAGACTTCTATGGGAATTATGTAACCTAATCTCTCAAGACCAATTTCATCAATTCTCTCAGTTAATTGTCTCTCAAGCCCAATGTCATCACTGAATTAAAATTAAAGGAACAAACCAGGAAACAGAAGGAGGAATCAGAGAACTGGGACAGAGTTCCTTATTTTGCAGGATTGATTTGAGCTAAGTTTGTTGAAATGACGTTGAATACTTAAAGGGGAATTCTCTTTTAAGACCACATGATATGTCATTAAATTCTGATAAATTTGTGTCCCACTGCTGCGTCTAGAGAGAACAGAGCAAGAAAAGTGCAATAGGGTTTTCACAGGTTTAAGGAGTGAAAGGGGCTGACGGGTCTCCTCACCTTATCTAGTTGTGTGTGGCTCAACTACTAATTTACATAAAGAATAGGCTGTTGCAGATCCACGGGTGAAACCTCTAGAAAGGTATGAATATGGTTTTAACCGAACGAAGAGGCAAGTGTGCCTTGAAACATGTAGATAGTAATGCACACACTCATTCTAAAATTTCTGAGCTTATCCCGTCTGGTCATTAAAGGCAGAGGAATCAAACCACTCCATTTGGAACTACAGCAAAGTACCATTTACATATTTGTGTTGGAGTTTGCTAAATAATAATACTCTGTGGGAGCCATTCTGTTTAAAGAAAAGTAGAAGAACCAGGCTAAAGTAATGCCACAGCCACTTTGTTTCAGGATTAGTGAAGTTCCTGCAAACACTGACTAATCAGAAAGTAATGGCTAAAGATGAGCGAGTACCATAATATTCATAATCGCTTTACTCATAATGAGTACTTTGCAATACTTGCGCATTTGTTCTGGATAGCGAGTACAATGCAAGTCAATGGGAAATGCGAGGAATTTTCTGCTGGACCCAACAATGAGACCTGGGGGCCTGAGGAAAAGACTGAAATGGATAGGAAAGTGATGAAACTGAATGGGGAGAACTTGGAGAATTCTCTCTCTCTCTCGCTTTGTCAACCTCTCTCTCCCTTCTCCCCGCTCCCCGCTCATATGAAGCACAGCTAGCCAAACACAGTAACTCCACAAACAAGATGGCTGCGGCATTACTATGATTGGTTAAGAAGCCCAGCATGTTCAGTGGCTGCAAATCAGGTGCCAAACCTGATGGATGGGACATACGAATATTGCGAGGTGAGTACGCATAAACTCGCAATATAACGGCAACCCGAATACTGTACTATTTGTGAGAGTAGCGAATAGTAACGATTATACTCGCTCATCACTAGTAATATAATATCACTGTATTACCTCCATCTACTAAATCGACAAGATTAGTGTAAGAAAGACACTGTTACAAATCGGCGCTGCCATAGCTGCAAGCCCCCTACTGCGGTTCCTGTTACGCCCAGGCATCGGCTTCCATTTTTGTCTGTGCCTCGGGTCATCCAGCTGGCTGCTTCTTCCTCCGCGTCTAAGTGTGGAGAGTTGGCTAGGGCGCATGCACGTGCCGATTTTCCCCACCCAGAGCCTATGTCCAGTGTTTTGCCTAGTGAGCATGCTCAACCTGTTAGTTCCATTCCTTAGGCTAAGTCCTCAGTTCAGGCTACTAAGCATGCTCACACACTTAGTGCAGTATCTGTGGCTAAGTCCGGTGAGGACTTCACTGGACATATCCGTGATGTGGCAGAGCCTGATAGACTGGATAGCGTCAAGTGCTCTGATGACTGGCTCGCGGAAGCCCGCCTCTATGACCTGCCACCCCATCATTGGTCCTCTAATAATGACTGGTAGGGGTTTTGGGGCAGTGCTGCAATTGTGTCATCAGTGAAATAGCAGGTCCGGATGGCACTCCGCAGTTGGCTCCTTTTGGTGCCATTTGGTGTGACATGATGTTTGGGGTGGAACTTAGGTATTAAAAGGTCCTGGGCGCAGTCATCACACATGGACACATGTTTGCGCAGAGAATTGCAGCCTTAGAGCCTTAGTACTGGAAGCGGTAGCTAGGGTTAGGCATCTGGTGCCCATTGCACCAAGATCCGTAGTGAGGCATGGTTGGGATAGTCATCCCGTTCCCCCTCCTACCATTCCAGTCTTGCTGTAGCAGTCCAGTGGTGTTAACTGGGCTGTGTCTACTGTGCCTACTGTCCCGAAGTAGTGCGGATAGTACCCCCAGGACTCCCTGTGGTGTTGAAAGGAGAGGTCCTGGTTTGGGTGTGTGGGTCCTGTGGCGTTAACAGGGTTCACAATAGTCCTGGTCCAAGTGACTTTTAATTTAGGTCAGGCTTATATTATTTTGGAGCCACCTAGGTCTATATTATCTGCCTGACCTTCGGGTTGCCAGCAGCAGTTTACCATCACTGTATAGTGGACCTCGACTGGCAACTGGGAGATTTACTACCTTCATCCTAATCCTCCAGTCCCCTTGTAAAGCTGGGTTCACACATAGCGACAGCGACAACGACGTTGTGATGTGTGCGTCACAGCGGGAGAGCGACGACCAAAAAATGAAGCTGGACATTCAGCAACGACCGTCAACCTCATAGCAAGGGCCAGGTCATTGCTGGATGTCACACACAGCGATGGGACGTCGCTGCAACGTCACAGAAAATGGTGATGTGGCAGCAACGTCGTTGTCGTTGTCACTGTGTGTGACACCACCTTAACAGACACATTTTAGAGCACTACATAGTTTCCAATTACACAATGTATAATAGTAAGCATCTCAACTCTGCTTCCCCACAATGAAAACCAATCAGATTCCTTGTGAATCTCGAAGCTGGGGAATCAATTTACTAATTCATCTCATTAGGGAGTGATAATGTGGTGAATGAAGCAAATCTGAGAAGACTATATTTGTAGAATATGTTTGATTTCCCAAATGGCAGCTTGAGTGTAATGTAATTTACTGGATTAGCATTGTATTCAGATTTTAGACAAAACTAAATAGGGCACTGTAATGAGCTAACTCAGTGGTCAACTTTGACTATATATATATATATATAATGGCTGAAATCAGCAAACCGATTATTTCAGAATTCTGATGTAAATCGCATTGAAAACTTCAATTTTTGTAAGTTGAAAAACACAAATAATGTTGCGACTTCATGCAATTTTCACTCAGCTGCGCCAAATTGGTGTTTGACATTGGTTTGACATCACAGTTCAACTACTTTGTGTCAAGTTGTGGCAGAATGCACATCAGAAACCTTATTCCAATTTCTGACTGGGGTAAGACTTTTGGTAAAATGCACACCACTAGTAAGACACTACTGATTCATATGTCCAGTAGTCATCCATTAGTACGGATCATACAGAGTTCCGTTGACAAATATGTTGTGCAAAATGACTTTGTTGTCCAATGTTAAATAACCAATTTTTGCTGGAACCATTTTTTTTTAACATTGAAGTCTATGGAGAACGGATCCATTAACGGATTGCTATTTAGCCATCCTTTATTCTTTGATTTGTAAAGGATCCATTTTTTGATTACAGGATCTGTTTCAAATGGAAGATAAATAGCAATCTGTTAATGGATAATGTTAAAAATGTTAAAAAAAAAAACGATCCTGCAAAAATCAAATATTAAACAAGACAAAAAAGTTGTGTTTGCACAACTTCTTTCCCAACAGATCTCTTTAGAATCCATTTTAATAGATGATTACAGAGCATGTGAACTCAGCCTTAAAAGAATTGAGCTTATGAATGAATCAGGAGCGTCTGACTATGATACACACATCATCAAGACTGATGTGAACATTGCCAGTAGAGATGAGCGAACGTTTGGAAGTTTGCTTCGCCAGGTACATTTGAACCTTAAAAACATTTGGTTTTTGACCCTGATTTGATCCGAACCTCAATTAAAGTCATTAATTGGGCAGTTAGTGTCTCCGTCCACAAGCTGCCAGCCATAAACAGAACACGTCCGGAGAAGGGTGGGTGGGGTTTTTCACATTTTTTTTGTGTGTGCGCACACTGCTTATGATTGTACTGATTTTACCCCCAATGTGAGCTATTCAAACACTGCACGCATCTCACACAAGCCTGAGCATCACTCAAACCCAAGCACAGTGCTGCTTTCTTGAGTGGTTTGCCCTCGTAACCCACTTGAACTTTGAACCCAAACTTTGTTTTTTTGGTAGTCGATTTCCAAACCCGAACTCCGAGCATCGAACCTCAGGTTTGCTCATCTTTAATTGCCGGGCTTTATGAATAGGGGTGTTAGTTTCTATCATTCAGAATAGCATGACCCATAGAACGTCAGAAGAGATTTTGAAACACTTTTTTATCTGCTCGGTTTCAACATATTCTACTATAATAAAATGCTGAGTGACAAAAGAAAATGTTCCCATACCATAAAGGTTCAAAGGAATTTTAAACTGCTCGTACATTTATTCTGTTCAAGTATATTGAGATCATATTTTAATGGGTTAAGCCTTGTGAAAAAGTGTATGTTATTACAATGCCTTTATATCACTTTATTATGGGTAGATTGTAATTATGCTGCTTAAGAGCTCTGGTGAAATGTATGCATATAGAATGTAGCAGCCATATATTACTTCCTCAGCCTTGCAAGATTATTACTAAAGTCTGCCAGAATTTTACTACTTAAAGCAGATGGATACATGATCTGGAAATAAATGATTGTAGTGTAGGTTTTCCACAAAATCATGATATACAGTAGAAAAGCTGAAGTGAACTTCACTATTGATAACCTCCAGTTTGGATAATAAAGAAAAACTCTAACTTCCATTTTTTTGATCCAACACAATTTATTCTTATTCTTCACATGTCCAAACACAACTTTTTTGTCCATTTTGAAAATACTGATTTTTGTAGGATCCGTTTCTGTTTTTTTTTTAACATGGGAGTCTCTGGAAAGCAGATTTGTTAACGGATTGCTATTTAGCCATCCAATTTTCTATTATTTGTAAAATATATGGTTTTTGCTTACTGGATCCATTTCAAAAGGAAGAGCAATAGTAATCCGTTAGTGGATCAGTTTAGACTACCATGGACTACCATGTTGAAAAAATCGATCCTGCAAAAATCAAAATTTTCAAAATGGACAAAAAAGTTGTGTTTGCAGAACTTTTTTACCAATTGATCCATTCTAACAGATGATTACTGGACATGTGAATTTAACCTTAGAAATGTAGCTCAGAAATTTTCCCTTGGAAAATGTCCCTCCTTGTGCCGTGATTCACAGCACACGAGGATTGTCCATGTAGAATCCGTGAGACATGATCCATCATCCGTGATTGCACATGGAGATAAACTCCCCTGCCCCCGCTCCTGCTGTCCGTGGTGCTGAACTCTTCGGCTCTGCTGTGTTTCCTGTCGCCGCTGACTCCGCTCCAGCTATTTCCGGGTCGGCTGTGGCTGCATACATGAATATGCATGCCAGTAATTAGCTAGCTCTGAAGAAGCAGAGAGCAGAGGCTGGAGAAAGCGTCGCTGGAGTAGGTGATTTAAAAATACTTTTTATTTTCAATGTCTATGCTTTTCTGGTACGTGTTTTACGGATCACACCATAGTGTGGTCGGTGGGACATCAGTGATGCCAGAAAAAACGGACATGTCTCCGTGCGGCAAACACGGACACATGTCTGTGAAAAATCACTGTGTGGGCAGACCCATTGATTAATGAGTCTGTGTATGTCCGTGATTCTGGTACATACAGTGCCTACAAGTAGTATTCAACCCCCTGCAGATTTAGCAGGTTTGATAAGATGCAAATAAGTTAGAGCCTGCAAACTTCAAACAAGAGCAGGATTTATTAACAGATGCATAAATCTTACAAACCAACAAGTCATGTTGCTCAGTTAAATTTTACTAAATTTTAAACATAAAAGTGTGGGTCAATTATTATTCAACCCCTAGGTTTAATATTTTGTGGAATAACCCTTGTTTGCAATTACAGCTAATAATCGTCTTTTATAAGACCTGATCAGGCCAGCACAGGTCTCTGGAGTTATCTTGGCCCACTCCTCCATGCAGATCTTCTCCAAGTTATCTAGGTTCTTTGGGTGTCTCATGTGGACTTTAATCTTGAGCTCCTTCCACAAGTTTTCAATTGGGTTAAGGTCAGGAGACTGACTAGGCCACTGCAACACCTTGATTTCTTCCCTCTTGAACCAGGCCTTGGTTTTCTTGGCTGTGTGCTTTGGGTCGTTGTCTTGTTGGAAGATGAAATGACGACCCATCTTAAGTTCCTTGATGGAGGAGCGGAGGTTCTTGGCCAAAATCTCCAGGTAGGCCGTGCTATCCATCTTCCCATGGATGCAGACCAGATGGCCAGGCCCCTTGGCTGAGAAACAGCCCCACAGCATGATGCTGCCACCACCATGCTTGACTGTAGGGATGGTATTCTTAGGGTCGTATGTAGTGCCATCCAGTCTCCAAACGTCACGTGTGTGGTTGGCACCAAAGATCTCGATCTTGGTCTCATCAGACCAGAGAACCTTGAACCAGTCTGTCTCAGAGTCCTCCAAGTGATCATGAGCAAACTGTAGACGAGCCTTGACATGACGCTTTGAAAGTAAAGGTACCTTACAGGCTCGTCTGGAATGGAGACCATTGCGGTGGAGTATGTTACTTATGGTATTGACTGATACCAATGTCCCCACTGCCATGAGATCTTCCCGGAGCTCCTTCCTTGTTGTCCTTGGGTTAGCCTTGATTCTTCGGACAAGCCTGGCCTCGGCACGGGTGGAAACTTTCAAAGGCTGTCCAGGCCGTGGAAGGCTAACAGTAGTTCCATAAGCCTTCCACTTCCGGATGATGCTCCCAACAGTGGAGACAGGTAGGCCCAACTTCTTGGAAATGGTTTTGTACCCCTTGCCAGCCTTGTTGTGACCCTCCACGATCTTGTCTCTGATGGCCTTGGAATGCTCCTTTGTCTTTCCCATGTTGACCAAGTATGAGTGCTGTTCACAAGTTTGAGGAGGGTCTTAATTAGTCAGAAAAGGCTGGAAAAAGAGATAATTAATCCAAACCTGTGAAGCTCATTGTTCTTTGTGCCTGAAATACTTCTTAATACTTTAGGGGAACCAAACAAAATTCTTGTGGTTTGAGGGGTTGAATAATAAATGACCCTCTGAATAAACTTTTCACAATTTAAAAAAAAATTAAAAAAAGAAATAACATTCTTTTTTGCTGCAGTGCATTTCACACTTCCAGGCTGATCTACAGTCCAAATGTCACAATGCCAAGTTAATCCCGAATGTGTAAACCTGCTAAATCTGCAGGGGGTTGAATACTACTTGTAGGCACTGTATAAAAACTATCACATACATACCAGAATCACTGACGTATGAAAGAGTATGCACATGTTGCTTTTTTGCAGATTTTTTTCATGTGTTTTTCCATGCAGATTTTAATAAATACTGCGAGTAAAATCGCATCCCAGCAAAGTCTATGAGAATCCTGACTTGCTGTGCACATGCTGCTTCTTTTGTCTTTGCAGATTTTGTTGCAGAAAAAAGTAGTATGTCAATTCTTTCTGCCTTTTTTCTGTGTTTCTATAATCCACTGCAGTGCTTTATCTCTACAATTGATTATATCTGTCAGTTCTGAACTCACAGCACTGACACTTTGCCTCATACATCATGCATACAGCATGGTCTGTGAGGAGATCCATAGCTCAGAAACCCCTGGTCATCATGGTGACAACCCAGTGTTGCCGTGGCAGTGATTGGGTCCCTGTGATCGCATTACAGGGACCCGATTGCCAGGGGGAGGTAAGTGACTCCTCTTGCTGCCTCCTGAAAGCTGTGGTCACATTAATCGCAGTATTCAGGGGGTTGAGCTGCCAGGAGCGGCGCGGGCACTGCTTCAGGCAGTGAAAGCCGGATTCTGGCTGTGACATCAGCGGTGATCACAGGGATACAATGCCTAAACCTGCGATCGCATATGAAAAAATGCGCAAACAAGATAAAAAAATGCACGTTTATTTCAGCAGTTTTTTTTCCCTATCAAAATATTCTTTATATGTGCAGAAAATCTGCACACAAAATACCAATGTGTGCAGTAAGCCTCAATATGTAAAGAGACTTGGCACAACGTATCTAATTATTCACACTGCTACCATATATTTATTTTCTTACAGATTTGTTTGAGGTTTTTGCCATTTGTAGCTCCAAGCAATTCCTGGCCTATTTATTTTCTGGCACATTTGCTTTGTAATATGTGAGAACATCATGCTTCATTGATGTCAGGTGTACCGTGGTCTAGCACATCACTTGTGCACGCTGGCTTATGGCCAATAAGTGATGTCTTCCTATAAGCAGCAGTATTGTGGTAAATCACCGACTGACAGATCTGATTGAAAAATGAGTAGCAAAGCTTCAAAAGTGATTGGGATGAGATAATAGTTCCGAAGCCTGTGTAAATACATAGATAATGAAGAATAAATGCTAAAGGAGATATTGTGCAGAGAATACTAAATACAAGAATTGTGTATGGAGAATAGCCCAGCACACTATATATTAGGGCTCTACGAAAGGGATGAATTAACCTCTGAATGTTAAGAGAGTGTCCATTACACTGGTATTGATGACCAAGCAATCAGCGGGGTCTGACACATAGCCATCCCCAGTAATCAGCTGTTATTAATGAATAGAAATGAACGTCTGAATTACCACTACATACGTGTCCTTTCTCACCCTTCCACTTAACAACATATAAACATTTCTCAGTATGGTTATGTTGTCACAATATGATCAGTTTGATTTTACGACAGTCTGTTGGCACGTTAATTCTGCATTTTTCTATGGTGGCCACCAAGTTGTTTTGATGTGGACTACAACCAGTAGAGGGTTTGCTACTAAGTCATGCTAATGTATTGAATTTTTATATCCCAAAAGAAAACAATCTTTAATGAAATTTGTGGAAATTGTGGGCACAGTTGTATATTACTTTTGGTATCCAGATGACCGGAGACAGTAGTAGCCAAAGTGTAGTCTGACATGTTAATTTTTCACTTCATTTAGAAAAGGTTTTCTAAAAAACTGTTGTGTATAATTGTTTAGGTTTTTTTTTATAAATGAGAAACTTTGTAATTTTGTAATATTTTAGTAGATAAATCTGATGGATCACTCCATCTCAGTTCACTATTAAAATCTGTCTTTGTTGACACAGATTTCCCCATTTTTCATGGATAACATAACAGTTGCTGCTCATAAAACTCTACGAGATGGGAGGAGGTAAGAGCTAAAGAACTAAAGGATTATACTGATCTACTGTTGAAAGCTCTCTTGAAACGATACCTATTTTTTGACAAAGTTTATGGTTTTTTTTGGTTACTGTAAATTAAAGGGAACCTGTCAGGTCCCCTATGCCTTTCAATCCAACAACGTTGATATGTGAATGCCCAAATTCCCTCTTTAACCAGCCCTGTATAACAGCATTCACTAATATGAATGTTTAAAAAAAACTACTTATAAACCTCGTTTTCCCTATGTTAATTAGGCCTGTACCTAGTCGCAAGGGCGTTGTTTCCCAGACTAGTAGGCCCTTTTTCCATGCTATCACGCTCCTGTGGGTGGGATAACATGATTTACACAAACAGGCATCACCACCAGCTCCGGAAACTTGTGCAGGCTTGTGGCTCATTTCAGCTTCATCAGTGCATCTCAGAAGCTGGGTGAACTCATCCTGGCTTCATTAGGTGCACTGTGCATGACTAGAAGTTTAGAAGGCATGTATGTGAGCTGTCCTATGAATGTCCAGTAATGCACAGAGCACCTAGTAAAGTTGGGAAGCATCCACTTAGCTTCAAAGGCACACTGATGTGGCCAAAATGAGCTGCACACATACACAAGATTTCCAGGAGCTGGTGGTGACACCGGCTAGTGTAAATCATGTTATGACACCCATATGGGAGTCATAGCATGGAAAGAGTGCCAACTACTCTACGAACAGTCAAGACCCTAATTAGCACAGGGCAGATTTAGAAATATTTTAAAAAAACTTTCATATAAGTGATAAACATTATACAGTGCTGGTTAGGGAGGTATCAATACAGGTATCAATGCTGCTCGGTTGGAGGGCATAGGGGACCTGACAGGCTCCCTTTAAAGAAGTGTTAAAGTCACATTTCTCAGCAGATCAACTAAGTAATACTTCTTCCCTTGTGATCAGCGCTTACTGAGTTTAACTGCTACTTCTACTTTAGCTAAGCTTTGATAGCCTTAATCTAAATGCAATCTGTCCGCCTTTACAACGCAATTCTGTTTTACTTCCATCAAAGTTTATGTGTAAAAATCTTTCTCTTTTAAATGTCGCCTTGAACTTTCTTTTAATTCACAGGCTTTCCATCAAACTGTGCACTTAACCAGGATGTATTGTTACTTACAGTAAGTCTACTTGCTGTTACAGAAGCCGTGTATATAATGTTCCAAAATATCATCTAGACTGGAGAGAGGGTACAGCATTGCATTAAAGAATATCACTTTTATTTTCTGGTTTAAATCATATTCCGAGAGACCCATGCTTTAAATTCAGTCATTGGGTATTGGATGGTGTGTAAGTTTCAATTCTCAGGATAGCAATGAATCTGTAACACATCCAAGGACTGGGATCAGTTTCAAAGTACAAGGATATCATCAAGAGAATCCCGACTCATGACATGATTTATCTGTTAATCAAAACAGTGCTGTAGGACAGAAGATCTGTTGCATTTTACTATCTAGCTCCATGATGAACTATGAAAATTCTGTTACCTCTATCCAAAAAATATACAGCACTTTCAAAGTTATCACACAGTATTGGCTTCTGCTACCTGCATGAAGTTATGAATTACTTATTTATATCCAAACACTACATCACATTTAAGACTTGATTTTAAGTTCTTGAATATTTTCACGGGAGCTCGGCACATTTATTATGAGGTATGTAGCCAGTCCTGGGTTCTGGCTATATAAGTACAATTTTCGTTCAAACTTAGTCACCCTTCCATGTCAGCCTTGTTATCTACAGAAGTTTTAGTTCATGATAAAACCAATCAAGTAAAATCTAAAGAGCAGATAGTGTGATACCAAAAGTAGTCTTCAAACACCATGTCCTTGCTATATAGCAAGTGTCATTTACTGCTGACCTCTTCTTTACTGCAGCGGAAAGTTCAATAGTCTCTTCTTTAGAATCTTACTCTATTATATCCACATCTGATTGCTAATAAAGCTAGAGGGTTTCACAGGATAGAAAACGGCAGAAATAACTGAACAGTAGACATGATATAATACACAAAGACTCCATTATAAACTCAACAGATGTCATGTGGTCCGCTACATTGGAGATTTTGGAACCCACACATCTTTCAAAAAACATAACTTCATTTGAGTTATCAAGACAGATGCTTAAAAGTATATGACATTGAGTCTGGTTTGAGCAAATTAAGCTTATTTTTTGTCTTTTTATATGATGTTTTTTGTTGTATTACTTTAGATTGTGTTTTGTATTATCTGTAGATTCTTGAGGGTCTAGGTCTTGAGAACCCTATTGTCAAGATCACCGGGTCAAAATGCTTAGTTCATGCATGAGTGAGTTCAGAATGTCGTATGACCCTTAGGCAGGCTTTAAACGCTGCGACATCGCTAGCATCGGCTAGCAATGTCCAGCGCGATAGCACACGCCCCCATCGTACATGCGATATATGGTGTTTGCTGCTGTAGCAAACATAATCTCTACGGCAGCTTCAAACGCACATACCTGCTCAGCGACGTCGCTGTGACTGCTGAACAATCCCTCCTTCAAGGTGGAGAAGCGTTCGGCGTCACAGCAACGTCACCGCGACGTCACTAATCGGCCAGCCAATAGCAGCGGAGGGGCGGAGATGAGCGGGACATAACATCTCGCCCACCTCCTTCCTTCCGCATGGCTGGTGGAGGCAGGTAAGGAGATGTTTGTGGTTCCTGTGGCTTCACACATAGCGATGTGTGGTGCTGCAGGACCAACAAACAACATCGTATCTGCAACAGGAGCGACATTATGAAAATGAACGACGTGACATAGATCACTGATTTTTGTCACTTTTGCGCTCGTTCATCGTCGCACCTAGGCTTTACACATCGCGATGTCGCTAACGGCGCCAGATGTGCGTCACTAACGACGTGACCCCGACGATATATCAGTAGCGATGTCGCAACGTGTAAAGCCCCCCTTAGACTTACTTCTGAGCCTGCACACCAATTTGGGTATGCTCACACACAGGCTGAGCCCTAGTGTCCCATGTTTTAATTATACATTGTGGATCTTGGTAATTAGACTACCGTCAACAAGTTTTACAGTACTTCAAAATTACAATAAAGTTTATATTATAGTTTGCATACCATTTTCAAACAGATTCTTTTGAAGAGCTATGCAGCCATTGAATGACAAAATAAATCATGGGATTTCCATTACTGTACAGTTATCAGAGCTTTGCCTTGTTATTCTTAAGCTCATAACATATCTAGAACAATTTTTTTTCTCTGCAAGTAAACAAATTAATGACTGGAAGAAGAGATCTCCATCAGGCTTTAGAAGGAGGGATTTAGCAGTTTTCAAGTGTAAAAAAATGAGATCTAAGGGGTAAAATTGTGGAGATTGACATGTCTAGCATGCCTGGGTGAGGAAGCTTATGAGCCATGCAATGCTCCTCTTGGAAATTAAATGTGCAAATTGCCTGTCCTGAGAAGAAGAGAATTTAAAATCTAGTGTCCCCTTTTGAAAGTAGCATAAGCCTCCTCCCTCAGGCATACTAGACATGTTGCTCGCCACAATGAGAAACACCCCTTAGATCCCAGTTTTAGTTTCTCATATAGCCAGGTCAGATCTAATACTTTGCACTGCTATACCATAAACAGCACATCTGCAAATTGAGATTCTGGTTTGGTTTTTATCCTTAATCATGCGTCAAGGCTCGTTAAAGGCTTAATACTGACATTTAGGATTGCTACTTCCAATAGGTGGCACTAGAGTTCAAGTCCTAGTGTACATTCAACATTTGCTCTAAAATTTTGAGACATTTTGTTGTTGCGTACATTTTTTACTATTTTAGGTTGGAAAGAAAAACGTATGATGGGTTTAGTTTCAGGGTCGAGTCTCTTGGATTACAACATGTTATATGTAATGGTATGTTGAAAAATAAAAATATATAGATTTAAATTGTGTTGCAAAGAAAAGCATAGATATGCCAACTTTCTAGAGATGCATATCTGACTAAATGCCCAACAATATGTTGTATTACTGGTGGTATTTTATATTATTTTTAAAAGCTTTTGTGCAATTCATTTTACATATCGCTATAGTTTTAGAAAATAAAATATTGTTAATAAATAGACCTAATCCACTACAACAATTTGAATTGCTAATCAAGGTTACAATGCAACAAGCCTCAAAAGTAGAGAGCGGTAAAAAATTATAAAAGAGAAATTTACACATAATTTACTATATGTGACTGTACACACTGAGCAATGCTCACTGTGTGATTGGCCCTTGTATAGGCTGCTACAGTCAATTATTGAAACAAGGATATCTTGACAGGGACCAAGATTAAAGAAGACTAAATGGACTAAATGATGACTGTTCTTGACCTCCTGTCCTAAAGAATATTATTACTTGAATTTAATTAAGAACCTATTTAGAATCCACCATCAAGGTTGGGGTCTTTGAATGACCAGCAAGTTGAATTGGATATTGATTTGTATCTAACCATTGACCTTGTATGTCTTTATGTTTTGTAACCTCTTCCTCCCGTTGTATTTTACAATTTGGTTATGAAAAACAGTCAATACAAACTGGAAGATAGTTACACATCTGATTCTCTAAGTTCCTAACTGTTAAAAAGTCAACCAATACTTTTATAAATCTCAGATATTAACTCAAATGATCAATGTATTTCTTCTTAGCATTTATCAATAATCAATAATAATCTATGTCTTAAATGAATTTTAAGGAGGAAAATCATTTATGACTTCCAGAGTAGTGGCTGAAATACAAACACACATGCGCAAAATGTATACATACATACTGTATATATATATATATATATATATATATATATATATATATACATACATTGATGGGAAAAAGAGTAACAATAAACTTTTCGAATGTGAGACTATCTTCATTTTATAGTCAATCATCTTGGCTATCTCATACAAAAATTTGACTTGGAACTATTTAGCATATAATCAGTTGTACAGATTCTAGTAATCTCAGTCTATTGTTGATGTTTTGCTCCTGGTGGTGTAAAAATCTTTTTCTTCCTCCATATTACAAATTAAAACCTGTTCTCACATTTACTAGTACCTCAGTGTGCTATTAGATTGATTTCCAAGGATAAAGTCACTGGTTCAAATTGAGCATCAGCCATGAAGAAGATATTCCAAGAAAATAGAAACAGCATTATTCAGCTAATTGATAGTAGTCTCTCAGGCAAGAAAATTGCCAAACTGCATCACGTGAGTGCTATGACAATTTAAAGAATATGACATGAAGTCCATCCATCCAAAGCCAAGAGGTAGACATCTAGGCAAAGTATCAGAGCCAACAAGTTGCCTCATCACAAGGTCTAATCAGTTGTGATGCGAGAAATGCAGCAGTGAGGTTGACTGGTATGCTTCGTAATAGTGAGACCATAGACATGCATGCAAGCACCGTGCAATGCATGTCACACAAGTCTGGAAGAGTGGCCCAAAAAAGGTGAAGAAACCTCAACTTTAATGTCATCATAAGAGGCATTGGCTTGGGTTTGCAAAAAAGTCTGTGAAGTGGACATAAGAAGATTGGAAACGGGTGGATTGGAATGATGAGAAAAAATTTAATAGACTAGACTCTGATGGGTGAAAATGGGTCTGGAAAAAAACAAGAGAAAAAGGGGCTAATGGAATGAGAAATTGAAGGAACTGTCAAGATTGGTGAAGGAAGCCTGGTATTATGAAGTTGTTTGACAGCCAAAGGCGTTGGAACCTTGACCAGGATCGATGGTGGTCTCAATGCTGAGCCATATGTAAGTATCCTAAAAGACAAGTTACTTGGTACACTTGATCACTATGGGTATGTACAGTGCCTTGCGAAAGTATTTGGCCCCCTTGAATTTTTCAACCTATTCCCACATTTCCCACGCCACAATTTTTAGTTATTTATTGTTTTAAAAAGTTTAGAATAAGCAATAAATTTCATTCAACTTCTTAACTGTGTCCCACTTGTTGTTGATTCTTCACCATAACATTAAAATTTTTATCTTTATGTTTGAATCCTGAAATGTGGGAAAAGGTTGAAAAATTTGAAGGGGCCGAAAAATTCAAGGGAGCCGAATACTTTCGCATGGCACTGTATGAGATAACCAAGATAATTCTCAATAAAATGAAGGCAGTCTCACTTTCTAAGCTATAGAGGATGGCGAGATATTGAACCTTAATGTCAAAAATTCAAAACATTGTCAACCTTTTCTTTTGCTCATCAGTGTATGTATATAAATATATAAATAACTATATCTAGATAGATAGATAAATAGATAAAAAAGACAGATAGATAGATAGATAGATATTAAATAAAACATCTTAATGAATCAGGCCCTTTGTGAA
Organism: Anomaloglossus baeobatrachus; assembly: GCF_048569485.1. NCBI lineage: Eukaryota > Metazoa > Chordata > Amphibia > Anura > Aromobatidae > Anomaloglossus > Anomaloglossus baeobatrachus. The sequence goes on from NC_134355.1 coordinate 480,899,793, forward strand.
AAGTGTCCAAAGACACACAAAAGTGTATATTCATATAAAGGCCGAGTTGGACTAAGATGTGCAAAATTTATTAAGAGGTGCACACCACTTATTAAATTAAGTGCATCCTAGAACTGTTGGGACTGGACTATATTTTTGGCATTGATGCCACTAAAGGCTCTGTCCATTTTTGTGAAGCTGGCTACGACTGTTAGTAAAATACCAAAGTCACAATGTTTTTGCTCAACATTTCATTGCACAAAAATGTTCATACTTTTTAAGGTGTTTTATGATATAATTCTAGTGAGAACATATTAATGAATTGGGCCCATATTCGTATCTGAGATAATATGTAAAAGGAACGTAATATTCACAATTTGGTTCCATGTTTGTTTTGGATCACTGTGCCATTCTCAAGGTTGTTTATTCTTAACATAGTTTCTACAAGTAGTCACCATTTACCCTGTCCAATTGAGGCTCTCTAATAAGGCTGGTGCCCTACCACACTTGACCTCAACAATGTGATTGGCATAAGACCCAGGTTTTTAATTTGCAGAGCTGTGTTCACGTGCTGACTGGATTCTCATCTGCTTTTCTCAATGTTTAACTGCTGTTTAGATCCTCACATCTTTTTCAAAAGAGAATAAGAGAAGTGGATAAGAATGATAATCTAGTTGACACGTTACCCCAAGTATGTTAATCACATATTTCCAGTCATATGGTCACCCACTTGGGCTTGGAATGAGGGGGAATCATGACAGCATGTACATTGCAAACTTTTATTATTCAGTCATCTGCAGTCACAAAGAATAATTTCAGAAATTTGTCTAGAGCCCAGAAAAGTCCTTCACATTCAAATTACTTGTTAGTACATAGTGTTAATGTAGCACCCCTGAGGTATCAGGTGACACAAAATGTAACCTGTAGAAATTCAAACCCCAGAATATCCATGCCAGTTAACACACCAGCACCTTCCGGCCACATACACAACCCCAACACCAGACTGGGAGACTGCCTAGCAACAGGTAAAAGTGATGGGCACTGATTGGATAGTTGCCACCCAATCTGTAGGGAGAGACCCAGTAAGGAAAGGGGCAAGTGGTCAGTTGGGAGTTGGCAGGAGGAAGTGAAGCAGAGAAGAAGAGAGTGTAGTGTGAGGTAGTAGTTTGTGGAGGAAGAAGTCAAGGAGAGGAGAGTGAAAGTACAGAAAGAAGGGAAAAGACCTGAAGTAACAATGGAATGCTGTAACAGGAGTGAGGGACTGTGGAGTAAGGAACCAGGACTCCAGGAACCTTGGGTTACCTGTGAAAGTATAATACTCCAGGGACCGCGGGGTGCCTGAGGAAGTCTGGAACCTAGGCTCACAGGACTCAGCACAAGGCGGGGAGCAGACCCTAGGACAGCGGGACACTTTATGGTGAACTGTTAATTCTGCCAGGTGAGGGTACTTCCAGGATCCTTCACCAACTCAAAGAGTCTGAAATTTCAGCAGCAAAGAGGGGACCAGGGATTGAACCCCTTAAATAGTCCAGGCTGCTTGCAATAGGACCAAGACTGAAATGGAGGGGCTCCTCAAAAGCTTTAGGCCATGGGATCCACCACTAATGAGTGTGCATGGTGGACAGCTAACCCAGATCACAGCTGGCACGGAGAACAAGGGGAGTGGGAACACCTGTAACCGGCACCAGCGGGTTCAGGTACCAGCCACCAGTAAAAGGCAAGTTGAAACTGCAATACCGGTGTGGACTGTTTCCTTATCACCTCCATACCGGTACACTGACTTTCCCCTACCATTGCCCCCTCATCATCCACTGTTGGGGCCTGGCCCTGCTTGCAGAGGCCTCAAAACACTTAAAGGGGTTATCCGGCTTATTTTGCTTTTTTTATTATTTATACTATTGGGCTACATTGGGGCAGGTAAGTAGATAGAGACCACTTACCTGCCCTGTTGTCAGCCCCTCTCGCCCGGGTCAGCGCAGTCATGTGACTGCTCCTGCTGTGATTTTGCTACTTCCGGTCATTTCATGTCAACATGGGCAGGACCATGTTGACATGCAAATCTGCCACTGCATGTTGCTGCCCTGCTGGGCGGGTACAGTGTGATGAGCCCCGCCCCCCTCCCTGTGCGCTGCTATCTCTACACTGTATGTGCTGGACAAACACAGGGTTGCCCTCTCTGTCTAGGACACCGTGAGCGCTGTTTGCCCAACAGTGTCCTCACCTCATTATGTTGTATGGTGCCCGGGCAACTGTCACCCCCCTCCCCCGTGCGCTGTCTCTATGATGAATGCAGCCTCCCGTGCTCCTCGCTTCTGAATACAGTCATAAGCAGGGATGTTACCTGACACCAGCGAACAACAGCACTGAGCTCTGTATAGCTCAGCTGTAAGGACACTGCAATCATTACAGCACGGAGAAGAGACAGCATGCTGCATGGGTGAGAAGGGAGAGCGAGCAGGGGGGGAGGGGGCAGAGAAGAGCATGCACGGCTGACAGAGTGGGGGGCTAGAGAAGAGAGTTCATGGGTGACACAGCAGGGGGACAGAGACGAGACTTCATGGGGGTGAGAGACAGGGGAGTGCTGGGGGGCAGAGGAGACAGTGCAGTGGGAGAGAAGAGAGTGCATGAGGGGGATTATGTATATTATATAAGTGTGTGTGTGTGTGTGTGTGTATCCTATAGACTCACATTAGGGGCTATATATAATTTTCATTACATAGTATTCATTTATCTATCAGGTGCTGGGGCAGAGAATACTGACAGGGAATGTGTGTGCAGAGGGTGTGGCTGGACACTGAGGCCGGGGGCGGTGCCAGCTGTGACTGTGGGTTTGGCAGTCAAACATGTCATGTTAGGTTGTGCTGAATGTAAACAAAGAGCTGCAGAGAATAAAGTGAAAAATCAAGAGAAACAAAAGTTAGAAAACAAAAAAAATAATGTAGGGGGTGTTTTATATGACAATACAGCACAGATTAACTTTTTTTTTTTTGGAGTTTATGTCGGACAACTTCTTTAAGCTGCACTACTCCATCAGCCCCAGCAGGAGCCTGCAGCGGCGGCCTCAATAACCTGGCTGCACACCGCAAGTGGCATAGTCGAGAACTTTTATTTTTATTCCCTTTATTTTTTCACCCTTTTTTTTATCGGACCGATCCCCAGGGTCACGGAAACTGGCTAAATACACTATAAAATGTAGGAACTCCCCTGATCTGACCTTTCCCTGCTTGTACATACTCATTGCAGTCTGCATATTCTCTATTCTTTAGAAACCACATCTACAAATGTGTATTCTTTAATTACTATTGTGGGGTTCTGCATAAGTGTAAAAAAAATAATTTTGAGGATTTTATAAATATATTTGTATTTTTGCAAATATCTGCAGTTTGGCTTTTCATCACTCAGAATTACTTCTTTAGTCCTGAATCTAAATACTGTGGCTAGACATATTTTATGTACTTTAGGCCCTGTTCGCACACTGCATTTTTACCCGCGTTTTTGCTGCAGAAATTTCTTGAGAAAATGGTTGTAACCTTTCTGCAGACACTCCCCAGCAACACCTGTGGAAAAAAACAATAGCTGTGCGCACACTGCGTTTTTTTCTCAAGAAAATTCTTTCTGCAGAATTTCTTGAGAAAAAGTATGTGCATATCACTTCTTTTCCGCAGGTACCTGCGTTTTTTGCCATAGATAATGGTAAAAAAGATGCAGGGACCAACCTGCGGAAAAAAAATGCATCAAATACAGATACAGATACAAAATACAAATACAGATACAAAAACGCAGTAAAAACGCGGTAAAAACGCATGCCTTATTGGTGCGTTTTTTGAACGCAAGTGCGCTAATCTTTTTTCTAGTGTGCACAGGACCTTAGATAAGAATGGAATTTGGAAAGCTAAAAGTTCATATGCATAAGATCAAATTTATCTGGGCCCACTGATTTCAACAAGACTGTCTTATGAGTATAGTGGTGATCACTCATGATATAAGTCAGTGGTAGTAAGACACGGCTACCAAAGATGTGAAGTGGCTGCTTATTTTCCACTTCATGCATGTATAATGGGGAGATGGGAGGAAAATATGTAAAATCTCTAGTCTCTAGTCTTGTACTAGCATGGAGCTTAGTTTATATTTATCTATGGGGAATATTTGACTTGGATTGTGGTAACACTGCAATGTCTCACTGTGTTTTTTATATCTTAAACACCATTTATATTGTCTCCAATGCATATATCTCTCTAATGTTAAATTAATGCCTTAGGGTTATCATGAAGACTTTATTTTAAATGTCTGAAGAACAAGAATTTGACACTGCCAAGAAAAGCAATCAGGAATTGGCTGATCTAGATGTATGAGAAGCTTAGTGCCGACATTTCCTTTATATTGTGACTTCTGTGTACTATTATTTAATGGTGGCAGAATTATAATAATGAGATCACATCCAAGCTCATTAGGAGGATACTTCTACATAGATGGGTCAAATCAGCTTGACAGGATAGTGCCACCAGTGCCCTTACAATAATTCAGTTAAGAGGATGGCACACACACCAAGACAAATCCGGAAAGATTTAAGTGGCTTAATTATCTCGGTGATATGACTGTGGTAGACATATAGCACTTACATTAAAAAATAATTAACAAATTGTATGCATTATCTAAAATTAGAAATAGTACCATAAATTAATTTAAGACTTTTACTCTACAATGCCATTTACCAAATTGAACCAGTTGCACCACTTTACGTAAGACCATGCTACTCCCCAAATGCTAAAATTACAAACATCAAAATCATGGTATTACAACAGGAAGAACATGTATATAATTCAGTTTTGAGCAAAAGTAAAAAAATAACTTTTACCCCAAAAAATACTTAGAGTTTATGAATGAACTTAAAAATATATATTGAATGAGACGAGTAAATACGTTTTAACAAAAACATGTAACTGAATGTAAAAGAGTATTGTTAAAAAAGTTGGTCCTTAAATTCAGATTCTTAATATCATAGAAAACAAATCTTTTTTGAGAAATTTGATAAAAATAAATGTCCCCAACAATAATTATTAAAATGCAATCTGGGGATACACTGAGTGCTTTTGGGTGCAGCTAGGAAATGACTTCCCTATAAACTCAACAGTTTACCCTATATTCTCCAGAAAAGCAATTCAAAATAATCCCAGTATATTCTGTAAATGTCCTATGTTATGTTGACATTATAGAACCATGTGGGTGTTGATTTTTTTCAAGTTACACAATCCCTCCTAGAATATACAGCTCCATAGAAATGAGCTCTAAAAAAGATTTGAAACAAGAGGAAAGGGGACAGCTGATCAGCAGGTGAAGACATCCGTTGCAGTGGAAACTGGGTGTCAGCAGAAGCACAAGAGGAATAGGAATATACAGCAATCGGCAACTACTTAAAAAAACTCATCCTTTATTTTTCAAAAATTTCAAATATAACTTGTAACATCAAGACATAAAATCCCCCCAAAAAATCCATGGTAGATAGCCTATGAACAACAAACGCATTTCGGACGCGGGTCCTTTTTCATTGTATAAAGTGTGCTATAAAAAGCCGTTATCATTACAAATATTTCTATTCCTCCTAAAAAAGATTTGGGGTCAGTCCTCTAACCTCATGCTTTTTATAACCATTTAACTGCTTGACCACCCGTCAATTTTTCACTTTTGCTTCTTTCTCCTTTTCTTCCAAGAGTCATAACATTTTTATTTTTGCAGCAACATGAATTTAGCCATTGATTTTACCATATAGTGTACTAGAAAATGAGAAAAAATTCCAAGCTGCACTGAAGTTGCAAAAAAATGCAATTCCACAATTGTTTTATTTTATTCATCATGTTAACGTTATGGTAAAACTAACCTATCAGATTGATTCTCCAGTTCAATATGAGTACGTAAATACATGTATAGTTTTTCTTTTATTTAGTTGGTTAAAAAAAATTAGGAAGCTTGTAAAAAAATTGCTTTTGGCAAAACTTTTTCATTTTTCTGGAAATGAGGCTGTGGGATAGATTATTTTTTGCGCCCTAAGCTGATGTTTTTACTGATACCATTTTTGAATAGATGTGATTGCCTCGCATTGAATTTTATTGTAATTTTGCAGCGGCCCAAAAAAATGTAATTCTAGCTTTTTTAGTTTTTTTTCCATTACATTGTTTATGGTAACTATTAGATTAATTTATTTTATATTTTAATAGAGTGGACATTTCTGAACTCAGCAATACTAAATATGTTTATTTGTTTATTGTTTTTTTTTTCAATGGGGTTAAAAGAGGATGATTTGGACTGTTTTTTTATGTTTTTTAATATCTTTAAAAAAATTTGCACTGTTTTTATTGTATTAACTAGTACCCTTAGGGCTGTGATCATCTGATCGCTTGTGCTGTACACAGCAGTGCATTAACACTGCTGTGTACAGCACAAATAATGACTTCCTTTGAATGTCAGCTCACAGCCGGCATTCACAGGACGTTTGTCATGATAGATACAGGGGTCCTTAGCTGACAAAGTGAAGGAAAATGCAGCATCCGCATATAAAATTAAAACAAGGCTTTATTGAAAAAATTAAAAACTAGAAAAAAGATGACAATATTCCAAGTAGACTAGATAGTCCGTCTACGTGTTTCGAACAGTTAACCTGTTCTTAATCTTGATCTTGATTAAGAACAGGTTAACTGTTCGAAACGCGTAGATGGATTATCTAGTCTACTTGGAATATTGTCATGTTTTTTTCTAGTTTTTAATTTTTTCAATAAAGCCATGTTTTAATTTTATATGCGGATGCTGGATTTTCCTTCACTTTTTTTTCTCAAGTTCCACCTGACTGCTGGTCAGGTTTCCGGGTACCACACAATTATTCAACAGTCTGGTTTGCTGCTCACATCTTCATGTTTGTCATTAGCTGACCCCGACTGTCATGACAACCCATTGGCACACCGTAATTACATCATGGGGCTGCTGATGGGAGTGGGTAATGAGACGCTCCCCACCGATGCGAATTAAATCCTGCTGTCAGAGATTAGCGTCAAAATTTCAAATAGAAGTGGACTCCCATGCTGTCATAAGAAGATGGTTTGACCATCTTGCTACAACAGCACAGAAGTCCACTTCTATTTGAAATTTTAACGCAAACTCCTCGTGGTGCCTGCTGCAGCTGTAACCTACATGCTTTCAATAGCAGTTGTGACGATTTCACAACTGTATCAGGTGAGCTCATCTGATATTTATTCTATAGACATTTGTAACATTACATTAGTACTCTATTAGCGCCTTTTGTCTTTTCAGTCTCCTTCACATTGATTTAACTATTTGGGCAGTCAGAGATTGCCAGTGGGATTTAACTGGTTAAAAGCCATGGCCAGATCTCAGCTGATATGTGCAAGGAAAGATAAGGGCTTGGCATCAAAGGTAGGGATACGACCTATGAGTATTGACACAGTCAGTTAAGCCCCCATCACATTTAGCGACTTACCAGTGATCCCAAAAACGATGTGCCCTGATAAGGGTCACTGGTAAGTCGCTGGGAGGTCGCTGGTGAGATGTCACACAGGCACACCTTACCAACGACTCAGTAATGATACAGGTCACAGTAGCGACCTGTATAACGCTCTCTGCTATCATTGGGATCCTGACACACAGTGTCAAACATAGCAATGTGTCCTGCCCAGCAGGACATCACCTTTGAAGAAAATTGTCCAGGACATTCAGCAACAACCGGCGACCTCACAGCAGGGGCCAGGTCGTTGCTGGATGTCATACATAACGAGATCGCTAGCGAGATCGCTGTTGCGTCACAAAAACCCTTGACTCAGCAGCGATGTCGCTAGCGATGTCACTTAGTGAGACGTGGCCTTTATCCTATTGGACGCTGCTATTAGAAAGTCAACAAAGAAATATCTTTTTCAGTAAAAAATATCCATGGAAATTTTGACATAAAAGACACATAACTGGTAAAAAATATATCCTAATGAATGTGAAAAAAAATTCCATAAACAATTTTACTTGTACCACCCCCACTCTAAATCATTGATACCACACATTTTATAGAGCTGGTGACTACATCTTTACAAAGTGAAACTATATAAAGAGATTTGTCAGACCATGTCACAGTTTACCAAACTTCTAGTCTGGTCATTGCCCACGGACCTCTATGTTTGTGTGAACACACCAGGAACCATTTTCACCTGCAATGCTCAGATGTAAAACGTCCTCTGACAGCTGTCCTGTCAGATGTGATGGAAATAAAATTGTATTTGTAAAAGAAGAGTCACAATGATGAAATCCTGTCAAACTTCATTATCTTTACCAGGGTGTGTAGAGCCTCATTGGGATTTATCTTATTGCATAATGCAGGTGTTAACTGAGTCTTCTACATTTATCCTTGATATAACTGCACAGTCACTTGACCAAGTGTCGCCAACACAAACCTCGCATAACAATAAATCATAGTATTTAACTTCCTAATACCTTAATTATTTTTTTCATTCTAAAAGAAATTGTTTTTCATGGTAATCACTGTGATTTCCCCAGGTATTTGGTATGAGGTAATTTTGTTAATTTATCAGTCAGATCCATGATTTACGATTGTTGTCAATGAGTTTGGGGCATACTCATGATATACACTATGCAATGTGGTCAATACAAATTACTCTATGCTGGAGAGTTTCTTAAAAAAAGAATTCAGGAATTAACATTCCTTTTAATTAATTACGTATTTACTAATTGGGTAAAAAGGCAACAATGAAGACAAAATGTATAAAAGCATTAAAAAAAGACTATAGATAAATCCACATTCATTCAAAAAAGAAAATAACACAACCCAGATTATTAAAATATTTTTTAAATAAAATACAGTCCAAGGTGAATTGAAGATAAATACTGGTTAATTTCTATTTTATCATGTCAGCATAACTTTGTATAGAAGTAAGACAATGGTAATTCCAGGCTCAACCACTTAGTATAGGTGCTTAGGGGAAAAAAGAGTCATGAATAGTACATAACCCCAGCACTCAAATGAAGGCGAGAGAATATTTGTGATGCAAGTGAATTTATTGGCACACTGCAAAAGTGAACCTAACCAGAGCAACACCGACGTTTCGGCGTAGAGCCTTTCTCAAGGTAGTTGCATCAATGGTTACAGCTTGATGGCGCGGGTCCCATAGGACAACCGAAATGTATAAAGAGAGGTTCTTTCACAGTTGCAAAGTGTGCTCATGTACAGAGGTTCTTTCACAGTTGCAAAGTTGCAAAGTGTGCTCATGTACAGAGGAGTGACAGTGTCACTGTGGAGGATGGGTGAACGCCTGCAGTAACGGCCTGTGGACAACAGCAGGGGCTGGGTGTGTGGCAGCAACGCCGCTGCTGCCACACACCCAGCCCCTGCTGTTGTCCACAGGCCGTTACTGCAGGCGTTCACCCATCCTCCACAGTGACACTGTCACTCCTCTGTACATGAGCACACTTTGCAACTGTGAAAGAACCTCTCTTTATACATTTCGGTTGTCCTATGGGACCCGCACCATCAAGCTGTAACCATTGATGCAACTACCTTGAGAAAGGCTCTACGCCGAAACGTCGGTGTTGCTCTGGTTAGGTTCACTTTTGCAGTGTGCCAATAAATTCACTTGCATCACAAATATTCTCTCGCCTTCATTTGAGTGCTGGGGTTATGTACTATTCATAACTTTGTATAGAAGACACTATTCACTATTCATATGAAGTAAGTTAACAGTGGGATAATAAATTTGGGCATGGGTGGCAAGGTGCCTCAATGTTGATTAACACTTTATGTACAATTTCCAACCAATGATGTTCCAGATGTGGTCACTGGGAGACAAGTCCGGAGATGCTGCAGACCGACAAGTCCACAGATACAGACTTGACAAGTCCGGAGATGCTGCAGACTGATAAGTCCACAGATACAGACTGACAAATCTGGAGATGCTGCAGACTGACAAGTCCACAGATACAGACTTGACAAGTCCAGAGATGCTGCAGACTGACAAGTCCAGAGACACTGCAAGCCATGGTAGCACAGTAAGGCCACGTGGTATTGTCATGTTGAAAAATTGGTATAGCATAGCACTCCTAATCACTCCTAATCCTAATTTCCTATGATGTGATATAACAATGGTATAAGTTAGGGCAGGGATTGCATGGTGGCTAAAGTCTGATTAACACTTTATGTGCAATTGCCAATGATGTTCCAGATGTGCTCGATGGGAGACAAGTCTGAAGATGCTGCAGGCCTTGGAAGCACAGTTAGCCACGTGGACTGCTCAGAGCATGAATGAGCAGCATGTGGCATGTTGTCATATTGAAAAAGTGTAGCATAGCACTCCTTCTTAAAACTGAGTGTAAAGAAAGTTTTAAAAACTTTGTTTCCTTTTTTCAAATCTCCATATCATTAACATTTTTATTGATCCTGCAATTTTGATAAACTCATGACTTTTTCTTTTTGATACTGCGATTGCGATTTCAATGTTGAGGAATATACATATACAGTGGAACCTTGGATTATGAGAATAATTGGAGTGTGCTCTTAAACCAAGTTACTCTTATAACAAAGCAAATTTTCCCATAGGAAATAATTGAAACAGACAATTCGTTCCACAACCCAAAAATATTTACTGTATATATAGAAACTTATTGCAGTAATATAAAATAATTCACTGTATTGATATAAAATCATCAAAGTACACTAATACAAAATACTGTACAGTAAAAAAACAAAACATAAAGTAAATAATGAAGTATAAATATGTCAATCTTTATAAACAAAAAACACAACCCAAATCTATTCTCCCCAAAATAATGGCATAACTAAGCCAAATGTGGGATAGGAATACTGCCCAGGCAATTAGATTACAGTACAAGCACTGTGCTGTACTGGTTATCAGAAAGAAAATACAATACTGTATTCACAAATGCAAATTGATAGACATGCTGTATAGTATATACTGTACTGTACAATGGTATACTGTATACAGTACATATGGACAGAAAGTTACCTCCAGAGTGGGTCAGAGCGCAGTGAAAGGACAGAACCAGATGTGTGCACGGTGAGTATTTGCTCTTATTGCAAAACACTGCTCTTAAACCAAGTTAAATTTTTTTAGAAAGCTTTGCTTGTCTTGCAAAATGCTCTCAAACCAAGTTGAGCGGGCTTTACACGCTATGATATCATTAATGAATTATCGTCGGGGTCACGTGTTTGTGACGCACATCCGGCGTCATTAACGATATCGCAGTGTGTGACACTTATGAGCGACCATAAACGATCGTAAAAGCGGTCAAAATGCTTATTTAGCGATGTTGTTCGTCGCTCTTGCGACAGCACACATCGCTGTGTTTGACACTGCAGGAGCGACAAACATCTCCTTACCTGCCTCCACCGGCAATGCGGAAGGAAGGAGGTGGACGGGATGTTACGTCCCACTCATCTCCGCCCCTCCTCTGCTATTGGCCGCCTGCCGTGTGACGTCGCTGTGACGCCGCCCGACCCGCCCCCTTAGAAAGGAGGCGGATCGCTGGCCATAGCGACGTCGCAGGACAGGTGAGTGCATGTGCGTGAGACGCTGCCATAGCGATAATGTTCGTTACGGCAGCAATCAACACATATCGGCCGTACGACGGGGGTGGGTGCTATCACGCTCGACATCGCCAGCAAATGCTAGTGATGTCGCAGCGTGTAAAGCCCGCTTTACTCTTAATGCAAGGTTCCACTGTATTCTGCTGGCATATTATGCTTCTCTTCAAAGTTACATTATATGTGAGATGTAGCTGCTAACTATATTAATTTACATCATAATGAACAACTGTTTCCTATCCGGGTCTACATATAGAATATACCCAAATAGATGACAAAAGAAATACATATTAAATTAGTATTCATCAGGAGATAAAGTATTCATTAGAAGAATATTTTATTCTATCTGGCATTTGTAATTCTGACATTAATATTAAAATCTTTTCAACTGAAAGATCATCAATTCCACGAAAAATTATTCTAACATTAATGTGCTCAAAAAATGTTTCATCTGAGTATTGGTGTTAAATATTAATGGAAAATACCATGCAATGAAAAGAATGTGTAACTACTCTAATAATTTACATAACGTATTTACAAGTGCAACAGGGGCTGAGGCATTATGTACTATTAAGATACTAATCTCAGTGACTTAAATCTTCAAAGAATTGTCAGCCTCTGTAGATCACATTTGCTCCTTATTATTCATCCTCCTTAAACACTCTTGTATATGTTGTCTTTGTTTGCCTTTCCTCATTTCCCGTGATGTGCAGAAAGGTCAGTCAGTGAAACCGTTCTGTGTTTGGTTTGTCTAGACCTTGATACAATAACACTGTTAAAGTGCATTTCTGAATATATAACTCAATGTATAACTTAAGGTATTGAATATAGTGCAGAAAAAAGAGGATGTCCAGCTCTTCAGGCAAAGAATCACGTCTTTATTTCATCATGCAGTCATGTGTCTGCATGATGAAATAAAGATGTGATTCTTTGCCTGAAGAGCTGGACATCCTCTTTTTTCTGCATTTCATTGGGCTGTGGCAGTGCCTGTCCGTGCTCCAGGACGGAATCGGGATTGAGCCTTACACGGTGAGCTGATTCATATAAATTGAATATAGTACATTTTTTTGAAAAGCAAAAGGACATGTCAAATGGAATATACTGTGTCTTGTCTGTTGCTGAGCCTGAAGGTCAATAGATAGATCTTGGATTTCTTTTTTGATGTCACTTGAAACTCTGTACCATGCATCCAGGTGGAGGTGTCAATATTGCACTGGGTATGTTATTAGAAAGGTTGACCACTACTTTAACATTGATGGTCAATTCTTAGGCGGGCTTTGCACACTACGACATCGCAGGCCGATGCTGCGATGCCGAGTGTGATAGTCCCCGCCCCCGTCGCAGCAGCGATATGTGGTGATAGCTGGCGTAGCGAAAGTTATCGCTACGCCAGCTTCACACACACACTCACCTGCCGTGCGACGTCCCTGTGGCCGGCGACCCGCCTCCTTGTTAAGGGGGCGGGTCGTGCGGCGTCACTGCGACGTCACACGGCAGGCGGCCAATCAGAGCGGAGGGGCGGAGATGAGCAGGATGTCAACATCCTGCCCACCTCCTTCCTTCCGCATATCCTACGGAAGCCGCAGTGAGGCCGGTAGGAGACGTTCCTCGCTCCTGCGACTTCACACACAGCGATGTGTGCAGCTGCAGGAGCGAGGAACAACATCGGACCGTCGCGTCAGCGTAATCATGGATTACGCCGACGCTGCACCGATGATACGATTACGACGCTTTTGCGCTCGTTAATCGTATCATCCAGCCTTTACACACTGCGATGTCGCATGCGATGCCGGAAGTGCGTCATTTTCAATTTGACCCCACCGACATCGCACCTGCGATGTCGCAGTGTGCAAAGTGCCCCTTAGGATATGTCCCCAATATCTGATCGGGCAGGGTTCAACACTCCCCGACGATAAGCTGTTCTTGGTAGCGGTGGTGGTAGCAGGTGGTTGGAAATACTCAGTTCCTGAGCTGCCCCGTCAACTGATAGCGGTTGTGGCTGGGTACTTTACATCCACCTCATTTTGGTTTGAATGGGAGATGGATGTGCAGTACCGCGCCGCTATCAGTTAATGGAGCAGCTCCAGAAATGAGCATTTCCTGCTGCCTGCCGCAGCCGCTGTGACCAAGAGCAGCTGATCAGTGGCGGTATCGGGTGTCGGACATAGGCTGATCAGACATTGATGACCTATATTACGTATAGGTTATCAAAGTTAAAGTAGTGGCAAACCTCTTTAACTTGTCACAAAGTGACATACATTTAGGTTGTTAAATGCCTTACATTAAGAATCATGCAATACATGTTCTTAAAGCCTGCTTTACACGCTACAAGATATCTTATGATGTGTCGGCGGGGTCACGTCGTAAGTGACGCACATCCGGCATCGTAAGGTATGTTGTAGCGTGTGATAGCGACGTGCAATTGCGATTGAACGAAAAACTGTTCATCGCATGCATGTCGTTCATTCCTGACGAATTGAACGTCAGATTGTTCATCGTACCCGGGGTAGCGCACATCACAGTGTTTGACAACCCGGGAACGATGAACAGATCTCACCTGCCTCTGGCGGCTCCCGACCCACAATGCGGAAGGAAGGAGGTGGGCGGGATGTTTACGTCCCGCTCAGCTCTGCCCCTCTGCTTCTATTGGCCGGCTGCCGTGTGACGTCGATGTGACGCCAAACGTCCCTCCCACTCCAGGAAGTGGACGTTCGCCGCCCACATCGAGGTTGTATGGTAGGTAAGTATGTGTGATGGGGGTTAATCGTATGTGCGGCACGTTCAACAAATTGAACGTGCTGCACATACAATGAGGGCGTTGCAAATCGCATACGATATCATATGCGAAATTGCAACGTGTAAAGCAGGCTTAACAGTGATCACTCAAGTATAGAGGTTGTTCTTATGTGATCAACAGCTGAGCAGCCACTCTAATGATTGGGATCAGAAAACATCCCATTTATCAATCCCAATGGCAGGGGCATCTACTGTATTTTTCATTTTATAAGACGCACCGGATTATAAGACGCACCTCAAATTTAAAGATAAAAAAAGGTAAAAAAAATTGGGCCCATCTTATACTCCGTTGTTGTCTTACCAAAGGGGGGAGCAGTGGTGGTGAAGCAGGGTCACAGGAGTCAGAGGTTATGCTGGCAGCGGCAGCGGGTACGTGGTGACAGCGGTCAACAGTGGTGGCAGCGGCGGGTCCGAAAAATCCGTTAATTTGTTTCACATAAGTAGGTGGCACCATGTAATAGTCTTTTTGGTGCCTTTTAAGGTAATGCGATTGTCACAGATAAGGTACCATGGCAGGTCACTATTACCATGCAATAGGTCACCTGACATTGTAAGGGGTACTTTGCAGGTTGCGACATCGCTACTGCGATATCGTCGGGGTCAAATCGAAAGTGACATACATCCGGTGCCGGTAACGAAGTCGCAACGTGTAAAGCCTAGATGCACCGATAAACGATCGCAAAAGCGTCGTAAATCGGTGATCTGTGTAGCGCCGGACATATTCATAATGTTGCACCAATAGGAGATACGATGTTGTTCCTCATTCCTGCGGCAGCACACATCGCTGTGTGTGAAGCCGCAGGAGCGAGGAACATCTCCTTACCTGCCTCCAACGCCAATGCGGAAGGATGGAGGTGGGCGGGATGTTTACGTCCCACTCATCTCCACCCCTTTGCTTCTATTGGCCGCCTGCCGTGTGACGTCGCTGTGATGCTGCACGACCCGCCCCCTTAGGAAGGATGCGGGTCGCCGGCCAGAGCGACATCGCAGGGCAGGTAAGTGCATGTGAAGCTGCCGTAGCGATAATGTTTGCTACGGCAGCTATCACAAGATATCGCATGTGCGACGGGGGCAGGTACTATCGCGCTCAGCATCGCTAGCTGATGCTAGTGATGACGCAGCATGCAAAGTACCCCTTACACTGCTAATCAATAACATTTTAAAATACCAAGGCAATATGTTAGCGATCAGGTTACATGGGGACAAAGTATATATATATATATATATATATATATATATATGTACTCCTAAACACAGAATTTTCAAAACAAAAAATTAATAGAAATGCAAGAAAAGTCATGGATTTGTGAAAATCACGGACATGTTAATGACATACAAATACTGAGAAAATGTAAATAAAATTGTCTAAATATCTGTTAATTCAGTACCAAGTATGAGCGCCCTACACAGAAATACATGCACTTACACAGCTTAGCATCTTATAAATGGGGTTATTAATGGTTGTCTAAGAAATATTATGCAATATTGAATGCACTGGGGAAATCATTAAGAACCGCTGCTGGCAGCTCCCTTCATAATTACTGATTACTGATGTCCCAGATATGCGTGATGGGAGACAATTCTGGAGATGCTGCAGGCCATTGTACCTTATTTAGGCCATGCAGGGCTGCTCACAGTGGCATGAGCAACATGTACCCTGGCTTTGTCGTGTTCAAAAATGTCTTCTTGGAAACTTTGGAGAAATGGCCATTCCACTAGTTTCACCACATAATAAACTGCATGAATGAGGACTAGAGTGAGCCGTCTACCACACATTAGACCACGCCACTCCATTATCCTAGGAGTAGAATCAGTGTGATGCACTATCGGAATGGCCTATTCATCGTATTACCCATTTGGTCTCCAAATCAAGCTATGGGATTGAGGGACGTACCCATACTCATCTCTGAAGAGGATAGACCTCCATGCTAGCCTCTTTTGCTGTCTTGTTTTGAACTGTGATAGCCTTTGAGAGCAGTGACGTGAGGTCAAGTGAACATCTACAGCTGGGAGTCTGGCTCACAACCGAAAGTCGTGCAAAAGCTTTCTAATGGTTTGTCAAAACACAGTCTAAAGCCTTAAACTTGGCATGTGACATCTACTTTCACTTGCAATACAGAGAGAAGACTCATGGAAAAAGTGTTACAGACATTTCTCCAAAGTGGCTCAAGAGACATTTTGCAACACAGCAATGCCAACCTATATGTTGCTCATGCTCCTGTGAGCATTCTGTGAGGCTTAAACATACTACCATGATCCGAACTTAGTTCCCAAATAGCAAATGGAACTGCCAGCATGGATCTTGGTGATTGGCATGCCCAAGTGCATTCAGCATAGCAGAACATTCCTCATAAAAAAATAAAAACATTGATAGAATTCCAATGCTTATAAGTTCTCCATACTGAATAAATCAAAATGTTTTGAAATCTTTGATTCCATGTTTTCGTAATTTGCATATCATTAACATATCTATCAATTCTGTGATTTCCTTAACGCCATAACTTTTCCTACTTGATGCTGCAATGGAGTTTACATGCATTTTGTAATATATATTATTTTTAGGATAAATCTAAAATGGTACCAATAAAAGAGGAGGTATTGCCTAAACAATTCTCTTACGAAAGTGCCATAAATTAAGCTCAATATTGTTAAAAAAGTTGCTACACTCCTCTTTAGTAATCTGCATTAATTATTCTAAAGAATTGAAAAGCAAGATCACAGCCCTAATTGAGTTATTATCCTGTAAGGCATAATGTAAAGTGAAGATGAATTTCTATACAAAACATGTCTGTAAATAAGTAACTTAGGAACTCTTGAGGTAATAGTGATGTGAATAATATGTAATACAGAGGTTTTATGACTGAATTGATACAGTAATGATTTACTTATTTACATATTTATTAATTACTAGCTGTAGTAGCCGGGCATTGCCCGGGATGGTAACTGGCACTGTCTCTCTCCCAGTCTTTGTCTGTGTATCTCTGTCTGTCTGTCTTTCTGTCTGTCTGTTTCCTTATCTGCCTGTGTCTATGTCTCTGTCTGTCTGTTTCTATCTCTCTGTCTGTCTCTGTATCAGTCTATCTGTCTCTATCTCTGTGTCTCTGTGTCTGTCTGTCTCTTTATTTCTGTCTGTCGGTCTCTGTCTTTCCCCATCTGTCTCTTGCCCCGTCTGTCTCTTTCCAGGTCTGTCTCTTTCCCCATCTGTCTCTCTCCAGGTCTGTCTCTTTCCCTGTCTGTCTCCCCGTCTCTTTTCCTGTCTCTTTCCCTGTCTTTGTCCATCACTTTGTCTGTGTATTTTGCTGTCTGTCTCTTTCCCTGTCATCCTGTCTCTGTCTGTCTCTTTCCTTGTCTGTCTCTATCCAAGTCTGCCTCTTTCCCCATCTGTCCTTGCCTGTCTCTCTGTCTCTGTCGGTCTCTGTCTGTCTCTTTTCCTGTCTGTCTCTGTCTCTTTCTCTGTCTGTTTCTGTCTCCGTATTTCTGTATCTTTCCCCGTCTGTGTCTGTCTGTCTCTGTCTGTCTCTTTCCCTGTCTGTCTCTTTCCCCGTCTGTCTCTTTTCCTGTCTGTCGCTTTTCCCATCTGTCTCTTTTCCCGTCTGTCTCTTTTCCTGTTTGTCTCTGTTTGTCTCTTTACCCATCTGTCTCTGTCTGTCTCTTTCTCCGTCTGTCGCTATCCCTTTCCCCATCTGTCTCTGTCGGTCTCTGTCTGTCTCTTTTCCTGTCTGTCTCTGTCTCTTTCCCTGTCTGTTTCTATAGATAGCTTTGTTCCTATAACAACCAATCACAGCTCCTATTAATAACCTGTAGCTCACAGCTCCATTCACTTTAATGTAGCCAGGCTTTTTGAAGAGTAACTGTAAAGAGCAGGGTTAAATGTTCCTACCAAAACATAGTCTATGGCATTCCCTGAGTCATATGAGGCATCTGTGCAAAATCTCGTGATTATAAATGCGACGGTGCAGATTCCTTTAGTGGACATACATACACACATACACACACACACACACACACACACACACACACACACACACACATGCACTCAGCTTTATATATTAGATTTATTTAAATTACCACTCGAGCAGGTTTTATTTCAATTTTGGAGTGGTGCCAGAAATATACAATTCCTGCACTACACACCAGCCACCATCTTTATCTGTTGTTGGTGCCATTCTAATCAGTCTTTGTCATGACCATATCTTGGCTCTGAAAGGGTTAAGTCAGGTTGGAGGGGTCTGTTTGGGCGTGCCTCGTTCCCAGACTCTCACCACTTTATTATTGTCTGTTTCCTCTGGAACACCGACAGTAATAGCTCTACTCTGCAGCGTGCGTCCTGGTCCCTGTAAGTTGCCTTTGATCTGTCCTGCTACCCAGTCTACCTTTCCCTGACCTCTGCTCTCCTAGTCTCATCCTCCCATCCTGTTTACCTGACCCTGTTCCCATTCTGTGTCTCGGCCTCTTATCCCTCCTCTGTACTTACCTGATGTCCCGGTCTCTGACCTCGGCTACGTTCTCTGACTATGACTCTGCTCCCTTTTGGCTCTTGATGTGATCTCCTAGCTACCGACCCCCTTGCTCACTCCCTTGGTTTGATGTGACATCCCGGTGTTGACTTTAGACTTGTTTGACTTTCTGACGCGGTGCTAATGGACTCTTGTTGGCATTTTTGGACAACAATTAGAAGTCTGAGCTTCTCTACACACTCCGCCCACAAGTGGAAGTTTGACTGTCTCTCGGAGTTTGTGATCTGACGGATTACTTCAGTGTTTGCTGGTTTATATGGAAGTCTCAACTCAATGTAAGTCCATGAGAGCCAGAACGAGGCTCTCACAGACTTGCATTGAGAGCTAATGACTGTTAAGGCTGCTTTACATGGTACGACCAATTGTGCAATTTCAGAATCGATCGTATCTGCCCCCGTCCTTTTTGCGTCACGGGCAAATCGCTGCCCGTGTCGCACAAAGTCGGTAACCCCCGTCACACGTAGTTACCTCTCGTGCGACCACGCTGTGGGCGGCGAACGTCCACTTCCTGGAGTGGGAGGGACGTTCGGCGTCACAGTGACGTCACACGGCCGCCGGCCAATGGAAGCGGAGGGGCGGAGATGAGCAGGACATAAACATCCCGCCCACCTCCTTCCTTCACATAGCCGGCGGCGGCTGCGTGACGCACGTGAGCTGCTGTTCATCGTTCCGGGGTGTCACACGGAGCGGCGTGTGCTACCATGGAAACGATGAACAACTAAATTAAACGATATTATGGAACCTAGCGACCAGTACACGACTCACGATTTGTGAGCGATACTGCGTCGCTAGGAGGTGTCACACAGGCCGGCATCGCCAGCGATGCCGGATGTGCGTCACAAAAACCGTGACCCCAACGATCTATCGCACGATAGATTGTCTGGTGTAAAGCAGCCTTTAGCTTGGATGTCCACTCAGTCAGACGTTGCAATCACAAGATGTCAGTAAAGGACCGGAGGTGCACAGAGAAAAGCTGAAGATTGCAGGTGGTGAGTATAATACTGGGTGCAGAGACCTTACGTTTGTGGCATTAGTTCATTGCGGAAAAGAAAAAAAGCTGGATTTGTGCTTTAAAGGTAATCTGGGAGAAGTAACTCAATGGCGCTTTTCTAATCTCAGTATTTAATTTCATAGAAGAATAGCAGAAATTGATTAAAAGCAAACAAAGCTGTACAAGCAA
Organism: Anomaloglossus baeobatrachus; assembly: GCF_048569485.1. Classification (NCBI taxonomy): domain Eukaryota; kingdom Metazoa; phylum Chordata; class Amphibia; order Anura; family Aromobatidae; genus Anomaloglossus; species Anomaloglossus baeobatrachus. The sequence continues at coordinate 480,919,867 of NC_134355.1, forward strand.
TGCAGAGTATGCTGCTGTACATCTTTGTACTATATGTTATGTATAAAATAAATCCTTTTGTTTTTCATTTTAAATAATAAATACTAGGATTAAATCAACTAATTTGCAATTATTTTGTTAACAAAACTTAGGCAATAACATTAGCATTAAAAAACAATCTATATCAGCTTAATATGGCCATGTGTGGGTTTTTTTTTCCATTGTTGAACTGTAAACACTGAAAACACTGAAAATTAAGATTGAAAATAGTAAAAATTAATTATGATTCCTACAATTGTTTTGATATGCGGCACCGAACATTTGAGAAGACAATTTGTTTTTAAGCTCTGTGTGACTCAAAGTACACTTATCACCAGGGATTTTATGGACTTTTGAAAATGTCATCACAATGTGAATATTGGGTTTTGTGAAAGTAGGAGCTGCAATACATCACCTTTATTCCCAGTAGTTGTCATACTTAATTCTGCTCTGGCTGAGATAGTCAAATCTGAAGAGCATAGAATGAGCAACAAGATTTTTAAGATGTTTGAGGTAAAATATCATGCAATATACCAATGCTGAAATAATGAAAAAAATTCCAGTCATGTCTTATGGACCTTTAATGCTGCTCACGATGAGATTTGATGAGTTTTTTTATGCTGAATATTTTCTCTATGCAAAAATTAAGCTTTTTACAGTTCAGTAAAGAGAACTGGATTTTCATAAACCTCATGACAATTTTGCATTAGTGATGAGCGAGTGTGTTTGGCACTGCTCGTTACTTGTTAGAGCATCGGGGGTGCTCAAGATAGCCGTGGATCTTGGCCGAGTATTCTGGGGGCTCAGATATTTCATCCATTACACAATGATCACAACGCACAGGTTTTGTCACAGTTCCGATGTGCTGAGCCTCTTGTGCTCTATCATGTTTTGCCATGCTCTCCTGCAGAGTCGGTACTTGCCTGTTCCGTTGAGCAGAGAATTTTGTACGGTTAGATGCTCTGCTGTTTGGACGGGTTGCATCTCAGCACTGGTTCTACGCTGGCGCTGGGAGGGGTTCTCTCAGATACTTCTCATTCCGGGTGATTGCTCTGCTTCATTAGGGAGCATGTTCACCCAGAAGGTCACCAGTTATATTTCCTAGTTCCGCCGTAAATGCTTTTGGCTCCCATTTGTGTACAGTTATCTGATCTTCCCGAGCATTCCCAGTTTTCTGGAACTCACTGCCTCAACACATCAGACTATCTGCTACCCTTGCAAGCTTCAAACAGAACCTGAAACTCATCTGTTCAGAAATTCCTATAATCTACAATGACCTCGCTGCTTCACCACCGTGCGGAGCTGCCGCCTGACCACCATGCGGAGCTGCCGCCCGACCTAAACCCCACCTACTGTCTCCTCCCCAAAATCCTATAGAATGTAAGCCTGCAAGGGCAGAGCCCTCTTCCCTCTGTACTAGTCTGTCTACTGTAACTTGTATCTGTATTCTGTATGTAACCCCTTCTTATGTACAGCACCATGGAATTAATGGTGCTCTATAAATAAATAATAATAATAATTATAATAATAATCTTTGCTTCCGACCCAGGACTGTAGTTGACTCTGCTCTGCCAACCCACCTGACTTTGTTGTTACCTCCTGGCTTCGGACCCCGGACCTTATTCTGACCACATCTCTTCTTGCTCCCTGTATCCTATATGTACTCTCCTGGAATCCTGAACCTCGGCCTGCATCCTGATTTTATCTCTGCCTACTCCCTGTGTCCTGTTGTGTCCAACTGGTTCTTGACTGTGGCTTGTTTGACTACCTCTTTGTTCACACTGCACGCAAGTAGCATCTAGCGCCACCTAGTGACTAGCATCACACTATGCCACATAGTGTTGAGCATCATAGGTTTGTTTCACTGCATGATGTGTACAGGCACCCCAGGGCGGGACATTAACAGTCTCTGAAAGACTCTCCAGAGGGTTAAAGCGATGTTCTCGGACGTAGTGGGACCAAAAGAAAGAAAAAATGAAAACCCGCCCTCCCTCCAGAAATGATCTGTTTATGGCTCATTGTATGTGGACTGAGAGCCAAACAGGCCAATCATTGACTTTTTATAATATTCGTTACTCACATCAAGCATTTGACTATCTTCAATTGAGTAAGGAGTAGAGTTGAGCGCGGTTCGCGGTTCGAGGTTCTCCAGTTCGGGGCTCGAGTGATTTTGGGGGCTGTTCTAGATCGAACTAGAACTCGAGCTTTTTGCAAAAGCTCGATAGTTCTAGATACGTTCGAGAACGGTTCTAGCAGCAAAAAGCAGGGCTTTTTACAGCTACAGTGTGCAGGAGCCATCGCTGGCAGCCTGCCACAAGCTGGTAACCAAGATAAACATCGGGTATCCAACCAAAGCGCTTTGGTTAGTAACCCGATGATTATCCTAGTTACGTGCAGGAAGCCGTCCCTTCCCCGCTCAGCTCACTCCGCCCCCTCTTGCCCGCGGCATGTACACACGTACACACACACACACACACACACACACACACACATGGTCCCGCTCGGCTTACCTGCGGTGATGAAGTCCCGCCATCCCGACCTCAGCGCTGTCACTGTCCTCCATGGCCGCCGCTTGTCACATCACCTTCTCTCGCTTCCAACCCGAGACTGACTAGCGGTGACGTCACGGGCCTCTCGCGATACTTGGTGTGAAGGCGCCGGTCATTGAACTCAGTGACAGGTGCTGTCAGTGTGCTGGAGATCAGCGCAGGTAATGTACCTCGCTGACAGCAGCACTTGTCATGCCCTGCAGTGACCTGGGCTGACCCATTGATGTTAGCTTAGGTCACTGCACTGCTCTCCCAGCCAATGGGGAACATCCTGCTCTTCATTGACTGGGACAGTGTGGATCGTCATGGCAACCCCTTGGATTACACCAGACCTGGATTTGTTTTTCTTTCTAATAAATTGGTTAAAGAGGGAATGTATTGGGGAGTGTTTTTTCAAATAAAAATGTGTTTGTCGTCTATTTTTTTTATTACTGACTGGGTTGGTGATGTCGGGTATCTGATAGACGCTTGACCTCACAAACCCTAGGGCTTGATGCCAGGTGACATTACACATCTGGTATTAACCCCATATATTACCCCGTTTGCCACCGCACCAGGGCGCGGGATGAGCTGGGGCGAAGCACCAGGATTGGCACATCTAATGGATGCGCCACTTCTGGGGCGGCTGCGGCCTGCTATTTTTAGGCTGGGGAGAGTCCAATAACCATGGACCTCCCTAGTCTGAGAATATCAGACCCCAGCTGTCTGCTTTACCTTGGCTGGTGATCCAATTTTGGGGGGACCCCTACGTGTTTTTTTTTTTAAAATTATTTATTTAATTTAAAATAACAGCGTGGGGTGCCCTCAGTTTTGGATTACCAGCCAAGGTGAGGTTGCCAGCTGTGGTCTGCAGGCTGCAGCCGTCTGCTTTACCCTAGCTGGCTACAAAACTAGGGGGAACCCTACGACTTTTTTTTTTTCATTTTTTTGGCTAAATACAAAGCTAAGCACCCCTTAGTGCCACATGAAAGGCACCAAAGGGTGCAAAATTACAAAATGCAGGAGAGTGGGACATTATGTGTCTTTCTGCCATTATAATGACAGAAAAGACTGATATGAAGTGCACAAGCACAAGAAAATCACCAGAGCGCTCTACGCTGTGAAAAGCAGTAGAAAATGGCACTGGAGTGAACATGTGACCGCCTCATGTAGGATGAAGCTATGGATCCTGGGTAAATTTATGCATTTACCCTCATTCAGTTTTTTTGCAGTACACAAAAAAAACGGAAGGCACACGGATGACAAACAGATGACATACGGACTGTCTACAGAATGGAAACGGATGCCACACGGATGCACCCGTGAAAAAAAATGGACTGTTTTTTGCAGACCACAAAAATGGATCGGTCGTGTTAATGTAGCCTTATTCTGATCTGCCGTTTAAAAACAGCAGGCAGAACTAAGTGAATAACGCCCCCCAGCGTCAGAAAATCTCCGGGGTTTCAGGGCTAGCTGAGACCCTGGAGATCATGATTCAGGACGGTTTTTCCGGTCCCCGCTCACGTGATCACAGGTATACACCGATGATCACGTTACAGTAAATGACAGCGCCGGTAAAAAATTATTTATCTCCCATCTGGCATGAACAAACACTTCTCCACTTCTTCTCCACTTTTTCTAAATTTTTTCTCCACTTTTTCTCCACTTTTTCTCCACTTTTTCTCCATTTTTTTTCTCCACTTTTTCTCCACGTTTTCTCCATTTTTTCTCCACTTTTTCTCCACTTTTTCTCCACTTTTTCTCCACTTTTTCTCCATTTTTTCTCCACGTTTTCTACATTTTTTCTCCACTTTTTCTCCACTTTTTCTCCACTTTTTCTCCACTTTTTCTCCACTTTTTCTCCGTTCTTTTTCTCCATTTTTTCTCCATTTTTTCTCCACTTTTTCTCCACTTTTTCTCCGTTCTATTTCTATGGTCGGTCTACCCATTAGCTCTGCCATGCATAGTGTAGCTCTACACCTACTGCACATGTTACTTTATGATTGACATCTCTTTCGTACCAGAGCTGTCTAAGCCTACTCTGACCCCATATTTGACATTACTATATTGTCCTTGTACTGTATTATGACATTTGTATCATGTGTTTCATTTCTTGCTGTGTTGCAATTTTTTTGCTGCATCCCAATTGTACCTCTACATTGTTCGAGTTTATGTTATTGTTCTCTCACTCTTATGTGATACTGATAATTGTGATTTTTCATGATTACATGCAGTTAAGTCCAATCTGACGAAGGCTCAGGCCGAAACATCATTTGTAACTTGTTTTGGACAAAAACATATATGCTTATGAAAATTTTTTTTTCTTAATACAGACCAATAAAGAGTGATTTTGCATTACTATCCATTGTGACTTACTGACTTAGTCTGGGAGATTTAGAGTGCCGAGGTTACTCACTAATTTTATCTATTATTACCTCTGAGCACCTATATACCAGTGAGCAGAGCTTCCTCTACAGTAGTTCTCCTGATTAGGCATGCCCTTACCTCATGAGCAGGGCATTGCAGCTTTGGTAGCAACCATTACGACATGGACTCTGCTGCTGTGGACCCGGGGAGAGTGAGTGCAGATTCATTGCACCCACACTCCTCACATGAAGGGTCCGCACTCCTAGAAAATGGGGGATACGTTCCCTGAGTGTCTCCCCCCCATATTCTAGACGGTCCAGAGTCGTCGTGGGACCCCTTTATTTTTTTTCTTACAATAAATTAGTGAAAGAGGAAATGTTTTGGGGACTGTTTTTTCAAATAAATTTCTTTTGTCGATTTTTTGTTTTTGTTAGTACTGACAGTTTATGATGTTGGGTATCTAATAGACGCCATGACATCACAAACTGCTGGGCTTGATCTCCGGTGACTTTACAGCTAGTATCAACCCGATTTATTACCCCGTTTGCCACTGCACCAGGGCACGGGATGAGCTGGGGTGAAGCGCCAGGATTGGCGCATCTAGTGGATGCGCCACGTCTGGGGTGCCTGCGGCCTGCTATTTTTAGGCTGTGAAGGCCCAATAACTATGGACCTTCCCACCCTGAGAATACCAGACCACAGCTGTCCGCTTTACCTTGGCTGGTGATCCAATTTGGAGGGGACCCTACTTTTTTTGTGTAATTATTAATATTTATAAAATAATTATAAAAACAGAGCCTGGGGGACCTCCACATTGGATCCCCAACCACGGTAAAGCTGCCAGCTGTGGTTTTCAGGCTACAGACGTCTGCTTTACCCTAGCTGGCTATCAAAAATGGGGGGACCCAACGTCATTTTTTTTTTTAACTATTTTTTAAATAGAAAAAAATAATGGGCTTCCCTGTATTTTGATTGCCAACCAAGGTAATGACAGGCAGATGGGGGTGGCAACCCATAGCTGTCTGCTTTATCTGCGCTGAGAATCAAAAATACCGCGGAGCGCTATGTCATTTTTTTTAAAGATTTATTTTTACAGCACTGTGATGTCCAGCAATCAAAATACAGGGAAGCCCATTTTGTTTTTAGTTATTTAAATAAATAATTAAAAAAAATATATATGGGCTCCAGCTGCATTTTTTGTATTGCTAGCTAAGGGTAATCCAAGCAGCTACTGGCTGCTAACCCCCACTGCTTGGTGTTACCTTCACTGGCAATGTAAAATCAAGGGAAGCATTTTTTAATTTTTTTGGCCAAAAAACTACAAAAAAAGGACGTGAGCTTCGCCATATTTTTGTATGCTAGCCAGGTATAGCAGGCAGGTGCTGGAAGAGTTGGATACAGCGCCAAAAGATGGCGCTTCTATGAAAGTGCCATTTTCTGAGGCGGCTGCAGACTGCAATTCGCAGCAGTGGGGCCCAGAAAGCTCAGGCCAACCTGTGCTGCGTATTCCAATCCCCAGCTGCCTAGATGTACCTGGCTGGACACAAAAATGGAGCGAAGCCTACGTCATTTGTTTTCTAATTATTTCATGAAATTCATGAAATAATAAAAAAAGGGCTTCCCTTTATTTTTGGTTCCCAGCCGGGTACAAATAGGCAACTGGGGGTTGGGGGCAGCTGTACCTGCCTGCTGTACCTGGCTAGCATACAAAAATATGGCGAAGCCCACATAATTTTTTCAGCAAAAAACTTCTGCATACAGTCCTGGATGGAGTATGCTGAGTATGCTGAGCCTTGTAGTTCTGCAGCTGCTGTGTGTCTGTATGGAGAAGAGCAGACAGCAGCTGCAGAACTACAAGGCTCAGCATACTCCATCCAGGACTGTATGCAGAAGTTTTTTGCCCACCAAAAAAATGACGTGGGCTTCGCCATATTTTTGTATGCTAGCCAGGTACAGCAGGCAGCCACGGGCTGCCTCCAACCCCCAGTTGCCTATTTGTACCTGGCTGGGAACCAAAAATATAGGGAAGCCCTTTTTTTTTTTAATTATTTCACTTATTTCATGAAATAATTAAAAAACAAATGACGTGGGCTTCGCCCCATTTTTGTGTCCAGCTGGGTACAACTAGGCAGCTGGGGATTGGAATCCGTAGCACAGGTTAGCCCGAGGTTTCTGGGCGCCTCTGCTGCGAATTTCAGTCCGCAGCCGTCCCAGAAAATGCTGCTCTAATAGAAGCGCCATCATCTGGCGCTGTATCCAACTCTTCCAACAGCCCTGGAGCCAGGTGGCTTGTTGGGTAATCATGAGTTAATACTGGCTTTGTTTTACTAGCCAGTATTAAGCCAGAGATTCTTAATGTTAGGCACGTTTGACCCGGCCATTAAGAATCTCCAATAAAGGGTTAAAAAAAAGACACCACACAGAGAAAAAATACTTTAATAGAAATAAATACACAGACACATTAGAGACTCCATCTTTATTACCCCCTGTCAGCCCTCCACGATCCTGCTCTTCTGTCTTTCTCGTTCAACAAATGCAGCTCTGCTACATCACTGCTGGATGGGGGAAGACGCTGCTTCCCGTGGAGCCTTCACTCCGTGAAAGCTGCACGAGAAGCAGCGTGCAGCCTTCACTCCGTGAGTGATCAGTGCTGCTGGCTGTCAGCGGTAACGCTGACAGACGCGTTACCATAGCAACGGTGCTCTCGGAGCCGCGGTTAGCGGTGACGTCACCGCTAACTGCGTTGCTATGGCAACGGTGATCTCCGTTAATGACCGGCTGTGTCAGCCGGTCCCTAATGGAACGGGGAGTCGACCGTGTGCTAGAGCATGTCGCCGGTACACGGCGATACACAAATGTGCACCGTGTACCGGAGAGATGCACTCGCAGGTCCTACATGACGCGTCATAGTCATGTGACCAGTCTGTAGCCAATGAGATAGTAGCCGCGTGACTGGTCACATGGCTATTTTGACGTCACAATATATTCCTGCATCACTGCTTGCAGTGCCGGTCACCGGGAGGATTCAGTGGTCATCAGATGGAATAGCGGCAGGAGACAGAGTGCAGGAGGGATCGCGGGGACTGGTAAGTGTTATGGCAATGTTTATTAACTGTTTGTGTACATTTATCATGCATTTTTATGTGTTTGTGATTGCCTCCCATTATAGCCTATAGGTTCGAGTTTGGTTCGTCGAACGTTCGACGAGCCGAACTCGAACGGGACCCCCGTTCGGCGAACCGACCTCGAGCCGAACCGCGACTGGTTCGCTCATCTCTAGTAAGGAGCATTCCTGCATTTTAGTGCTCACCCATCACTACTGTGCAGTTTATATTCTACAAAATGACCAGTGGTGCATTTCTTAAATTGGTAACAAGTCAATTTCTCTTGTGGGTATGTTGAGTTTTATGCAGAGATTTTTTCATAGAATTGTATTAGATGTTAAAAATCTGCAGGTAGAAAATGCATGTTAAAGTCAAGTACCATGGTATAGGTAAAAAACAATAAAACAACGCAAAATGTAGCAACACCTGGGCAATAGGTATTGTATATAGTATGGTATTTCTCACTTGGCTGGGTTATATCAGGCATAACTCTTATGTAGGTATAGATACCAGCTGCTGCTGCTTCGTATACTGGAATAAAACCAGAGTTGAAGAAACTCCTTTGTTCACTATTGTAAAGCCAGATACCAGGAAGTATTAAAAGTAAACAATTTTCATTTATACCACAACATACCAAAATAAGTTGCAGCATCAAAAACATGATAAAAACACTTGTAAAAAAAAAGCACTCAAAAATGCAATGAAAGAACCCAACCTCATTTTGCTATTAGGTGGAGAAATGCTGTAGTAAACTGCAACATGAAAATGTCACCAAAAATTCATCATAGGGAATATAGCCTAAGGCCTCAGTTCCACTTGCGTTTTGCACGGACGAGTGCAATCTGATAAAACATTGGATTGTACTTGCACCAGTGCAAAACTATGGGGCAGTATCCATCTGCGATTAATTTCTCATGCCATATCACTATGAGAAATTAATCACAGCATGCTGCATTTGGCAGCGAGTCTTGGCTCACACGCACCCATACAAGTCTATGGGTGCATGTGAAACATTCCACTGTACTCGCATGTCATCAGAGTGCAGTGCAATGTACGCAAAGACAGGCCATGGAAGAGAGGGAGAAAGTGCTCACTCCCTCTTCTCTGCAGCTCTGATCTGATTGCAAGATCGCATCACAGTGGCATAACTCTCGGCTGATGCTGGCAGCAGAGAGTCAACAGCATATTGCTTCTGATGCGAGAGCATTGGAAGCTTTGCACAAGTGGAACCGAGCCTTTAGACTGCAGATTTTGAAGCAGTTTTTGTGAAAATCTTGTAATGGATCCGAAATTACGGAAACAAAGAAATTATGTACAGTATACTCTCTTTATCATCCAAAACTGTATGTGTCAATCTACTTTTTTAGCCCAAACATTTTGGCAAAGAAGTTTGGCTGCAGTTCTAAAAACCATGCAGATTGTTCAGCAATTTTGAAAATAACAACAAAATAGTACATGTGAATTCCGGCAAAATATATTTTCTATTTCATTCCTTCAGTGCGTTTTTCAGGATTACAGTTCATCATAAGAGATGACCGATCCTGAAAAGTTAAGTTCGATGTTTGTACCGAACACGGACTTTACTAAGAAATCAGTATTCAAGTTTCGGGTGCCTAATGTATGCTGACCACTCGAGTGAGTATCGCTGTGCTCGGGTACACTCAATGCTCAACCCAGTGCGAGCCACTTGCAGATTTGGATGGCTCTCACTGGGGGTAAAAACAGCAATATCAGATGTATTGTGCACCAAAAAAATAGAAAAAACCCAGCCCACCCTCCCTGGAAGTGCTTTATTTATGGCTGGCTGTATGTGGGTGGAGACCTGAACTGCCTAATCAGGGACTTCCATTGGGGCTCAGGTCAAGTTCTGGTCCCGAACTGAACTTTATCTAAAGTGTGTCTGAACCCGCTGGACCAAAGTTCCATGGGTCCACTCAACTCTATTCATCATAAAAAATGAATAGTTGCAAGAAATATTATTTTCACATAAGAGTAAGAGAGAGGAAATACATAGCACACATGGGAAGTCTCAGAATAAATATTGGTGACACGATTACACTGGGGTACTGTGAGTAACAATAGCGTTATCGGACGTAGTATGCAGCCCCCCCAAAAAAATGGGTGAAGACCCGAACTGCCCAATCAGTGATTTCCATTGGAGTACAGGTCAAGTCTGTGTCTGAATTAAACCCGACGAACTAATCTCTATTCACCATTAAAAAAAAAAGATTAATTGCAAGAAAGATTATTTTCACATGAGAGTAAGAGAGGGCAGATACAAAGTATGCATAGGAAGTCTCAGAATACATATTGGTGACACAGTTACCCCGTTGAAGCCAATGGCTAACGTAGAGCAGCCTGGATAAGCAAATGAAAAATTACAGTACAATAACAGCTTTTGGTAATGACTTTCTTTTCATTTTGCGTTTTAAATACAACCTTTTTTCCAAGAATATTGGAAAATCTAAAGAAAACAAGAATACAATGATTTGAAAATCACTTAAAGCCATATTTTATTCACAACAGAACATAAAAAAACCAGAAGGTAAAAGTTAAACATTATTCTAATTATTTTGAAAAAATAACTCATTTAGAAGTGGATGTCAGCAATACAGGATCACAAACATCCACTATTGACTGTAATTATTGTCTTTTTACACATGGATTTCACCACAATCTCTGAAAGTTTTCGGAATTTTATGTACTGAAGTTTTACTTTGAGCAAAATTGTTTTGGAAATTGTTCAACACTTTTTAGGTGCAGTTATTCACGGAATGATAAACTTCTGACCATCTTTGATTCTGGGAGACTTTGACTCTCTAGTGTGCTCTATTTATGCGCAGTCATGTGACTTAGTTCAAAATTAACTCCAGCTGTTTTTCATTAATATCATTCACTTTTCCAGATTTTTGTTATTCATGTTCTAAGTTTTTTAAAGGAATTTCTCAGCAGGTTTTTGCTTTGCAATCTACGGGCACCTTGAGGTAGACGTAAAAAAATATAATTCAGCATTGTGTCACATGTCAAGCTGTGTGCTGTCCTTTACTAAACTGAAGGGTTTATCACCTATGATTACCATTGCTTCGATTATATGATGTATGGGCACTTAATTGATTCTGCCACTTCCTTTGATAAGCAGCTCACTTTCTATAGACAATGTACAAAGATAGCATGGTGTGGGCGGGACATCTTTCTGAGCTCTGCTGCATTGCTAAATCTAAAAACTCTGATTGTGTGAAAACTGTTGCTTACAGTAAACTAAGTGATACATAGTTGGATTCAAGGTCTCTTTGACTACATCACGCTGCTCACAATGAGTTAGAATAAACCTGCTGACAGATTCCCCTTAATAGTTACTGCTATCAACTTCCAAGTAAGTTACTTTTTCATGTGGAATGAAAAAATGTATATGACTCGCCCACCCCAGGGCCTTAGGTGACTTGGTGTCGGGCCGGACTAGTCCGGGGTAGTCAGCGGTGGCGGGGCCCGATTCCGTGACCATGGTGGAGTCAATTAATGTGGCGATACTGGGGGAGATGGTGATAATGTTTATATAAGATTTGTGATGCCACCTGTGGTAATTTGCTATGGAGCCGCAGCTGCTGGAAGGGACCTCTGGGGCTGATGTTATGGCAGCTGAGGTGTTTCTTGCTCTCCAAAGGTAGAGCGGGTACCCCGGGGCAATTTTTGGTGCTTGGTAAAGTCTATGGTGTTTGTGGACGAGGTGCAGGGCCGACAGGGCGGTATAAAGGAACAGACAGACAATGATTCTCTTTACCTTCTCCTTTACTTGTCTTTCCCAACAGTGAAGTCAAGGGAGCCTGTTACAGGTGGTAATGGTGATCCAGTGGCCTTGAAGCAGTCGGGGGTCTCACACTGGCCAGATGAGTAATAAGGCCTGCTCCCTACGCTCTGTTTGTGTAATCGGGGTCCCACTGTTTCAGTATACTGAGACCCGTTCTGCTGCTCTGATGTAATTTATTACCTTCCCCGTATGGCTGTGTGCGGACTGCCACGGGTGCCGTGCTGTCTATCTGGGCTCCCAGTCCTGGATTTGCAGCTGCACCTCCGGTTGAGGGGTGGACAGAGACCTGCAGTCCTCTCATCCTCCGGATGCGTCCACCGGTACTTGAGTGGCCCTGAACTCTGTTATTCAATTTCTTTAGCTTCTCCTCTTTGCCTCTCTGTGGACTGTGTTTTCCTGGGCTGAACGATCCGGCTCAGCTCCCAGCTTACACACCACACTACTCGAGTCCTTGTCTCTTTGAACTCTCCTCACAGACTAACTAACTCCTCCCCCAGGTCAGGGCTTAAGGAAGGCTCCCTCTGGAACTCCAGGTTTAGAGCTCCCTCTGGTGGTCTGGGAGAGAAACTGTGTTGAATGATGGTACTTACTGGCCAATGGATTTCCCCAACTACCTCCAGGCTCAGCATTAACCCTTTTGAGGAGGGCAACACTGCTGTGGCAACAAGACCGCTGGGGCGCCACATATACTTACAACCTTTTGATCTATGTACAATGTTCTCTTTTGAATAAAATATAGCTATTAGACATTTCCAAATCATTGCATTCTTGTTTACATTTTACACAGGGTTCCAACTATTTTGGAATTGAGGTTGTGCTTTCTAAATTTATTTCACCTTTACAATATTTTAAGCAGAATGTTCACAGCTCTTAGGACCTCAGCCAACTTAAAAGATAATGAGTCTGTGCTTTAAATAAAAATAAAAGGGAGAAAAAGAACCAGAGTGCATGACAGAGAGCACACGCTGAGATCTATAGAGCACATCAAACATCAGCCATGTTTGTGATGTTGCAGCAATTCTTTTTGTACCGTGATATTAATTCAACTGGGGATGCAACAAAACATGGCTATTGTGACAATATTAAAAAGCATCAATGGTAAATCCCGCTGCGAATGTGTCACCAGCTATTTCAGTAAATGATGTTGTCTATTTTCAGATTTAATTTCTCCTAGAAAATACTCAGTAGTTCAATATAAAGTCTGGGCACATGCTGCTATTAAAAAACATCTGAACAACAATTCTACTGATCACTGATAACAAGTGCTTTGTGAACTCTGGTTATAATGGGTGTTATAATGAACAACTTACATTTAATCAAACGAAAACACACTGCTCACATGGAATTAGAAATCAAGAAATGAGATGTTCAGTAGAGATGAGCGGTTCCATGGATGTTCAGCAAACGAGCCGAGCCTCCACTGGATCAAGCTTCAACCAAACCCTGGAGTAAGTAACTGATTGGCAGTTTGAGACTCTGCCCATATACAGCCAGCCATAAGCAGATCACTTCTGGTGGAGGGTGGGCAGGGTTTTTCAAACAATTTTTTGGGTTGCACACTACATATATTCGTGCTAATGTTACCCTTTGTGCGAGCCATTCAAACACTGCAATTGGCTCGCACAGTGCTAAGCACCTAGCGTACCTGAGCACAGCATTGCCTGCACGAGTGAAGTTTGCATGTAAAGCATCCAAACCCTGAACCCAAACTTTGATTTTTTTAAGCTGGTGTTCGGTTCGACAATCAACCCTCAGATTCACTTATTTCTAATGTTTAGTATATTTGCAATGTGGGCTGGTCGTGTTACAGTAAATCACCCATAGCCCTTATTCTTGCTGTTATATTGTACCAGCAAAAATCTATCTAGATCATGTGCCACAGCGCCTAATAGAGTAGTTATCATTAAAGCCCTGTAATTATGTGCACATTATTTAATTTCCTATCTGTACAAAAAAAGAAGTCAGAAAATAAAAAAGTTCTAAAAATATATGAAAACATCACAATATATTCAAGCTGATAGCATACTCTGGATATTGGTAAAATGCACTGAAGCTATATCCATTATCTGCTGCTATTAAATTAAATGGATTTCCTAGTCTGTGATCTGGAGAACATTGCTCCACATACAAAGCTTCCGGCTTGCCAGGAAGTGATGCGCTCCTGAAGAATGAAAGTTTGGATTTTGCAACATACTCTCATGGCTGATACACTTTCCAACGCTTCTAGCAGATGCAGTTATGTATTTAAACAATTGGAGGAGAGTAGGGGGAGTGAACTTGGCCGAATCTAGCAAAATATCCAGCTTCAGAGTTGCGCTTACAAGCTGCATAGAAAATGGCTTGAAAATTCATGCTACTTTACTAAGAAACAGATAACTTCTGACAGACTGCAAAGGTGGCAACAAACTAAGGGAAGAAGCAATACACTAACAAAATAAAAATCATGGTTGCCTTCCTAATTTTTGTGTGCACAATGCTAAACTAGTGCTTTTCTTTACACATAAGGAAGTACTGACGGTGCTTCCTCCTCTGGATCCAGTAATCATGTGATTGCTGGGCATAAGTAGAGAGCAAGAGCTGTTGGATACTAAAAAACCCAGTCAGCTCTGCCATCTAGCCGTGAATTTGAATTTCTCCTGTAACTGGGGCTATTATACCAGCACCAGTTACAGAGGAAATTAGTAATAAAATATTAATATCTTCAAAAGCCCCCAAATGTGTTCTAAGAAATTAAGGGGAACCTGTCAGCAGGTTTTTGCTATATAATCTGAAGATAGCAGGAGATAGGTGCTGAAACACAGTGTAATTGATTAAGCTACTGTACGTGCTGTTATATACTTACAGTGAATATTTTATCACTAGAATACCATCAATGCTATGAGTATAGCTGACTCGTGCCAAATCATCTGACCACACTTCCTCCTCTGATAAGCAGCTCACTGTCACAAGGAAATGTACATAGAGAGCTGTAGTGTGGTCAAAGTCAGATTTTGGAGCACTGCTTCAAGCCACATCTAAGAACTCTGTGTCTCAACTGCTGCACTCAGTAAACTATGTAATACATAGTTGGAATCACAGTTTTTTTTCATACACTATGCTGTTCTATAACAGCTTTTAAAAAAGAGCTGGATGATTTCCTCACACACAACATTGTTGGTTATAAATGACTAAAGGCCGCTTTACACGCTACGATATATCTAACGATATGTCGTCGGGGTCACGTCATTAGTGACACACATCCGACCTCGTTTTACATATCGTAGCATGTAACACAAATGAGCGACTGTGAATGAGCAAAAATACTCACCTTATCGTTGCTCATTGACACGTCGCTCATTTTCAAAAAATCTAACGTCCTTCTGTGCTCCGGTTGCTCATCATTCCCGAGGCAGCACACGTCGCTCCGTGTGACAACCCGGGAATGATGAACTGCAGCTTATCTGTGGCCGCCAGCAATGCGGAAGGAAGGAGGTGGGCAGGATGTTTACGTCCCGCTCATCTCCGCCCCTCCGATTCTATTGGCCGGCCTCTGTGTGACGTCGCTGTGACGCCGAACGTCCCTCCCCCTTCAGGAAGAGGATGTTTGCCGCCCACAGTGAGGTCGTTCAGGAGGTAAGTACGTGTGACGGGGGTTACCAAGTTTGTGCGACACGGGCAACAAATTGCCCGTATCGCACAAACGATGGGGGCGGGTGCGATTGCACATGCGAACGCACGATAAATTGATACGTGTAAAGCAGCCTTTAGTGACCAAATGTAGAACTGGTGGAGGAAGGTTGAACTAGATGGACCCAGGTCTTTTTTCAACCTATGTAACTATGTAACTATGATGAGGTATCAAAAATCTGGTGACAGATTCCCTTTAGGGGGCAAAGTGTGTAAAATAAAGTAAAAAAAAGTAACTAAAAAGGCAAAAAAGCAAACAAAACTAAACTAAAACAGTAACCAGTCCAAATTGCTATCTATAGCTCCACCCTTTATAAAAAAAAATATGACAAACATATACAATAATTGATATGGAAAACCATTTTAAATGTAGTTTTAATGAACTGTTGTTGTTTTTCAACAAATCTAAAAAGAATTTAGAAACAGATACATTTTCCTATATTTCTTTACATTTTCCTCCGATATCAGCAAAAAATAAATAACTAAAAGATATATAAAAATTACATTAAAATGATGTACCATGTATTGCTTAAATGAGAATGAAACATTTTAGAATATGCAAACAATAAAGAATGTTTGATGCTATTAAAGCACATGTATTAAAAAAAGCAAAAGTGTGCCTGGTCAGGATTGGGGTAAAATTGTCAGGTCTTGAACTGGTAAATGTATAGTACACTAATATGACCAAGAGATGTAGCACAATCTACATTATAGAATGTCTGAAAATATAAAGGCAATGTGAATTGTGTGGATAACAACTAATCAAATAATAATCCCTGTATCGCTAATATATAAATAAAATTAATGTAGTAGTGTATGTCACATACATCCACATCACACAACGCAGCAATGTAAGTATAGGTTTTTCACTTTATTTCTCAACTCTTGCTATTAAATTTGCTGATGACTGATATTTGCTAATTCCTGGTAAAGGGAGTAGTTACTTGTCAAACTAATGGCACATGATAATTATCTCAGAGCTCTTAGATCTTATGTTATGAGTGGAAATATGCTGAAACTGAAAAATCCTGTGCAGTTAAGAAAAAAAAGAAAAAAGCAAACTACCATGGTAAGGTATAACGAAAAAACATTGGGCCCCATAAATCTGCATGTGAATGAGATTTGTCCAAAGCACATTATCAAATGAACTGCTGAACATTCTACATGTGAACCTACCCTCAAGGCTGACTCTTAAATTCATCTGGGGTGCATAAAAAATAGTATAGAGATTAATTTAGTATTAATGGCTTATCCTTAGGATAGTTCATCAATGTCTGATCAGCTAGGGTCGGACACCCAGCACCCCACCGATCTGCTGCTTTCAGTGCCAGCAGCGGTAAATCAGTTTTGGAGATGTCCCATCTTCTGTTAGCGATCACTGCCGGGTACTGCATATCCACCTCCCATTCAAATTAGTAAGAGGCAGATGTGCAGTACTCGGAAAGGCTGCTATCAGAAAATGGGCATCTCAGGAACTGAGCATTTTCTGCTGGTGTCACTGAGAACAGTCGATCGGAGGGGCTTCCAGGTGTCGGACTCCAGCCAATCAGACATTGATCACCTATCCTTAGGTTAAGCCATCAATGTTAAAGTAATGGCCAACTTCTTTAAGAGTTAGATCTCATTTAGACATACATTTTTCCCATTTACGTTCTATCCATAATTTTCAAGGACAGAACACTTATCCATTATAGTTTATGTAGTTATTCACATGTCCATGTCTTTGTGTCAATTCAGTCAATGAGTCCATAAAAAAGTACGGTAAAAAACATTGAGATATAGGGCATGAAGGGCATCTGTCTATTTTTTACTATTTTATAGGTAGATGAAATTGGAATATTTTACTTTTTCTTGTACACAAGAAAAACAAATGCCCCAATGACGGTAAATTTAATTAATTAATACTCAGACAAAAAGGATTAAGTTTGGTTCCAAAATACTGATGAAAAATAATCTGTTTTTAGTCATATGATCAAAAATAAACACAGATGTCTGAATGGGGTCTTACACTTTTGCTGTAAACATGGCCTAAAGCATCATATAGTACGGGTATATTTCTGGCTTTCGAAACTAAGAATTGCCCACTAGTAGACTATTTTTTTTTAGATAAATACAGCAAATTAATTTCCAAAACAATTTCGCTTAAAGAGGCTGTTCCCTTTAAGAAAATTAATGCTCCCACCTGCAGGTTATTATAAAGAAAGAAACAGCGCTGTAATCCCCTTCTCCGGATCAACTGGCGGGTCTCCACCACTGCTACTGGTGTCAGGCATTAGATGTTATGATGACGTCACTTTTTCAATATGGCAGCAAATCAGTGAGCTCAGCGACTCTGCCTGTGTAGATGAAATGCCCCTTTAGAGCCACTGAGTGCACTGATGATCTGCTGCGCTACCAATGGGACAGCCATGCCTCAGCCATTGTCAGATACCAATAGAAGTGGTGGAGATTCACCTACAGACCCAACGACAGTAAGTACAGCATGTTTTGTTTCTTAATATTAACCTGCAGTCAGGGACATTAAAGGAAATCTGTCACCATATTTGACCTATCTAACCTATTAATTTAGGCATACAGATTATAGAATGCTGAAAAAGCCATACCTGTCTCATATTAGATGCCTTGTTGTGGGGAAAATCCTCTTTTATCACTGTATCTAAATAAGCTCTTCCAGGCTATGGAGCAGATGCTGCCTGGAAGATAACTCCACCTCCTGAGATTATTAGAAATAGAAGGAGCGTTACCAGTGTGAGACAAGTAACTGACACAGAGCAGGAGAAATGAAATTTGACTTCTTGCAAGCACATTTTTTGCAGCTCCCTGAGCTCTATTTCACTGCAATGGTATAGCAACACAATCTGCCTGTGAGATGGAGGCTGAAGCTGAGAGGATCCTGCAGATGTCAGTTATATTCACACACAGCTCTGCAGTGAGAGCAGAGAGCGGCCATTAAGATGGTAACATTACTTTTATTTAAAATAATCTCAGGAGGTGGAGTTATCTTCCAGGCAGCATCTGCCCCACAGCATGGAAGAGGTCATTTACATAAAGTGATAAAAGATTATTTATCCACAACAAGGAATCTGATATGAGGAATACAGGTATGACATTTTTCCACATTCTATAACCTGGATGCCCATATTAATAGGTTAGATTGGTCAAATGGGGTGACAGATTCCCTTTAATTTACTGAAAGGGAACAAACCATTTAAAATAGAGTTGAATAAAGTTCATGTAAACATACAAAGCTCTTTACATCTGACAATATATTATAATGTGCCTGTCTTATAACAAGCCTTAATGCAACAAAATCTGGAAAATATCAGCAGCTTAGTCAGAAATGTAGATACAATTGGGAAAGATTTATCAAACTTGTCTAATAGGATTATATTTTTTACTGCATCTGGCAACCAATCACAATGCAGCTTTCATAATACCAGAATATTTGGTTGGCACATTGGATATCAATATAGGTGCACAAGGGTCATTATAACGGTCCCAGTTTCTAATTTGAAATATATCCACTCTCACACAAAATTTGCAGGTGAAGTATGTCATGCAATATATCGGCGTGGAAGCAAAAAAAAAAAATCCAGTTGTAGCAACACATTCCATGTGTCAACTTGACCTGGACCTTGTTCACAGACAAGTTGAAAAGTAAGGAACACAAATGAAGCTGACTGTGAACATCTGCAAATTTGGTGTGTGGTGGTTATTTTCCAAATGTCATTTTTGTCAGAGACTTGGGTTTTGGAACTACATGTACCACTGGTGGACAGAGAGAACAGGGATCCTGTGCAAGAACAATATATGGGACCTTTGCAACCTAATAAAAAATCATAGTGCACAATTCCACCTGTTTTGGAGGTAGAAAAATGACCCCTTATCTTTTGGGCAGAAGTGCGACAGCACAGATTGAACCAATTATACATCTGCCCCTGAAATATACTATGAAGAGCACACAAGCTGACTAAATTAGAAATAAGGCATGTGTCATAGAGCAAAAGATTTTTTTATATATTTTTTTATAGAAGTTCCCTAAAAGCTACAATGAGTTAAATGTGACACTCGCAAATCTAAAATTTCACCCTTGCCAATACTGTTCAGAAATATGAGTTATAAAATCCTTGGCACAGCAGGGAACTAAACCAAAAATGTCTGTGCCCTGAGGGCTCTTTACACTTGACCTTCAGATAAGATATATGCTACTACAGGTTTATATTCTTGAGGACAAACTTTCTAGCACAATTCTCCAGTGAAGATTGAGTTAAGCATGACCCAATGAATGATCATGAGGATAAATGCATTTAAAAGAAAAAAATCTTAAAACTCCAAAAGCAGACCTGAGTCCAATCTTTCTATAATTAATTATACCAGAGTTACAGGTACTATGCAGCTAATAAATTCCATTTGTCAAGCTGGATGCTGACACAGACAAAAACGGAACTGCAGAAAGCTCTTAAATAAAGGACTTGAGGTTGAATCATAAAAGTCTTTCACATGGACACAAAAGGTTGATAGACACATTAACATAGTTAAAATCGTAGAAGCACAGACTCAAATGAATAGCACTAAATGTCTATCAACAAGAACAAGTTGACGGAATAATTAAATGTATAGCTGACTCCTATATTTATTTAGAAGTAAGGGAAGCTATTAGTCAGGTGACAAAGAAAGCACATGAGAAGACTACATACCGCTGTTGACTTAGGGATACAATTATCGCTATTTATATTTTTGTTAAAAAACAATTAAAGTATATATTGAAGGATTTGTACTTGGATAATCCTTTCTTAAATTTTATTTGCCTCAGTTTAAAATAAAAATAAAAGATACTAACCTCTCATATCAGACATTAGAGCCGTTCCAGGGATTTCGGCACCAGCTCTCCTGGGGCTCACATGACAATGTTATGCCATGTGTATGGCCAATCAGTGGCCCATCATGGGCTACTTCACTTAGGCGAGCTTCACATCAGCGGTATTCTGCCGCAATGCCAGATCCAGCACAAATGCGTTTCACTTCAATGCATTTCCTCTGGACTCGTGGCAAGTTCCGGTCACATGTGGATGCGTCCGTCATACACAACCTCATGTGACCGGAACTTGCCGCGAGTCCATAGGAAATGCATTGAAGTAAAACGCATTTGTGCCAGATCAGGCATTGAGGCAGAATACCACTGATGTGAAGCACTACCTTAGGACCAAACTTGGATATCTGAAGTAAGAGTAGGAGCAGGAATTCAATAGTGGCAGCTGATTGTCAGCAGTGCTCACGTGGCATAACAAAAACATACAAGCCCATGGTGAGCAAGCAGGGACAAGTCCAGTTATTTTTATTTTACACTGGATAAAATAATATTAATTCCCTTCACGACTGAGCTATTATTTTTTTCCATTTTTGTTTTTACTTCCCCTTGTTCCAAAAGCTATATCTATTTTATTTTTCCATCAACATCTGCAACATTTTTGGAGGAGGACAAGTTGTAATTTTAAACGACACCATTCATTCTATCATGTAATGCACTGAAAAAAGGGAATACATTTCCAAGTTCATTGAAATGTAAAAACATCTGCAATTCCAGTTATTTGTTTTCTAGTTTATTTACCATATTCACTATACAGTAAAACTGACCTGGTAATATATTTCCAATCAGATTAATTTATTGCATATTTTGAGAAATTGGACTGTTACAAATGTAGTGATACCAAAAATGTGTATTTTTTTTATTAATTGCTTTATTTTTAATGGGACAAGAGGGAGGTTATTTCATCACTTGTTTTTTAATTTCTTTCCATTTTTTTCAGATTTTGAAAGCAGCATTTAACATTTTAACAGCTGCATTCTCCTCTACATTCGCATCTGTCAGAGGCAGATAATGGCTGAATAATTCAGCCATCATCTGCGGAGAAAGATTTGAACCCTGTGTACAAGCCCACATCAAATTCAGGGACACAACATATGATTTAAATATATGTCATATGTCTTGAAGGCATTAAGGAGAATCGTTTACTTGCTCAAAATATTGAGTAAAATGTCTTCCAAAAATAACTCAACTTATTAATTCTGCTACTTTTTTTGGTTCTCCATTGTTTCACCCCATTGTACAGATATTCACATTTTATGCTTTAGGAGCACACTACCTGAAATCTCTCCTTGCAGATCAATTGGGCATTTCTTCAGCATTTTCTCTGGGATTGGGCTCAGGGATTTAATGCATTTAATGTATATTTTTAGCAAATGACATGTTCTCTTTGAGAAGAGGTTGTCCAAGGACAACCACTTTCAAATAAGCAATGCTAAATGTATGGTTGTCTGTTGTACGACAGACAAACTTCATCTGAGTTTGAAATGACATATATTTAATAATGATTTGGGACACTCCCTCAATGGTATTCTCATGATAGACTTAGGGCAGTCCAGACATCAACTATAGATATATCCACCCTTAACTTTCCATCAATCTGGTTGAAGACCCAATGACTCTATTGGCCACTGTACAAATTCCTATATTGCAATATTCAGGTTGCAATTCCCATTACAACTCCTGGATCACCACACAAAGACAGCATAAACATCTCACAACAGAGTATCATAAAATAGCAGTTTATTTTAAAGCTGATCACTTATTTTGGAATGTGTTGCACTGATAAGGACGGTAAGGAGTGTTAAAGGGTCTGTTACACGCTACGTTATATCTAACGATATGTCGTCGGGGTCACGTTGTTAGTGATGCACATCCGGCATCGTTTGACATATCATAGTGTGTGACAACAACGAGTGACTGTAAACGAGCAAAAATACTCACCTTATCGTTGTTCGTTGACTGGTCGCTCATTTTCAAAAAAATCGATCGTCCTTCTGCGCGCCAGTTGTTCATCATTCCAGAGGCAGCACACATCGCTCCATGTGACACCCCGGGAACGATGAACACAGCTTAGCTGGGTCCCTCCGACATTGCGGAAGGAAGGAGGTGGGCGGGATGTAATGTCCCGCTCATCTCCGCCCCTCCACTTCTATTGGCCGGCCACTGTGTGACGTCGCTGTGACACCAAACGTCCCTCCCCCTTCAGGAAGTGGATGTTCGCCACCCACAGCGAGGTCGTTCGGGAGGTAAGTACGTGTGGTGGGGGGTTACCGACTTTGTGCGACACGGGCAACAATTTGCCCGTAATGCACAAATGATGGGGGCAGGTGCAATCGCACATGCGAACGCACGATAAATTGTCACGTCTAAAGCGGCCTTTACTTAAGTTTGAACAATCAAAATGAGAATCAGACTTCCAGATTATTTGAATAGTTGATAATGTCTTTGCTTTTTAGTCTGGGTCTTGAAATCCTCTGCATTGAAACCTTTAAGGCTCTGAATTACTGTTCTGCTTCATCTACACACAGGTTTTGGTACTAAAATTTCATGGGTGTAAGTTTGATTTTCTTTTACTTTTTTAACATGCCACCAACAGTTGTTACTATAACAGCTAAAATCAAACTTCTGCTGTGTATTTGTAATAAGAATATAAAATTTGTGCAAATCAAAGGTTTATATTCAGAAACCACAGCAGGTGTCTATTTACTGTTGATGGGGGAAATTAAGGAATATTCTTTAATAGTGCTCATGCTGAAAATGCTAATAACAGCCCACTGTTCACCTCTCTATAAAAGATAACAGAGACCTCACGATCTATTATACCAAAACACAGCTTTAATTGGATAAAGCCAAATTGTTATATTGGCAAACAGGTTTTACCATCTACATTTTCAAGGTGTCTTCAGTGTTTTAAATGTAGCTTTTTGTCTATCCCCACTAACATATTTTTTAATAAATTCTTGGCAAATAGCAAAGAGTGAGCGGGGTAGGAGAGCAATTATGTATTTACTTGTGAGGAATTTTTGGGGGAGCATATTTATAAATAGTGTCTAATTACATTTTTAGGCAGTGCAAACTTAGAAAGTCTTAGAATGTGTCAGTTTTATCATGTATGCTCATGCTTTATTTTAAGTCTTTAGACTGTATAGTCTACATTTATACAACTTATTAGTTGTCTTACTTTGCACCATACATTAATATTTTTGGGGTACTCAGTGGTACAAGTTAATTCACACTCTTTCCAAAAAATGCATCTATTTTCAGCAAGGTCTAACCCCCATGTCAGGCAAGCCATAGAAAGTATAAAAAACTCACAAAATATGGAACTATTCACCAAAGATTTTTTTACTCAATTTGTGCCAAAAATTCTGGCATGTTTAGCTTGATGAATCTTCCCCAAAGCTTATCACTCAAGGTGAACTGTTAATCTATGAGCAAATTTATTCTATGGTGCATTTCAAATATCACTGTGGATATCAGGTTTTATTTTTCCTTATTAATTTTAGAGCTCACATCGGTTCTTGTATCAGAACAGATTTTGTGGCATTCTACAAAATGTACTTTGATTAGAAGTCATACAAAAACACTCAAATAATTATTTAAACACAGAAAAATATGAATTATTTTTTTATTAAACAAGTTTAGTAAATTCTGGTAATTCTCCACATTACGGAACCAATCGGTTTTATCTAACGTTTTCCCTTATTACTTCCCAGTCCCATCTTCAGCCAAAGTATTTCCGCAAAATACTAGATAAAGTTAGCCAACTTGGCTGAATTTTGTCTGACTAAGGCAGTACTAAAAATATAGTGAAGTTTTCAGATAATTTTCTAGATCACACAGATTCTAGTCATTAATGCCAGAAGAGCGCAAAATGATCTTCCAAGCTGTTATATCTTCAATGCTTTAAATGAAGATGCAAGCAGCAGGTAATTTCATCTAATTGTCCTTATAGTCTAGTTTTCTCATGATTTTTTCGAGAGTCAACTGTGATGAAGAAAACAATAATCCCATCTGAATGCTATAGGATGATGGTGCTGCACAGATTACTGTTATTCAAGTGGTTTTAATAGATTAAATTCAGAAATGTTTACAGTATATAGTATGTACCAAACTGTTCATAATGATACCGACTTAAGGTTTCTATGCATTATGTGGCAAAAGTAAAAATCTCTTAAAAAGTTTCTGTTTTTTACTCATATATGAGGAAAGTTATAAATTCTCATGTATCTAATGGGGTGAATGGAGAAATTAAGCAATTTAACTTGATATAATACATTTTGCAATGAACCACGAATCTTAGCCGGAAAGAACATAGAGCAAGCATTCTATTGTTTATGTATTTCATAAAGAAGTCCAAGTCTATAATAGTTTTGCCATTCAAACTGGCCAACTATTATTATGTCATAACCCTTGCTATGCTAAGGCTTACAAATAAAAAAAAGTGATTCGCTTACAACTGCCCATATTATTATGGCCATTCAAAAAAAAATAATATGATGAGCTTCATGAAAGTAAGCAAATTTCTTCAACAGATTGCATTTTTATCAGGATTACCGAGTCACCAATACCAATGAAATAAGAGCACCTAGTCTGCACTGCTGGAGAAGTCAAGAGAACAAGCGAGCAACTTAAAAAGTGCTTCATAGGAAGTCACTTTGTTTCCTGGGGTGGACCTGGATAAAGCTTTCAGTAAAAAAGTGTGCCCCAAAATTAGGTTATAATGAAGGTACAACAAGCACCATCCCCCTTCGATATGTCCTTCGTTGCTTCACTCCAACTTGTGCTTCCAATGGAAAACTATGATTAAACATGGATGAAGGAAAGGATGTAAAAAGAGGATTGTCAGTGCTAAGCTGAAATGGAGGATATCAATAAAGACTTAGGGGTACTTTGCACGTTGTGACATCGCTACTGCGATATCGTCAGGGTCAAATCGAAAGTGACGCACATCCGGCGCCGGTAACGACATTGCAACGTGTAACGCCTAGATGCGCCGATAAACGATCACAAAAGCGTAGTAAATCGGTGATCTGTGTAGCGTCGGTTATTTTCATAATGTCGCACCAATAGGAGATACGATGTTGTTCCTCGCTCCTGCGGCAGCACACATCGCTGTGTGTGAAGCCACAGGAGTGAGGAATATCTCCTTACCTGTCTCCAATGGCTATGCGGAAGGACGGAGGTGGGCGGCATGTTTACGTCCCGCTCATCTCCGCCCCTTCGCTTCTATTGGCCGTCTGCCATGTGACATCGCTGTCACGCCGCACGACCCGCCCCCTTAGGAAGGAGGCGGGTCGCTGGCCAGAGCGACGTCGCAGGGCAGGTAAGTGCGTGTGAAGCTGCCATAGCGATAATGTTTGCTACAGCAGCCATCACAAGATATCGCATGTGTGACGGGGCAGGTACTATCGCGCTCGGCATCGCTAGCCGATGCTAGCGATGTCGAAACGTGCAAAGTACCTCTTAGTCTTCAAGGAATTGAGTCTTTATAATTGTGCCACACTTCTTGAGATTTTACCAGTCTTCCATTACTCCCAAAATGCTGTGATG
The DNA here is from genome assembly GCF_048569485.1 of Anomaloglossus baeobatrachus. Taxonomy (NCBI): domain Eukaryota; kingdom Metazoa; phylum Chordata; class Amphibia; order Anura; family Aromobatidae; genus Anomaloglossus; species Anomaloglossus baeobatrachus. Next base: position 480,945,775 of record NC_134355.1, read on the forward strand.
ACTATATTGGTATGACTTTGAAATGGTTTAATGGGGTTGTCCATTACAAGGACAACCCTTTCTCATTACCAATGTTTGGCAACATTAAAATAAAAAAGCGTATACTCCCCACCTCATACTGGTGCTATTTTAATGGTGCCAGCGCTTGCGTTCCAAGAGCTTAAATCAGGTAGTGACATTATGGGAGCCCTGCTCCCAATTACTGCCATCTTCTCTTCTTCTCCCTCCTCACCTTTGGACATATGAGTAATTAACAGGAAGTAGCGGCCAGCCAAAGCTCACTTCCTGTTAATTACTCATACATTCAAAGGCGGGGAGACATAAGTTGGCAATGATTGGATGTGGGGCTTGTGTGATGTTACAACCTTATGTCAGCCCTGAGGATGTGAGCATCAGCACCACTGGAATGGTTCTGGCACTGCTAATGAGTATAAGCTTTTTTTTTTTTAATGGGGTCAAACATGGGGAATGAGGAGGGCTTTTCCTAGTAGTGGACACCTCTCCATACTCCAGATGACATCATATGGGCAGATCATAAGGGCCTCTCTATCACAGCAGGGTTTAGAATAGATATCTGTTATATACTCGTCTGGCACTAGTAGACTAGTTACGCCCACCGATTACCTGAACAGCCATTCATTTCACTGGCAGCTATGTAATACCACATTTTTCCTGCAACAGTTGTTTAATGAGACTTTTTACATACAAGCCCACAATTATAAAGTCATATGTCGATTTACACAGCATGTCCGATATGAAGACTGACAGGTAGATTTCAGTTCCTTTTTTTAACATGATATATTGTGGTATATTTGCCTATTCCTAAGAAGTTCAGTAAGTTAAGCTGCAAATGATATGTTTAAAATATCTTAAACTTAAAATAGTGTGAAGATGACACAGGATGTGCCAACACATTTGTGAGGCAATATGCAATGGAAATCAGCAAACAAGAAATAATTTAACAACTTTTTTATTGCTACAAAATATATCATGTATTTAGATAACTAAGTAGGAGAGCAAGGATAAAGGAAATTCACAAATTAGATCTGAACAGTACTATTGTATAACTTGTCAATATAAAATGACTTATTATACTAAGTGGTTACGTGTGACTGTAGGAGAACCACGCGAGGAAGAATTCACTTATAAAAGAAATAGATACGAAAATGAATATCTCCAAACTATGCTATTTTTCTTTGATGAAACTCTGGGGCGGATTCATAAAAAGTTAACTGAATCCTGTTACCACCTTACTAAACTGTGGCCAATTTTTTTTATATAATTTGTAATTGCACAAACTTATTGCAACTTTCATGGCAGCTTTGCCGAATTTTTAAAAAATGTAGGAAGTTCAGTGTGGAGGAGTATGGATAAGCACGACTAACAAAAAGGGGATACAAAAGTGTGATGAATTAAGACAAAAATGGACTCTAGTTCTTAACTGTAGCACATTTTTTGTGCCGGCACACAGTACCTAAAAGATGCACCAAATTCATTAGAAAATGGTGTATTTTATTCCAATAGACCTGGATCACCAGTATTTATAATCATTATTATAAAAATGTGAACAAAAAGAAGCAAGAGTTTTAAGGTATAAAAATTAAAATACAATTTTATTATGACATGATTGTTTTTTAAAAAATTACAAAATTACATATTGAGTGCAAATAACACATCACACGACATTTAATAAATGTATGTAGAGTTGATTATACATAAGAGGGAGTCCATATAAGGAAGTACAGTGGGTGGGCAAACATTAGTGGCTGAATATACACCCTTATCCTGGCATAACCTATATCAATGAGTCCCTGGGTGAAAGAATTACCGCATTAAGATATCGGGAGAGAATTAGGAGCAGCAGGATATACCTCAGGCGCCAGTGCACACAGTTTGCCGGGAGAGAAGGAAGCTTCGTTTGGAGGACCCGACGTACGTTTCGCAAAGGATTATGGTCGCTTATTCATGGGTGAGTGTCCGCAAAGGATTATGGCCGCTTATTCATGAGTGAGAGACATTATGACTAATGTTTTCTCACCCACTGTACTTCCTTATGTGACTAATGTTTGCCCACCCACTGTACTTATATGACTAATGTTTGCCCACACACTGTACTTCCTTATATGACTAATGTTTGCCCACCCACTGTACTTCCATATATCATAAGGATGTATATCCAGCCACTAATGTTTGCCCAGGCACTGTACTTCCTTATATGGACTTCCTCTTATGTATAATCAACTCTACATACATTCTTTAAATGTCGTGTCATGTGTTATTTGCACTCAATATGTAATTTTGTAATATTTTAAAAAACAATCATGTCATAATAAAATTGTATTTTAATTTGTATACCTAAAAACTCTGTTACTTCTTCCGGCGCTATTGTGGCCCGCTTATTCCCTTCATGTGACCCCCCGGGGTTCTGTAACTTCTGATGTCCAGTGATGTCATGTTATCTTCCTGTTGACCTTAAATTATCGTGGCTGACCCCAATCTTCCTGAGTGAATGGGGTGTGGGCAGCATTTCACTGCTCGTCACGGCCCAGCATCGCTCCTGCTTGCAGCACTCTGCAGGAAAGGAGAGAGCAGGGAGATGCTGGGCTGTGACGCAGGGCTGTGATGAGTGGTGAAACACTGCCCACACCCCAATCACTCAGGAAGACTTCGGCCCGCCTTAGTTGACGTGACATTACCGGACATCAGAGGTCACGGAGCCCAGGGGTTCACGCGAAGGGGTGATCAGACTGCAATAGCGCTGCTCACAGGCACTATTGGAAGCACAAGGTATTTAAGAGAAACCTTGTTTCTCAACATAATATCGATGGGGCCAGTAATGAAAAGTTGGTGAACCACTCCTTTAAGCATTGCTATGGTCAATTTTGTCTGCAATTATTTAAAAATATTATTTCTTGTAAAAAATCACTGCATCAAAGTAGGATGCAAATTCACGCAGCTTCCCAGCAGCCTTGTAAAAGGCTAAGGATTCTTAGTTCTAAATAGATCTCCATTAAAATTAATAACTGACGGGTTTTAATCAATACTATGCATGTCTTAAAACTTCTATATAAAGAGAAGTAAGCTTGGAGTAAAAAAATTATTATAAGAGATTTTAAAATGCAATGTCTATATTTTACGTAAAAAAGGGCTATCGTCATCCAAGAAGAGTCCATCTTTCAAAATGTAGATTTATATTTCGACTTGAGTGGAAACATGACATGACCTGATGTATAGGAAATATTTTGGAAAGTTTGAGGACAATGGTTAAACAATTTTAAGAACTAGAGATCTTGACGGTATATTTGTCCAAGCAACTATAGAATTTTCTTGTCTCTTCTCTTCTCACACACCATTTAGCTATGGGAAGGAACAGTAGGGGTGAATGGTACATGCTGGGATTTGATAGTTTGTGTAAACATACTCTATAAATATAAATATATTTTCTTGTAAAACTGCAATAATAAAAAAATTACAAGAAAAATGTTTATTGCCTTACATAGGCGTATAGGATATCCCTGGGCTATATAATCTACCTATTCACTGCAATGTCAATCTTAACCTAACTTCATAACACTGAACAATCCAAATGAAAGAATCAGCCTTTATAATAACACATGCCAAGCCTTTTTTGTCTTTATATTGGAAAATAGTGTTTTTCAATTTTATAATTGGAAATTGCCCATTTACTGTGATTTGACTGTCATGCACAACTTTCAACAACAGACTTGGAGATCTAAAGATCCCATCCAATAAAATATCCAATCCTCACCAATGACGTCAAAGAGATATGCCAGAAAATGTTCAAAGATGAATATTCCCTTTAAACTTAACAAAACTTGAATCGTTTCAGTAGATCCTCTAAAGATATTATAGAATATTTTATTAAGAGACTATTATGCCTTGAAATTACTGATGGATTGTCTTGTTAGAGTATGCAAAAGACTGTTCTAGTGCTGTGCTGGGCTCTGAGGAATGTGAAATACCTGGTTCTATGAGCACAAAGCCCTTAAAAAACTTAAAAGACTATGGGGTACTTTACACGCTGCGACATTGCTAGCGATTGCTAGCAATGTTGAGCGCGATAGCACCCGTCCCCGTCGTTACAGCGATATGTGGTGATCGCTGCCATAGCGAACATTATCGCTATGGCAGCATCATATGCACATATCTTGTCAGCGACGTCGCTGTGACCGCCGAATAATCCCTCCCTCAAGGAGGAGGTGCGTTCGGTGTCATAGTGACGTCACTGCGGCATCACTAAGCGGCCGGCCAATAGAAGCGGAGGGGCGGAGATGAGCGGGACGTAGCATCTCGCCCACCTGCTTCCTTCCGAATTGCCAGTGGAAGCAGGTAAGGAGATTTTCGTCGCTCCTGCGGTGTCACACATAGCGATGTGTGGTGCCGCAGGAACGACGAACAACATCGCTACGTACAAGAAAATGATTTTTTGGTGTTTGGATGACCTCTCCAAAACCAATGATTTTTGTCTCTTTTGCGATCGTTTAAGGTCGCTCGTACGTGTTACACGCTGCGATGCCGCTAATGACGCTGGATGTGCGTCACAAAAACCGTGACCCCGATGATAAATCATTAGCGATACCGCAGCGTGTAAAGTACCCTTATCACTCCTTAAACACAATAGTGTAAAGACCTCACAGAAAATTAGATAGGAGTCGGATCACTACAATGAACACAAAATGTTTTATCTTACTTCCTGTTTTCACCTTTGAAATCTTCACTGATACTAGTTGAATTCTCACAGGAGCAAACCTACGTAACTCCATTTTGTCCCACCATTGGGGCATTTTCTGTATGCTTCAGTGAATGGTTAATGAGCATGTTTTAGAATACATATATTGCATTTTCTAACTTGACAAAACAACACAATGTACAACGCAAAACAAGTTACTTGACACCTAACATCACAATTGTGAAGAACAATCCTTCAATCTGCTACTGAAAAGGGACGATACCATTCACATTTTGCAATCACCCCAATTTATGACCTTCATTTGACTCTTACTGACTCTTCTACACTAAATTGACTTTATGTTCCTCCTCCTTTCAAAATAGCCACCACATGGCATAATGGCATAGGGAGTGCAGTGGTGAGTCTAACCTCACCTCGCATCTCATCTATGTTCTGTAGAACAGGAAAGGCAGACGAGGACTGATAAAACATACCCAGCACTCCACAAACCGCTGAATAGGTCATCTTAGAAGCTATGGGAAAGGACCACTGATCAGAGAAAGCAGTCAGAGGAAAAAGGAGGCCAATAATGTGACTATACATGAGAAATATATAGTCTCTTTTCTGTCCCAGATTGGACGAACTCTTTTATTGTCCAGCTACATCAAGAAATGATCATGCATCAAGGTAGAGTTAACATATTTTTTATTAAATCTTGCTACATCAGTATTTATAGTAAATAGATTGATAACTGGTGAGTTCAATGTCAAATGCTTAGTTTTGCATTTATCAGAGGACTAACGAATAAGAGACAATTTTGTCTAAATGTGATTCACAGAGGGGTTGTAAGAACAGCAGAATGTAACTATGTAACAACATTGATGTCAATGACCCCTAACCCACCTAGTCTCTACAGCCTTTTGTTTATTGATTAAATTCAAGTAAGGGTGAATGCCCATGATCAGTGTTTTCAGCGTTTTGGATGTAGCGTGTTTTTGCTGCATCCAAAATGTTGCCTTGTACAGTACAAGCACAGTGGATGGGATTTGTAGAAATCCCGTGCCCACTGTGCTTGTTTTTTCTGCAGCAAACATTGACCTGCGAAAGCATCTTTCCAGACCACGGCATGTCAATTGTTTGCTGTGGATTTGCATGCATCCTCCATAGGGAGAACACAAGCGAGAGACCGCAGTGCACTGAACCTTGATCATGGGTACAAGCAGCTGCGGTCTCCTGCGATCTCCTGCGGAGGAGACTTGTGGCCCTGCAGGTCAGGACCGGCTGTGTCCAAGACGCAGTGAGTCTTAATTGTGGGCATATACCCTAAAAGTTTTTTTTCCAGATTACACTCAGACATATGACAAGCTATATAGTGAACCAATTTGTGAAACAGGAATGTCTGAATGAACGCTAACATTGTACAATACATTTGGAAATATTAGTGCACTAGTAAGTATTTGTAAAGGACTGTCATAAGACTTTTGAATACAATAAGTTTGAGTTTTTTAAAGAATAGTTAAATTATGAAATTTCTGCGAAAAATTAATATAGTTTTAATAGATTGCTTGAGATGGGTAAGCAACTTGCCCATTCAGAAAGAAAAAAGACTTGAACTATAGTGCCACCTAATGGAAATAGCAATCCTAAAATTCAATATTGACCCTTTAACGAGCCATGTAACATGACTTAGGATAAAAGCCAAGCCAAAAATCTCAATTTGCAGACACTTTGTTTCAAGGTATTGCCCCTCATCATGAGAGAGTATGAGATCTGATTTAACTTGGGGAGAGGCTTCTGACTGTGGCTACTTCAAATAGATGGTACTAAAGTTCAAATCCTCCTCCTCTCTGAAGAGGAAATTTGCATACTTAAATTTCCCAGAGGAGCATTGCATGGCTTATAAGACTCCTTACACTGGCATGTCAAGCATGTTACTCTCCAGAAAGGTCAATATTAACTCCAAGATGGGTAACTATTCAAGAGACATATTTTGATTGTAATCGTAAGAGGTGTTCACACAATGTGTTTAAAATGTGATTTTTTTTTTTTACATTACTTATCAAAAATGTGGCAAAATAGCCATGTTTTTCAGGTATTTTTTTGTAAAACTGCAGCAAAAAAATGCATTGAAAATGCATAGTGTGAACATAGTGTGAACACAACCTAAAGCTAGGTTTACATGTTCAGGTTTTTTATGCAATTTTTGAAGTTAATACCTGAAATGGATCATAAATTGAAGATAGCAGTAAAGAAAAGAATATCGTAAGGAAAAGAGTAAAGAAAAGAGTGAGACTTCTCCTTATAGTAAATACATTTCTGGCTTCTAGCATTATAATCTGCAATAGAAATCCGAACTTGTGAACGTAGGCTAAAAGTCAAACAAAAATAATCCTAATTTGAGAACAATGTCTAATTACGTTAAAAGGAACCTGTCACCACTTTTTTGGCCTATAACCAACAGGCTCTTATATACAGCATTCTAACATGCTGTATATAAGAGCTCAGGCCGCTGTGAGAACATAAAAAACACTTTATAATACTTACCTAACGGTCACTCGGTGGGTCTAATGGGCGTCTCCATTCTCCGGTGCCGGCGCCGCCTCTTTCGGCCATTTTCGTTTTTCTTCTGAAGCCTGCGTGCATGACGCGTCTACGTCATACACACTCGCCGGTCCCATGCAGGCGCACTACAATACTTGTTCTGCCCTGCTCAGGACCTGAATGCCGGCGAGTGTGGATGTCGGACCCGTCATGCACCGCAGCTAGAGAAGAAGGAGCACAAATATGGCCGAAAGAGGCGGCGCTGGCTCCGGACAATGGGGACGCCCATAAGGCTCACCGACCGTTAGGTAAGGTTAGGTAAGTACTATAAAGTGTTTTTTATGTCCTCAAAGCGGCCTGGGTTCTTACATACAGCATGTTAGAATGCTGTATATAAGACCCCGGTGGCGGTGGCCGCAGAATATATGCCAAAAAAGTGGTGACAGGTTCACTTTAAGGATTAATTTCAACGCAGGTTTTGTTGCAGAAACTTGACTGAAAATTCCATCTCTCTGAATGGGCCAGTTGCAGAATCTTCTTGCAGCAAAAAATGCTGCATGGAAATTGACCCTGAGATAAACCTTTGCCCTGCTACACATCTAACTTTAGCTTAAAGGCTATTTCATTAATATTTTTTGTTCTAGAATACTGCCATTAATGTCAAATACAGCAAAAGTAAATTATAAAGATCCAGAGCAGCGACAGGATGTATTGTGAAAAAATTATAAATTATGTGTGCATCATTGAATTCAGCACAAAGAACTAATAACTACACATTTCTCGACAAATTCCAAAAAAAACACCCCCCACATGTTTTGCTCACATAACATAGGATGTGTTTTTCTTTCCAGGCACACAACTCCCATCTAACACATGTGAAGTTAGTCCCAGCAGGAGAAATAAATCCAACCGGTCTTATTCATAAAGCTGAATAGAAGATTTCTATTCATTTCCAATGAACTGGACTAAGTGTGGCCAGCACTGGCATCCTACACACAATGATTAAGAGACCCTATGTCACAGTCTGCATTGTGTTATATTATGAGGAGGGGGAATTTAGGAATACTATGTCCATTGGATACATATATATGGTGGAGAACCTTAAATTTGTTTTATCTACATTTGTATGTATAATGAGAGTCATAAAACTATTTATTAGTGAGGTCTTTTTGCTCCATACTGAATTATCTCATGAAGAACAGACCAGGAAACGGATGTTGCTTATGTTCCAGGGCTGGGGCAAAAAGTTCTTCATAATCTGCCATATGACAGCTGGGGAAAACAAGACTGAATCAGCGTTAGGCTAGGTTCAAATTTGCATTGGAGGACACTATGATAGAAATGTTTTGGACCTTATTATATGGGGTCTTTTGAGAACTGCTGGTGTCTTTTATTTGTAGAATAGAATTTAATTTGTTTGCTGTTGTGACTAAGAAGAAAAACAGAATAATTAAGGCTTATGTGATCCTAGTGGAAGCTGAGTTACTAGACATACTGTAGTCAACTGACTGTTTCTCAAAAATAAACCCTTTTTTAAGTTTATACAACCCCTTTAAATAGCCTACCTTCTTACATTATCACAAGCCATACTGACAGCTTATACATGCAGTTAAAGCATAGGTGCCCACGATCAGTGTTTGCAGAGTGTTTTTGCCGCATCAAAAACGCTGTGTTATACAGTACAAGCACAGTGGATGGGACTTTTAGAAATCCCATGCTCACTCTGCATGTGAGGCCAACAGCAAAAACTGACCTGCGGCAACGGCTTTTTGAGCCGGAAGCATGTCAATTAATTTCTCCGTAGTTTCAAGTGTCCTCAATAGGGAGAACATTGCAAGAGACCGCAGTGCCCCGAACCCTGATCGTGGGCATGGACATCTGCAGTCTCCTGTGTTCTCCTGTGGAGGAGATTCGCAGCCCAGCAGTTCTTGACCCACCAAGTCCAGGGAATGTACCCTAAAGGTTTTCTTTTGATGTTTAATCCCTTCACCCCCAAACCCGTTTTCACTTTCCTGGCCCGGCCAATTTTTTCCAATTCTGACCAGTGTCACTTTATGAGGTAAAAACTCTGGAAAGCTACAACAAATCCCAGTAATTCTGAGAATTTTTTTTCCCGAGACATATTGTACTTCACGTTAATGTTAAAATTAGAGTGATATTTTAGCGTTTATTTGTAAAAATAATGGAAATTGGGCGAAAGTTTTGAAATTTTGGCAATTTTCAAACTTTGAATTTTAATGCCCTTAAAGTAGAAAGTTATGTCACTCAAAATAGATAAAAAATAATATTTCCCATATGTCTACTTTACATTCACCATTTTTTAAGCATAATTACTTTTTCTTGGGCAGATAGAAGGGTTAAATATTTATCAGCAATTTTTCATTTTTCCAAGAAAATTGACATAACTATTTTGTTAGGGACTACATCACATTTTAATTTCCTTTCAGAGGCCTACGTGACAAAAAAATACCCAAAAGTGACAACAGTCTGAAACCTGAACCCCTTAAACTGCTCAAAACCACATCCAAGAAGTTTATTAACCCTTCATGTGCTTCACAGGAACTAAAGCAATATTGAGGGGAAAAAAATGAAAATTTTACTTTGTCTCACAAATGCACTGTAAAGTAAAAGGGTAACAATGTTTTGAACTTTTGATTTTCATGCTCCATATCTCACGATCCACTACAGGTTTGAGCATGAGATTACCTTAATTTTATAGACAATCGTCTTGGCTATCTCATGCATAAATTTGACTTGCAACTATTTAGCATCTGACTAATTATGTAGAATCGTGTCATGTCATTGTATTGTTACCGTTTTGCTCCTAAAAAATAATATTTTAGTATTTTGTAAACCCATCTTTGGCTTTCAACACTGCATGAATCCTTCTGACAATGCACTCGGTCAGATTCAAGCATGTCCAAAATCAAATCTCAGGTCTCTTCTACATGTTCCCAATGTTGGTGCGTACTAGTCTACTCACTTCGCTTTAAATAAAGCTTTTTTTTCCAACTCTACCCACAAGTGTTTAATCGGGTTGAAGTCTGTGATTCTACTTCATTGTCATTGTACAATTTCTTCTCCAAACTCGCTGTATGCTTCAGGTTGTTGTCCTGCTGGAACACTATGTTGTCCTTTTCATACCAATACTACTCAAGTGTATCAATTATCTCATCTTGTAGAATATTCAATACTCCTTTTTAACTTATTTCTTCCAGACCCATTTGCATCCATTAGAGCCTAGACTACTGTTGCATATCTCATCGCTCCAAATCACTCATTTCTAATCTTCTACTGTCCACTTTTCGTACTTTTTTTGAATCTTGAGCCAGCCCTTCTTTTAATGATATTGAAGTCAAGGCTTTTTCACCTTTTTTCGGGCCACCATTCCAGAATTCTGTACATGCATTGCATGGTACTTGCATGGATGTTTGTGTTCTCACTATTATGAAGCATATGAACTACCGCCGCTGCAACGTTTGTCGCGCCAGAACTGATAGAACTTGGTAACTTCAATATTTTCCCTGGACGTAACCTCTTGGCTTTTGAATGGATAGATGGACTTTATTTTGTATTCTTCCAACTGTCATGGCACTCACATGATGCAGTTTGGCAAAATTCTTGGCTGAGAGACCACTATCAATGAGCTGAATGATGCTGTTTCTCTTTTCTTGGGAAATCTTCTTCATGGCTGCTCTTCGATTCGAACCAGTGGACTATCGCTTGGGACTCAACCTAATAAAAGACTGAGCTATTAGGTAATGTGAGAACAGGTTGTAATTTACAGCATACAGAAAGAAAAATATTCAAAGACCAGGAGCAAAACAGTAACAATGGAGTAACATGACAAGAATCTGTGTACTCATATGCTAAATAGTTGCAAGTCAAATTTATTTATGAGATAGCAATGATGAATGTCTATAAAATGAAGATAGTCAAGTGCTCAACGACTTAGTGGATGGTGAAATATGAAGCATGAAAATCAAAAGATCAAAACATTTCTAGCTATTTGCTTTTTAACTGTATGGTAATTTAGCCCCCAAATTTGAATTTGTTGACAAAATAAAAAATCATATTTTTCCCAAAAAACATTGTTTTTGCCCTAAATTTTCCATTTTCTCAATGTTAATAGGAGAAAATGCCCCCTAAAGTTTGTTTAGCAAATTCTCCTAAGTACGCCTATACCCCATATGTGGTAGAAAATTACTCTATAGGCGCACAGCAGGGCTTGGAAGAGATGGAGCACTATTTGACTTTTCCAACACAAAATTGGCTGGAATCATTAATGGATGATATTTTGTGTTTGGAAAGCCTCTGATGTAAGTAAACAGTGGATACGCTCCACAAGTAACCCCATTTTGGAAACTGAACCCCTCAAGGAACTTAACTATATGTGTAGTGAACCCCCTTAACCCACAGGTGATTTACAGAATGTTATAATGTTGAGACGTGAAATCAAGTAAATGCATTTTTGCAACAAAAATGTTGCCCTAACCCTACATTTTTCATTTTCACAACGGTAACAGGAGAAAATGGACCAACAATTTGTTGTGTAATTTCTCCTGAGTACACCGACACTGCATGTGCAATGCAAACTACTGTTTGGGAAGGAGTGCTATTTGAATTTTGGAGCTCCATTCTGGCTACAAAAAATTGTGGATGCAGTGTCACATTTGAAGATCCCCTAACATGCCAAAAAAATAGAACTCCCCTCCCCCCCACAAGTGAACCTATTTTGGAAGCTACACCTCTTAAAGAATTAAACTTTGGGTGCAGTGATCAATTTTAACCCTCAGATGATTCACAGAATTGTGTAACATTGGGCTGTGAAAATAAAAAATACAATTTTTCCCACGAAAATGTTGCTTTAGCCCCAAAGTTTTAATTTTCATACAGGGTAAAAGGAGAAAATGACCATACAATTTGTTTAATAATTTCTCCTGAGTTTGTCAAAACCCTGTATATGGTAGAAAACTACTTCTGATGCAATATACAAAGCTCTTAAGGGAAGAAGTTCCATATTGGAGTTTACATTTACTTGGAATGGGTCAGGGATGTCATGTCACATTAGCAGAGCCCCTGACATGTCTGAAAAGCAGGCCGCCATAAGTGACCCCATTTTACAAAATACACCCCTCATTGAACTCATCTGGGGATTCAGCGAGTATATTGATACCAAAGGTGTCTCACATTATTTTATACCATTGGGTGTTTTTATTCGCTAAAATGTTGTTATTAGACCCAACTTTTAAATTTTTGTAAAGGCTAATTAGAAAAAATGGATCACACAATTTATAGTGTAATTTTTCCTGAGTACGACAATATTATCAGAAACTACTTTTGAGATACAGTGCAAAGCTGAACTGGAAAGGATCGTTATTTTGGACTTCAGATTTTGCTGGTATGGTTTGCAGGTGGCATGTCACATTGGCAGAGCCCCTGAGGTGCTAGCACAGAAGATATCCAGCAAGTGACCCTATTTACAAACTTCACCCCTCAATGAATTAAGACAGCCAGACAAAAGGCCAGATATGAGTTCAAAGAGACTCCATCTACCTCACTACAATCAATTTTTGTCTGCATCACGTTTTTCAGAGATTTACACGGACACTCTAATATAAGCACTGTGTAGAGCACTGGATAAATGTGAGACAAGCCTCACTGCGATATTTGGGAGGCAAAATAATAAAAAACATCAGTAATTGAAGAATTGGCTTTATTGCTATATTTTATGCTGTTCGCCTTGCGGTATTAGTGATATGGCGGCTTAACTTATCTCAGGTTAGAATGATTACAGCGATGCCAGATTTATGTAGTGTTTTTAGGCTCGGCTGCCATCACACAAAAAAGTTTTTTTTTTACAAAATAAAGGTTTTGTGTGACTGAATTTTGAAGGCTATAGTCTTTTTTTCTGCCAACAGAGTCATGTGAGGGCTTGTTTTTTGCAGGATGAGTAAGAGTTTTTATTGCTATCATATTAGGCCACATAATAATTTCTATTGCTTTCTATTCCGCTTTTTGTGAGGCAGAATCAAGGAAGCCCTGAGGAAGCCCTAGGCGGTGAAACGCATCGAGGCGTGGTGGGTGGAGAGCAAACTACTCTGGTCAGGTCTGTACTCTATTGTATGATGTTACTAGTTATGCAGTAAATGACGAGTATTATTAGTGTGGTGTGCCCCTGTAGGTTGCCTATAACCTGGTGGTATGTAAAGAATGACCCCTATGTATTGAGGCATGGTCTAATATTGGTTTTGTTTAACCAGGTATGTCTGTAAGCTCACTGAATAGCTCATAGTGGAATTTGGAGGGTTTGATAGATGCCTAAGGCAGTCAGTGCACTAGGTGAGATTATTGTTACCAGACTGGCTTTTTTTGTAGCCATTACCTGTACACCCCTCTATGAGAGCAGATTGTTATTTGTGTGCTGTTAATATAAGCATTGGGGATACAAGTGATGGCTATGAATTTGGACATATATAGCCTCTTGTGATTTACTATTAGAGGCCTGTCCCTGTTATTTTGACCGGTTAAATCTGCAGGGAGGTATAGAGGCTTGGCCTAGCATTTGATTGCACCTAATTATGTGTACATGTGAGCGTATTAAATAGTCCATGGTGGAATCTTGAGGGACTAACAGATTTTTGGGGCAATTAATGTACTGGGTAAGATTATTGATATTAAATTGGCCTGTCTGTAGTTTCCAGTTTTCATAGCCCTATGGAAGAGCAAATCTGTATGCCCGACAATATCAAGGTCATTGAGGGAAGAACATAGAGGCTGTGAATATACGATTGACCAATACAGGCATATATAACCCTTTATGACCTATTACGAGGGGTTTCCCAGGTATTGTCTTTATGTGACCTTTATGGTTGCACATCACGCTATAGTGATATCTGTAAGTATAAGCAATTGTGAAATTAGGAAATAAAGTGCTGTATTGAGGACCTGAGAGATTTGTTTTTGATCCCTAACCCACCTTCCCTCTAATCTGGGGGAGTTACATTTGCACTCTTGTTACCCTGTCGTGCCATTAAGTCCAAAAATGTGTGTTTTTAATTATATGAAATAAAGTTTATTTTTATGGAAGTATGGCATCATTTGTATATTCTTGGTCCAAGGATATAAGTGGTTATATCAGAATCAAGAAGAGACAGCAATTCAGGATTTTTGTTTTATGCTGTTCTCTGTGTCATAAAAGTGATAAGAAATCTGAATTCATCATGTTGGTACGAATACAGCAATACCACATTTATATTAGTTTTTTTATGTTTTGTCGCTCTTAGACCATAAAAAAAAATGTATAGTAAAATAATTTTATAGTTTGTGCATTGCTGTGTTCGGGATCTGTAGCTTTTTATTTTTTTTTGCTAATCGAGCTGTATGGTGGCGGTTTTTATGCTACAAAATTACATTTACAGCTATACCATTTATATTTAGATATGACTTTTCTGTGTATTTTTACATACATAGTTGTAATTATTAGTATTTTTTTCTTCTTTATTTTCTTATTTTTAAAAAATATTTTTTCAATTTTTTTTTAACTTTTTTACTTTGATTGCTCATATAATATATTGCATGGCAATACATTATACCTATCAGTGTTCCACTGGCAAAAATCCCTTAGACCATTCTCCTGGCATGGTCTAACAGGCTTGTGTAGATGGCGAAGGTGGTCATGACCATGATCATGTCAGAGGGTCATATGTTGTGAAGGGGTTAATTTACAAAACCTTTGATGTTAATCTATCTCTAAATATAAAGATAAATTACAGATTGAAAAATACAGAAATAAGTATGAAGCTGCATGCATCATTTGCAAGTGAAACATAAATCATCAGAACAACAAGAGTGTCAAAGAGTGACACACATTTAGCTTTCATTTGCAAATCAGAACATTTAATCAATTGCCACACTCCAAACCCAATTTACTTGGCCAGCGCCTGTTAACAAGAAGAGATTTTATAATGATGAATAGCAATAAAAGTTTGTTCAGGGTACGTAGGAGTCATGCATCTTTATTTACGCCTCTCTGAACCTAAGTCAGTGTAATAGGTTGTGCTGCTAATTACATATGCCTGATGTGCTGCATAATAAGAAGCACTGCTGCATTGCACACTATCAAATGACATGTAAATTACTGCAGACTTGTCTAAGACTATAGAGCACTTTGTAGAATTGCCCACTGTACCCCCATTAACAATCAAGACACATTGGCACAACCGTACACTGTAATATGGCGCATCCTGTGAGCTAAGATGACATCAAATGCATAGAATTAGACTACAGTCTTCTACTGCTGACATTAATAATAGAAATAAAGGTACGGGGAAGCTAA
Source organism: Anomaloglossus baeobatrachus (assembly GCF_048569485.1). Taxonomy (NCBI): domain Eukaryota; kingdom Metazoa; phylum Chordata; class Amphibia; order Anura; family Aromobatidae; genus Anomaloglossus; species Anomaloglossus baeobatrachus. Next base: position 480,961,344 of record NC_134355.1, read on the forward strand.
GAAGTGTAAAAATGCAATATATATATATATATATATATATATATATATATATATATATATATATATTTCTAATTAGTGTGCCATAATTAGGCTATTGTTAAATAGTTGGTGGATAAATGTAAAGGCCCAGTCACACACAACGACTTACCAGCGATCCCGAAAACGATGCGACCTGATAAGGATCGCTGGTAAGTTGCTGGGAGGTCGCTGGTGAGATGTCACACAGTCAGATCTTAAGCGGGCTTTACACGCTACGATTTCGCTACAGCGATCTCGTTGGGGTCACGGATTTTGTGACGCACATCCGGCCGCTGTAGCGATGTCGTAGCGTGTGACTTCTAGGAGCGATTTTGGATCGTTACAAAAACGTCCAAAATCGCTCCTCGCTGACATGGGAGTCCGCTACCAGTTATCGCTGCTGTCGCTGGGGCGAAGTTGATCCTCGTCCCTGCGGCAGCACACATAGCTACTTGTGACGCCGCAGGAACGAGGATCATCTCCTTACCTGCCTTTTGGCCACAATGCGGAAGGAAGGAGGTGGGCGGGATGTTATATCCCGCTCATCTCCGCCCCTCCGCTTTCATTGGGCGGCCGATTAGTGACGTCGCTGTGACACAAAACGGACCGCCCCCTTAGAAAGGAGGCGGTTCGCCGGTCACAGCGATGTCAAAGGGCAGGTAAGTATGTGTGACGGGGTGCGCGATTTTGTGTGCGACGGGCAGCGATATGCCCGTCGCGCACAAACGATGGGGCCGGGTCTCATGCTAGCGATATTGGGCAGGATATCGCAGCATGTAAAGCCACCCTTACCAGCAATCAGGTCGCAGTAGCGACCTGTATAACGATCTCAGCAGTCACTGTGACCCTGTCACACAGTGTCAAACACAGCGATGTGTCTTGCCCAGCAGGACATTGCCTTTGAAAAAAATGGCCTGGACCATTCTGCAACGACTAGAGATCTCACAGCAGGGGCCTGATCGCTGGTAGGTGTCACACATAACGAGATCGCTAACGGGATCGCTACTGCGTCACGGAAATCGTGACTAAAGGTACTGTCACACATAACGCGATCGCTAGCGAGATCGCAGCTGAGTCACGGTTTCTGTGACACAGTAGCGATCCCGTTAGCGATCTCGTTATGTGTTACACCTACCAGCGATCAGGCCCCTGCTGTGAGATCTCTAGTCGTTGCAGAATGGTCCAGGCCATTTTCTTCAAAGGCGATGTCCTGCTGGGCAGGACACATCGCTGTGTTTGACACTGTGTGACAGGGTCACAGTGACTGCTGAGATCGTTATACAGGTCGCTACTGCGACCTGTATTGTTCCTGCATCGCTGGTAAGATCTCACTGTGTGACATCTCACCTGCGACCTCCCAGTGACGCACCTGCGATCCCTATCAGGTCACATCGTTTTCGGGATCGCTGGTAAGTCGTTGAGCTGCGATCTCGCTAGCGTTCTCGTTATGTGAGATGGTATCTTTAGGCAGGGCAATGGTAATTAAAAGAAATAAAACATCAAAAGAGTTATAGAAGTTTTATCATTTAACATAAACTCTGAAAAAGGTGAAAGCAAAATAGTAAATGGACACTACATCTCTCTTCTAAGTGGTCTCTGTGGTCTAAGCCACAATGTGCTATTCTACTGGCATCTGTCATCACTGAGCCTCAATAAATCCAGCACTATAACAGGTATAGCTTTAGCTATTAAATGCTCGCTATTTGTAAACTAATTGCATCTATTTTTTTTTAAGAAAAGTTTCATAGTCCTTTTGAAGGGGTTGTCCACTAGTCGAACAACCCCTTCACACTGACCTATTCCCCCATATAAGATAATAATAGTCTACACCCATCTCTGGTTCAATTCCTGCAACATTGATACCTGGTGTCCTGAGATTCGCTTGACATTATTATGTTACGTGAGCCCTGCAACCAATCAGTGCCCGTTTCTTTCTAACTTCTTTCGAACGTAACTGACATTCAGAGGAAGTCAGAGAGGAGTAGTATCTCTTACATCTTCTAGGTTTCAGTTACTTCTGAAGCAAGAGAGAGTGATGCAACCACTGATTGGATGCAGGTCTCACGCAGTGTAACAATGTCAGGTGAGTCCCAGGAGACTATGCGCTGGTGTCACAAGATCAGTACCGGCCCTGGATGTCATTATAGTTTTTATTCAAAAGAGGGGAATATCAACATAGTGCAGAAAGTGGGTGATCTGCACTGCTGGTTTTGTATCCATGGTAAAAAAAAGTCCAATATGCGGTATCAGGGTGCCTATGCAGTTTTATTCTCAATGCATTTCAATCTTAATAAACTTCTTCAGAAGCACAAGAATAATTGAACTATTGCGGTTCTCCTGAGAATGAAGACTGTTAACTTCTAAGCGCATTGAGAATAAAATTGCATAGACATCCAGACTTTTTTACTGTGAGGACAAAACCAGCAGTAAAGATCACCCACTTTCTTCACTATATTGACTACCACATTGGACCCTCCAACATGTTGGGGATACAGCAGCTAGAACACCTCCTTTCAAAGGATTAAAAAGGTTATCCACTACTTTTACACTGATGGCTTATCCTTAGGATAGGTCATCAATATCTGATCAGTTGGGGTCCCACACCCAGCAACCCAACCAATTAGCTGTCATCGATGTCTGCAGTAGCAGGCAGCTGGAGATGCTCAGTTCCAAAGCTGCTCCATCAACTGATAGTAGCCATGGCCAGGTACTGCACTTCTGCCTCCCATTCAAATCATTAGGAAGTGGATGTGTAGTTCCCGGCCACGGCCACTATTAGAGGTTGGGGCAGCTCCGGAACTGAGCATTTCTGGCCACCAGTTGCCGCTGCTGGTATTGAGAACAGCTAATCGTTGTAGGTGCGGGGTGTCGGACCCTAACCAATCAGACATCTTAAGGATAGGCTATCAAACGGGCGGCACGGTGGCTCGGTGGTTAGCACTGCAGTCTTGCAGTGCTGAGGTCCTGGGTTTGAATCCCATCAAGGACAACATCTGCAAGGAGTTTGTATGTTCTCCCCATGTTTGCGTGGTTTTTCTATGGGTTCTCCGATTTCCTCCCACACTCCAAAGACATACAGATAGGGAATTTAGATTGTGAGCCCCCAATGGGGACAATGTTCCTGATGTATGTAAAGCACTGCGGCATATGTTAGCACTATATAAAAATAAAGATTTATTTATTTTATTTTTATTTTTTAGTGGCCAACCTTCTTATCTAGTGTTGTGGTCACACAACCCCAAAAGGTGAGCAGCATCCCTTTCTCAATAAAATTATGAGTTTATCGGATTAAACCATAATGTGATCAAATTGTCCCCTCTAGTTTCTTAAACAGGGGAATATAGCAGTTGCGAAGGGGTTCTCCAGCTACTGGACAATCCCTCTGAAGCAACCTTTCACTGAGATAAAGAAAAAGGTTAGTATCCAACACCAATATGAACAAAACTCAAAGTTTATTTTATCATAACATTATGATAAAAACGCAGAACACTGACACATTTTGCACATCAGTCCTTAGTCTTAGGTACAGCGAGTAAAACTAGAGCAAATTTTTAAGTGTTTTTACACGGAAATGACATAGAGGAGAGCCAACGAGTGTGGCTAACAAACATTAGATTGAAACTAGCAAATACTTAACTCTTTCATGGATAGCAGTGGAAAACACATGAGAAGTATAAAACAGGAACTTGTGAACAATACCTAAGATAGCATGTCCTTGAGATATGCAATGAAAAGGGTATACATGGTTCAAAATCAACTAAGGATATGTTGAACAGGCTGGAGACCTAAGGTTAATAATGGAAATAAATATGAAGAAAAAAAATATATATGAGTATAAATATAAGTATATATAAATTAGGCTGTGAAAACACATGAAGAAAGAATATAGAAGTGAACAATATGGACAATGTCTATAATAGCAGACATAGCGATATTGACATTGTGCATATTGCTCACTTCTATATTCTCTCTTCATGTGTGCTCACAGCCTAATATATATATATATATATATATATATATATATATATATATATTCATATATACATATATATATTTTCTTTCTTCATGTTTATTTTCATTATGAACCTTATGTATCCAGCCTATACAACATATCCTTAGTTCATTTTGAACCATGTATGCCCCTTTCATTACATATCTCAAGGCCATGCTGACTATCTTAGATATTGTTCACACTTTCCTGTTTGATACTTCTCATGTGTTTTCCACTGCTATCCGTGAAAGAGTTAAGTATTTGCTAGTTTCAGTCTTGGACTAATATTTGTTAGTCACACTCGTTGGCTCTGCTCTATGTCGTTTCTGTGTAAAAACACTTAAATATTGGCTCTTGTTTTATACGCTGTACCTACGACTAAGGACTTGCATCCGAAACGCGTAAATGTTCTGCATTTTATCATAATTTTAATGATGAAATATACTTTGAGTTTTATTCATATTGGTGCTCACCTTTTTTTGTTCCTGTAACCCGTGGAACCAGCCACATGTACTTGTCCACCTGCTATGGAGTCCAGAGGAATAGTATCTTCACCTGATTATCTACAGCACCTATGGTGAGCTGATGCCCTCTTCTTGTTCTCTCACTTTCATACAATGCCAGGGACTGGGTAGCTTTATTCATACCCACATTATTGTACTACTAATGGTGACAGATGTCATAATAATTTTAGATCACCTTTGAAGTCTGGATTTTTTTGTATTAAAAATGCTGTGAATACAATATTAGGCACTACTGAATGCAAGTTTTAGTTTTAACTCTTGTAGTAAATATATTATTGCTAAAGCTGATCTTTATAAATAAAAAACCTCATGCCTTTCACATGTCAAGTCTCAAATATTCCACAGAGCCTGGAGGACAAATCCAACAATCTGCATCTATCTTTAGATTGACAATTCAACAGCATAAAAGCAAAAACGTCTCATTGTATCTCATGAGATCTCATTTATTAGAAGCTGTGTAGCTCATGTGGCTTTTCTGATGGATCCCAATGTGCATATTTCAAGTGTATGGGAGTATTGATCCCATTGTCTGATTAAAGTGCTGCTCAGATGAACAGAGGCACATGCCTTGGATTACATCCAAATCCCTGAATATTTTATATTACTGATATACATTGCTAAATTACTTACTGAACAGAGACTTTGGGGTAGGCAACCATAATGTGTGTTATTTCTGCATTCTATAACTTAAAGGGGTTTCACACTAAATACATTTATAATCTAGCCAAAAACAAATGTATGACCAGAAGAGTCCAACTGCTTGGACTGAAACACTTCACGAGAGGGGATCCTAGTCCCTTTGTGAACAAAGCAGTGTGAACAAAGCGGTACTTGGCAATCCTTGGCAGTCTCTAAGACAGTGAAGGGAGCAAGACTATGGGATTTCCAAAGATAAGCAAGCCCTGCTCCACTAACACATTGGATTATGGGACCTCAGTTGACACCGAAGTTGGCCAAGCACTCATAAATTTATTAGCCATCTTGTGGATGGCAAAATAATGTAATTAAAGGTAAACCCCTGTTGAAGGTCTTGTATACACTTTACACACCTGACATGTCATTGACAAACTATGCCAGGGCATGGAACAGATGTTCCTTGGTCATAAATACATAAATAAACGCAGTATGAATATTCAAACCAAGCAAAGATTCATCCATAATATGGCGAAATAGTTCAGTGCACCTCCTATTTACTTGTTTTCCATCTACCTCCACCTCTTGATTGACAGCTTTGGCATTACAGGATACAGATGTTAAGGAACGAAGCCGGGATATGCCGCGCTGACATCAAACGTCCAGATGTTGATTAATTTCTCCTTTATTTAATCAGGTCTACGCGTTTCAAAGGACACAGCCTCCTTCTTCAGGACTATTATTATAGAAAAATCAACCTTGATTTTGAACCTTGAAGGTTGATTTTTCTATAAAAATTGTCCTGAAGAAGGAGGCTGCATCCTCCAAAACGCGTACACCTGATTAAATAAAGGAGAAATTAATCAACTTCTGAATATTTGATGTCAGCGCGGCATATCCTGGCTTCCTTCCTTCACATCTGTAACACGTTACTTCGGGGCTGCAGCAGATGCAATTTTATGCCTTTGTAGGAGTTGTGAATGGCACAACCTCTACAGATGAGTACCCTACCTGTTTGTCTTGTCATATTCCACCAGATAAGACCCTATCTGCATTTCCTTATACACAGCACATTTCTATTGGCATTACAGGAGACAAAGAAGAGCAAAACCTTATGGAAATCAGCAGGTGGAAAGGTGCACTGAAATGTTTGGCTACGCCAGGGGTGTACTGGACACCTGTGCTTGGTTTGAGCAGTCATTTTGTGCTGACAGGCTCAAATTAAACTTGACTCGCAGGTTTAAAATGTGTTCTTTACCCATGCATTAGACAACTTAATTATAATAAATATCTCACAGTGACATAATTGACCCATAAGAGTTCACTAGATACATCTAACACAATTATACGGAGAACAAACTACTTGATATGCCAATTACAATGGCAGTATATTATTTTATTCATAAGATTTTAAAGGTTGGAAAGCCGCATTAATTATTGGTGACACAAATCATTTCAAATACGTCCAAACCAAATCAGAATTAAAACACACTTTCTTGATTATATTGTGAAACTAGTGAACCATGTTGTTTTTACTCTGCTTATAGAACCAAATGCAGACACATTACTTGTGGTTCACGTTAATTCGTCCAGCAATTAATCTGGGATTGTTTGTGCCTAGTAATTATTTACCGGCTGACACTCTTGGCATGCCCATTAATAAAGGTTTTGAGTGAAATGTTTATAGCTTTTTAATGTAGGTAGAAATTAATTTAAACCTTTTTTTGGAAAGACCCTCCTGATAACCTGCCATCACTATGTTAGGTGCTATACAGTTTATCATCCGGTAAAACCTTGACCTTGTCTCTGCTCTTGTGGTAATAAACCACATGGTTGGGCTTTTATGTCCAAAAGTTAGCAATTTGCTTTATGTATCTAATAGGCATTACCTTTTGTGTTTTTTACTGTCAACAGTTGTTTGTTCTTTTATTTTGGCTTGATAATTCTTCTAGGCATTGGATCTTATGGCTCTGCATTTTACATGTTTGATATCTGACTCCCACAGCCCGCTCTTGACCTATACCGTAACTTTGTGTGCCTCCAGATATATATGCTCTACCTATGATTTATTGCTATGTTTCCGCTGGAATATATGGCATGTCATGAAAGTACAAAGTGCCCAAGGCTTCCTAATAAAGACCTCTAGGGACTGCCATATGTCTCAACCCTTAGACTTTATGACACTAATTCATCAAACTTTTTTTCCAAAAAAATGTGATGTAAAACTGTTTTAAATGGCACAAAGTTTTGTGAATGTTGCCATTTTTATGGATCCTTTTGTCAGCTTTGCCAACTTTTAAAACATGAATGGAACTTAGTGTAGATGGTATGTGGCTGAGCACCAATGATAAATTAATAATTTGCTCCACAAAGGTGCCAGTTTTGACAGAAATGTACTCCAGACCTTGAATGCAGTACATTTCTTATCTTGGTGCACTGAAACTGAAAGATAGGCCAAATTCATTAATATGCATCTTAAAGGGATTGTCCACCTTTGTGGCCAATTTTGTTTTCTTACTTAAATGCTGGAAATTGGGGCTAAAATCATTTTTGCAATTGAGTTTCAGTAAACATTTTGCAACATTTGTATCCTATAAAAAAAGAAAAATATGCCAGCTCACCAAGGTTGTCTATCCATATATCACAGTTCAGAATACTTACAGGAGTCCACGCACGGAGGTGGTAGGGCAACTCAGCCCAATGCAAACAGCAGAAAAGGAATGCTCCAACGAAGAAAAGCTCCAAGGTGAGTATATATAAAGCTTCACTTTATCACTTGTATGGAAAATATTTAACTGTAGAACACGCAACCATTGAAATCAACCATAGAAAACAAGTAACCTAGCAAGCCTGCGAGGTCCCAGGTATGCGTTCTAGGGTTAAAAGTAGGAAACCAGCATTTCCTACTTTTAAATTTTTTTATACAAGTAATAAAAGTGCAGTTTCATATATACTCACCTCGGAACCTTTCTTCGCTGGAGAATTCCTTTTCTGCTTTTTGCTTTCTACAGCCTCTGATTACACTGTCTATTGCTGTTTGCAGAATGAGTTAAGGCCCAGTCACACACAACGACTTACCAGCAATCCCGAAAACGATGCGACCTGATAGGGATCGCTGGTAAGTCGCTGGGAGGTCGCTGGTGAGATGTCACACAGTCAGACCTTACCAGCGCTGCAGGAACAATACAGGTTGCAGTAGCGACCTGTATAACGATCTCAGCAGTCACTGTGACCCTGTCACACAGTGTCAAATACAGCGATGTGTCCTGCCCGGCAGGACATCGCCTTTGAAGAAAATGGCCTGGACCATTCTGCAATGACTAGAGATCTCATAGCAGAGGCCTGATCGCTGGTAAGTGTCACACATAACAAGATCGCTAACGGGATCGCTACTGCATCACGGAAACAGTGACTCAGCTGCGATCTCGCTAGCGGTCTCGTTATGTGTGACGGTACCTTTAACAGGGTTGACCACATTATCTTTTTTTAAAAATTTGTATAGAGGACATGATATGACAGATTATCCTCCTGCACTTGTTACTGCAGCTTTCCTCACAGACTACTCGCTCTCCAGTCCACAAATGGCTGCTGGTGAAGGAGCATGTGACCCAACCTGTCCACCTTGTACAATAGAAACCCGTACTCATACATGAGAAAACTGCTTTTATACCGTAAGAGACTTTAAATTAAAGATAATGTGGTCAACCCCATTAACACATTCTACAAACAGCAAAATATAGTGTAATACAGAGGCTATAGAAAGCAAAATGTACAACATTTTTAATGAAAGTCAATTGCAAAAATGATTTTAGCCGCAATTTACTTTATTTATAGTAATGAAACTAAATTGGCCACAAAGGTGGACAATGTCTTTAAAGGGAATCTGTCACCACTTTGACCTTTTGAAACTGTTAATATGGGTATATAGGTAATAGAATGCTAAAAAAAGCCATTTCTGTATGTCTCATATCAGATACCTCATTGATAAAATATCATCTTTTATTGCTTTATGTAAATGAGCTCTTCCAGGCAATGGGGCGGATGCTGCCTGGAAGATAACTCCGCCTCCTGAGATTATTATAAATAAAAGGGGCGTTACCAGTGTGATGTGTGATTGCCGCTCTCTGCTCTCACTGCAGAGCTGTGTGTGATTATACCTGACACATCTGCAGGTTTCTCTCAGCTTTAGCATTCAGCTCACAGGCAGATGGTGTTGCAAGGAAGGAGAACTTAGGAAGGTGCACAAAATGTGTTTGAAAGACAAATTTCATTTCTCCTGTTCTGTGTTAGTTTCTTGTGTCATACTGGTAACTCCCCTTATATTTAAAATAAGCCCTGGAGGCAGAGATCTTCCAGGCAACATCCGCCCCATAGGGCCCTGGAAGAGCTCATTTACATAAAGTGATAAAAAATGTTTTTTCCACAACAAGGCATCTAATATGAGATATAAAGGCATGGATATTTCAGCGCTCTATACCCTGTATGCCCATATTAATAGTTTAAAAAGGTCAAAGTGGTGACAGATTCCCTTTAAGATGCATGCATCTATTAATTAATTTGGCCCAATTTTAGTTGCCTTACACCAGGATAGATAAGAAGTGCACTTGAGTCAGCATCCAGAGTACATTTCTTTTATATCTGCCACCTTTGTGGAGTAAATTATTATTTGTCAGCAGTGCTCAGCCATGCCATGCCAATAAGTTCCAATTTGGTGCATCAAGATCGGTATTGCTCATGAAAGTCTTGATGAGGGGGCACATGATTCATTAAGAGGCACAAGTATCTGACAAGTGACATGTGCCTCATTGCACCTTACCACAAATCCTACTTCTAGAGTAAGATTTCTGCTATAAGGAATCACATAGTTCCTTTTAAATCAGTCTACATGTCATGTTGTGCTTTTGACACACTCCATCATGCTCCAACTGTGCCCATTTTGGTGGAGCTTGGTGAAACTGGTGCAAAAAGTCACAAAATTTTACCCCAACTTTGTATTTTGCAAAAATTTGGTGACTTTTCAAAATGTTTAATGCTAGAATTCTGCCTTAATTATTTAATTGGGGATTACATATCTGCACCTAAACCTATTTGGTTCTTTGTAGAAGACTGAACCAGGTCACTTGAAAACTGTGGTTACATTAAGGTTTCTTGAAACATTAATAAAAAATATGGTATGCATGTAGGCAACTTTGTCTCATAAGAATGAGTTACCTTTTCCCATAAGGCTGGGTCCAAATATGAGCCTCATTGCTCAATGGTCCCTGGATAGAAACTTAAAGCTTCATAGACACATATGAGACTGTAAGGTCCGGTCAGGAGACCCCTGGTCAGTATGGGCTTTGCAATCCATATACACCTGTGAAATATGCTCATGGGAACCTAGCCTACCTGAATGACTGACCTTGTTCATACAGTCCTTAATAAAACTAATTAAAATATTGGGGACACAATAGATGCAAAAGATCTTTAGTTTGCCTGCATCTAACACTTTCTTCAAGGATGTGAGTGGGTTTAGCTAAATTCCAGTCTATTGACCCTGATAATAAATAGTTAAAATGTCAGTAGAGAGACCTAAGCTATTCCATTACAATATATAGATGTAGTATTTTTGATTCCTGTCTCCTACTCTCCTTAGCATTTTTCATGTTTTTATTGTTGTTTTTTTCTTTAGCTTTAATACATACCTCCTTTTTTACATATTTTCTTGCCGGGTTTCCGAACACATTCCTTGGATATTCTTTTTACTGAAAAATGAATAAAAAACTAAAAAATAACATGGAGCTCCATGACAGAGAGTAGGAGCATGCAACACCGTTTACCTAGCTCTGCCTTTGGCTATGCTTCCAACGCTGTGGCGCCTGCACATGCAAATGGAGGAGAATGTATCATCAATGGGCAGGTAGGAGAGAGGAAAGACCTTCCATTGTAATACCCATGCCTTAGGAGAACATGAGTGTAGACATGAGTACAAAAACAGGATCACACACGAAAGAGCATCATGCACATCAAAAGCCAGCATGCTGACAACTAATTGGGCATGCAACCTATATACAGGATTAATATGGTTAGAACTGGAGAAAGCAAAAGAATTCAAAGAAAAAAGATCTCATTGTTTTTTTGTTTACGCATGTAACTCACCATCCTCAGTTGGAACATATATATTTAAATACAAGCAGTCCTCATTCTGGTCTTGCACATAAGAAGAAACTACATCCAGGTTGTTGGTGAACCAAACAGGAAGCATGACTTCAGGAAGTCTGCCTCCCACAATGTTTTGGGGACAAACCGGTGCAAACTGTGTGGCATTTTTTATATCTCCCCAAGTTGTCGGAGGCTCCGGTGGCTGGAAACGTCGCTCCCCTACTGGAGAAGCAGCATAAGGAACACCAAGGAACTGAACAACAGGTCCTAGTATTTCATTATTTAGTTCTCTCTTAACTCCTCGTACTTTGCCATAAGTCGTTGTAACCATGGGGTCCACATCATCCAGTTTTTGAGAGTAGACAGTTGTAATGTGAAGTAAAAATCCAAATACACATAAAGGAAACATGACATCCAATCCCATGGGTAGCAGACGCAACCTTGCTACTCTCCATAAACAGTTCAGTCGTTTGGACCTTGGAAATGCCATAGTCCCACATTAGTTGCAGAGGAAAGCAATATTATTTGTATCCACTAGTGTAAAACAGGGCAATCGAAGGAAATGTATCAGGTTTGTTAAATGTGATCCTGCCAGGAAAATATCTGAAGGGTTTTCACGCAGTAAGAATCTTCCATTGATTTCGCACTCACTGAAGCAGCATCTTCACTAAGCACTATTTATCAGGCTACATTCTATCGACAATACTGTTTTCCATAGTAGCAATATCACAGGAACTGCCATTTACTGCACATTGCCTTCTTATAAATCAAATCCAGTTAGCCGCAGGTCTATATCCTGGAGAAAATGAGAACAAGTCATTATTAGGGGAAAATATATAAGCCGGACAGTAATAATTACATGCTGTGCAAGCTACCGTGCATTGCTTCATATTTTCTCTTTTCTAATTATGGCAAAGTAAGACAACTTTAATTAATATCACGATACACTGGATGGATATGTTATTCTTTAGAATATAAAAATACTAAGCATTTTTCTACTTTTCTACATTAATATTAGAAAATGAAAAACACTTTAGGGAAAAAGATAGAATATAGATAGATAGACAGAGAGATAGGTAGAATATAGATAGCTAGATAGATAATAGATAGATAGAAAGATAATAGATAATACATAGATAGAAAGATAGATAGGTAGACAATAGATAGATAGATAGATACATGATAAATAATAGATGGATGGATGAAGAGATAGAGATATGATCAACAGATAAGATAGATAGATAGATAGATAATACATAGACATATATAGATAACAGTAGATCGATAGATAGGTTGATAGATAGATAATAGATAGACAGATAGATGGATAGATGGAGAGATAGATAGATAGATAAAAGATAACAGATAGATAATGAATAGATAGATGAAAGATAATAAATAGGCAGATAGACAAATAGATAAAACAAAACAGATAGATAGATAGATGGATGGATGGATGGACAGATGATATAGATAGATAGATGGATAGATAGAGGGATAGATAGATTGATAGATAGATAAATAGATAGATAGATAGATAGATAGATAGATAACTAGAGGGATAGATAGCATGACATTTGATAAAACACATTAATATACTAGACAGTACCTAGTCATGCCCACACAAAAAATTAACTTCCCCATAACATAATTTGAAAAATAAAAATGATTGTGGATCATTACTGCAATTCAGAACATTATGCTTACTGACATACAGTACATATTTTGCACATACAACATTTTTTTTTCCATTTGGGGAACCTTCCTATCACTGGTTTGTGAATAAGGTGGCCACTCGTGGTAATGACCACTCACTCACAAGGAAGATAATGATGAGCTTCTACAAGATCGCGTTGAGCTTCGACTACCTTGATCGGTGTGAAGACGCTTTTGTATAATATAAAGTTGTTGCCAGGGAAACACAAAGTCTCTTCCTGACATCTCCTCCCAACATTACAGACTAATAGTTTGAATAGACTGTACATTTGATACCATCCTAATCTACACTACTTGTCCCTTTAAGAATACGGCTAATTCCCATTTTTGAATTTTAATTTTTTATACTTTTCTTTTAATAATTTGCAGTTTTGTTTATTTCTCTTCCCAACATAGACATATGAGGGCTTGTTATTTGTGGGGCAAGCTGTAGTTTGAAATAACACCATTACTTTTACCATACAAAATAAGGGAAAAAAAAAATACCGCGGTGAAAAGTCCGATGTTGTTTCTGTGGGTTTTATTTTAAAACTGTTTGATATGTTCAATGATGATAAACTTACTAATTTATTATTTATTATTCAATATATATATACACTTGGAAGAGAGGGATGATTTAATATTTTTCTATTTTTAAATTGACAGTCTCCTATGACTCCCAGCCACAGGCTGTCACAGCAGAAACCACATTACAGGCATGGAAGTCTTCATCAGGCTGTCACAGTAACCAATAAGCTCCCTGTGATTAGGTCACAAAGGACCAATAAGAAGTCTAACAAACGCCTGACCTAGATCAAAACACTAAGGCTAGGTTCACATTTCCGTTAAATTGTATCAGTCACAATCCGCGGCTCTGGTAAACAACGGGATCCGTTTAGTGGATTCCGTTGTGTCCCATAGATTTGTATTAGTGGCGGATTGTGACTGATGACCTTGCGTTGCATCCAATGCGCGGCGCATCAGTCGTTTTTGGACTGACCGCCGAGTGGAAACAACGCAGAATGTAATGTTTTTTGGGCCGTCAAAATTAACGCACTGCGCAGGATTCCGTCACCATCCGTCAAGCTTGTAATGTTTGTCTATGGTGCTGAATTCCGTCGTAATCCATCTTACAATGGAATTCAGCGCTGGATTCCGTCATTCTCTACTGAGCATGCCCAGCATGTTTGGCACACCCACTGGGCTGTCCCAAATACAAACAGATCATGACTGATCCGTCAAAAAATGGATGCACAGCGGATGTAACGAACGCGACGGATCAGTTTTTTCACAGGATTCCTATGAAAGGAATCCTGTGAAAAACTTATCCATTGAGTCAGTTGACATCTAAAAAACGACTGATCTGTCGCTGATGGACCTGACGGATTTAAAACAATGGAAATGTGAACCTAACCTTAAGTGCCACAGTCATTGATTATCCAAGTCATTTAAGAAGTGAGCAGCAATCATCAGTACTATTGTTAGTTGTTTAAACAATCTATAACCAGGCTTTTGCCACCTAATCTAGGAGAGGCAAGATGAAGAAGCAGAGACCCTGATTTCAGTGATGTGTCACTAACTGTGCTGCTTGCTGTAGTTTTGATAAAAATCACTGTCTTATCCACAGGACCTTGCAATAAAATAATTTGTAAAACTGCTGCCAAATAATCCTTAATATTTATGATATCTGTAAATCCCCAGCCCCTACATTGATGGGAAACTTAATGGCCTTTGCGCAGTGTACAGAGAAAGCTGTTAGTCATGTGTGCTTGGTTATACGGAGTTCAGCATATAGAGGACTACTCAATCTGCAGCAAATTAAACAGGGATCTTATCAAAACTGAAGCAAGCAGCCCAATAAGTGACACATCGCTGGTATCTCCATGATGTTATAGTATATTTTGGATCATTAGGAGTTAAAAACCAGGACATTTTCTGATGGCACATTCTCTTTGTTATATTTTTTACTTATTTAATCATGTATATTTATTTATCAGAATACTATCTATATTTAAAAAGGAATAAACAAAAAATGGTGGACTTGTCATACTTATCACTAGGCCCAATATTAGGCTATCATTTCTGTTTGTATCAACAGCCTGATTAAAAGTATCAGCAAATAGATAGACCCAGAACCTATTTGTTTGCATAACAGCATTATTTTAGCACCTTGAAGAAATGAGGAGGTGAGCTGTCACATCACCCATTTTGCATGATGGATTCTGTGTTATCTAATTTGTATAGAGGTATTACTTTTCTTTGTACTCCTGTCTGCGATGATAATGAGATTCTTGAAAAAGCTTTTGTACAAAACAGGAACTATGAGCGTAGTATAACACCTAGTAGCCAGATTGAAAAAATCCAATATTTCTGATGTTTTTTAATAAAAATAGTTCTAGCAAATACTGATGGGTGCGCACTAAAATGCTCGGGTGCTCGTTACTCGAGTTAAGCAGGTCAGACGCTGTGAAAGGGTTCAACTCGAGTATTGAGTATAATGGAAGTCAATGATTGGGCAGTTTGTTCCTCTGCTTATATAAAGCCAACCATATACAGGTATTTCAGGAGGGAAGGTTATTTTTATTTTTTACACACTACATCCGAAAACTTTGTTTTAACCCCCAAGAAGAGCCATTCAGAGACTGCGACTGGCTCTCCCTTGGGTGCCTGCTCCCATCATGCAGTGAAGCAAGCCTGTGCATTGTGGTTACTGTTTCACGGATGACACATCCAAGCACCGCAAATACCCTGGCATCCCGATGCTTTATTAAGTTACGAGCAGTGCCGATCACACTCGCTCAACATTAATACAGAACACTAAAAAAAAATATTAAAAAATAAATTTCACATAAAAATCTGATTTAAACAATAGGCCATTTTCTGATGAGGCATTCCCGTTAAACAGATTTTCTCTTAAGACTCAATCATATATAATTCAGTTGAGACTCCAATCTATTTGAAAATGAGTTGACCTAGTCTTTGTAGAGGTCATTTCTCTTGAGCTTTCTAATGCAATGAGTGGGAGTGTACAACTATCATTATGTTTTCACGATGCGTCTGTAATAAAACACCTCCTAAATATTTTTTAGAGATATCTTCATTTACAATTACCTTTCTAGTTTTCTAACAGGTTTTAACCATTCATATGTATAGCATGTTTATATACCAAGTATGATTTTAAAGTAAATCAGAATATTTGAAGAATTCGTGAGCAGAAACCTTTCAACCAGAAACTCTATAACATGAGGACGTAGTATGTAGTATTGCTAGAAATAAATCCACTACAATGAAGCAAAATAAAATGCTGAGAGTCAATTATAATAATATATTATTCCCTTCAGCATGGAAAATTTCAAGTAGATTCATGTGATATAATATGAGCACCGCAAGCAATATCTACAGTTGGTATACCTGCCGTGAATTCATAATTGTAATAAAATGAACAAAAGAATATGGTGAGAAAGCATTAAGGGTTTCTTAGAATGTTTCAAGCTGTAATCACGATTTAAGCATGAATTCCAATTATAGGCAGTAGGACGATATTTACTAGAATGTAAAGTTAAAATACTGAGTATGAGAATTTTCTAAATTATCTTTATATATTTGGGGACTGGACAATATTTAGCTGTTCCATATATATTTTACCTACTTTTTTTCTTTGAAAAAATATCAAAATCCATAATTAGCTAATAACATGGTTTTCAGTTTTTAACTCTATTTTAGGCCTCTTTCACACATTAGTCAAAAACACACGTTTTTCACTGATGTGTTGAAGATGCATTTGGCCCTCCATGTCCCGTGATTTTGGGAAACGTGTGTTCTCTGTGTGCTATCCGTGAGAGCACACAGAGATCAGGCACTCCTATACTCACCTGTCCTCGGCGCTTCTCTCCATGGTGCTGATGTCTACGGTTCTGCTGTCTCCGGCCGTCACTGTCTCTCCTCTGCTGTTGCTTCCGGGTCGTGGTGCAGTGAATATTAATGAGCATAATTAATAAGTCTGGAAGCAAGAGACAGCAGCAGCCGGAGACAGCATCGCTGGAGACAGGTGAGTATAAAAATCATTTTATTTCAAAGATATGTGTTTTCTCAGCTACGTATTCCATGGATCACATCACTGTGTGGTCTGAGTGACAACAGTGATACAAGAAAAATATTGACTTGTATCTGTGCAAAACACACAGACATGTGTGTGCGCCGCATTGGAAACATGGTCAGTGAGAAATCTCTAATGTGTGCAAAGGCCCATTGATTTTAATGGGCCTGCATATGTCCATGATTCCAATACATATAAAAACAGTAATGTATGTACCAGAATAACTGACATGTGAAGGGGGCGTTAAAAGGGAAGATCTGGACTAGTTTATTTTTGTACTGTGGGCCTAAGAGATAACAGTCAGGTAGATGCTATCTACCTGCCTGTTCCGCCTGGTGCCAAACTTTGCTAGTGCAGTCTGGTCATAGACCGCTCAGAAATTTTGGGAGCTCTATTGACATGAAGTTAACAGAGAAGCTGCTTCTCTTCTAATCTGGTCTGTTGAAAGGGCATCTCGGCTAATATCATGCTGATTGACAGCCAGGTCCCTGATGCCAAACTGTGCGAAACTGGCTGTTAATCAGAATGACATCAGCTGTTAAGTCTCGTTGACAGAGCAGCCCGGAGAGGAAGAGCTGCTGTGCTCATGGGAAGCAGAAGTGGTCTGTGACCGTTCTGTGCCTGCACCAGGCAGAACAGCCAGGTATTTACCAAATACCTGTCTGTAAGTTCTTACGACCATAGTAAAAAAGTAAGATAGTCACAGAAAACCCATGTAAATACATGGGAAGATCAATCTACTACATAAGATTATATGCTCGGCAGCACTTGTGAATATGCTGGTGCTCAGTGGTAGGACATTAATTCATGCAATAAGAAGTATCATGGTTCACTTCTTCTTTATATACAGAAAATACATTAATCATTGGTTTTCTGATACATGCTCAATTTTGATGGGTTCCCTGACAAATGCCCTGTAATATAAAGTTTCCTCTCACTGCCCCGGTTATAAAGCCATGGCTGAAGTTGAAGTTCCAATATATCACAAAGATGATGAATGAGGCTCAAGGCTAAGTTCTTCCAAGCCATAATGGGCAAACCAGATTAAACTGAGGAACTTGTCAGCTGTCCCATATAGGATTTATTAGTTTCCTATATTTAAGTGAACCACTGATACGTGTAGAAAAAAGTCTAATGATAGGTATGTTTTAAAGAGGACTTTTAACAACTTTTGAGTGTACAAAGTGTCCATTCTTGTACCCAATACCAGGAATAGGACATTTTTCCTATTTTAATTTTCTTCACTCCACTGTAGGGATAGAGGATGATGAAATTACTGGCTCTTGATGTGTTAATTTTTGTAATTTTCAAATGAGTATTTCATTTCCTTCAACTCTGTGGACATGTAAGAAATAAAACGCCCAGCTGAATTATAAAAAAAATTCACACATTCGGTGCCAGTAATATTGGCGCCATGTATTTCCACAACAGGGTGGAGGAAATAAGATTGAAATATAAAGTTTTAACTACGTTTTGGTTACTATGTGCAGGAATAGACTGTTAATAAAAGTTGTGAAAGGTTTTATTAAGACTAAGGTTTTTTTATCTGTAGTGAAGAGCGTATGTTAAACACTAAATTTATACCAACTCCACCAATTTAAGCTAACAACTCCAACTTTTCAGTTATTGTCACAAAGTGTTTTGCTCTAAGCTCACTGAGTGTCTTGAAGGTATCAGACACTGTTCAGACCACAGATTCTTGACACTCCTCAGTATACTTTCTCTGGTGCTTCTGATTGCACAGGTCAGGTGTTGACCAGCTGTGTGTTCATTAGGAGTTACTTTCTGCTAGCCTGCTCGTTACCTTTTGGATCACATGTACTCTTCACCTTTTAAAGATGGAGGAATTTGTCTTCCTATGCCATCTATAGTTTTTTACTAAACTGATCCTTGTGCTGTTGGTTTCCAGTCAGGTGATTTTCTGCATTTTGTTTTTTTGTGCAGTGTTCCTCCTGTTGTCTTGTTATTTTCTCCGTGCTTTGGTTTTTCTCCCTATCATTTGTGCATCCATATTCATCCTTTGGCCCTGATTTGCTTACTGTAAATTTGCTGAAACGTGTTCTGATATAACATCTGTGGAAAATTTACCAAAATGAATGTCTTGCTTAGCAAGCGTTACCCAATTAAAACGACTTTCTTTTGTAATCCATAAAACAAGAGCTCTTATGCTTCAAAAGTTCCATGTGTGTTATACATTTGCTGTGTCCTCGAAGATATATTAATATTAATAAAATAAAGGCTTTTGGGCACATCTGGTCATTAATAAAAATGTAATTTTAAAAAGTACTGTAAAAAATACTATTACAATTTCTGTACTAAATCTAAATTCATACATTGAATTGCAAATATGATTGTAAAATTGGTTTTAGGATGGGAAAACTATATGTACTGGAATTTAACTGGTTAATACAACTAGACTTCAAGTAATGCTTAGTCAAGGGGCGCAGTATCTGACCATTGTGCTTTATACAAAAGCGCTATAATAAAGATCAAAATGAGAAAATAATAGAAGGTGAGAGAGAATTGGTTTGAGTGGCCTTATAGGTACATAAAGCTATCCAGCCAGAAAATTAGAGATAAAGGAAAGGGCCGAGGTTGTAAGGTTGTATAGTGCCATAAAAACTTCAATATCACAAAATAAACATATAATGACAAGGGGTGTTGTCTGGTGGCATAAGGTAATTGAAAGCAATTACAAAAGGTGTAAAATAGTAGTGTGAGACTCAAACTACAAGAAAAAGCAAACAATTCTGTTTTTTGTGTTACAGATTACATGAATTACAAGTAAACTATTGTGTGATTATGTCAGACATCAACCAAGGAGAGTCAAGCCATTATACTAGCCCAGTACATGTACAAAATGCCTGCATTCCCCTTATGGGGCAACATGTCACATCACATCATTGAAAGCAATGAATCTTCATGCCTCTTCAGATACAGTCCGCCAGGTCTATTCATAACTGTTCTTCTGTAAGACAGCAGTAATAATGCATGTCTATATATATATATATATATATATATATATATATATATATATATATATGGCACTAATTCTGGCCATATATGTGTATTTTCTTAATATAAAATTTGTCATCCCATTTGTAAGTTTCTGTGTAGAGTTCTACATTTGTAATAGCTATAGTAAGTAACTTTGACCTTTGGCCTGTTGAGCACCATCTTTGAATGTAAATATTAAAAGCTCTGACAAAGGGGTAAAATCATGTACCACATAATCCGACATCTAGTGGCTGAATAAAACATTTGACAACCATGGAGGATTTGCTGATGTGCTGATAAACGTGTTAGCCTGCTTTCACACTACGTTTTTTTATCATGCGTCATGAACGGTTTTTTGCTGTAAAAGTGGATCCTGTTTTTACAAAGAAAAATGCATGCAAACGCATGTGTTATTTTGCAGGATCCTCTCACTTGAAGTTTATGGGCGGGCATTGAAGTCATGTGATCGGGAGTGAGAGGAACTGAACGTGATAGACTGGGAGCCAGTATCTGACAGCTGCGGATGCTGGTAACCAAGGTAAACATCAGGTAACTAAGCAAAATGCTTTGCTTGGATACCCGATATTTACCTTGGTTACGAGCATCCGCAGCTGCTAGGAGCCGGGTTGCCTGCTCCCTGTAAACGTAACCAAGGTAAACATCGGGTAACTAAGCAAAGCACTTTGCTTGGTTACCCGATATTTACCTTGGTTACGAGCGTTCGCCATTCTGAGGCGGGGGAGAGAGAGAGGAGAGAAAGGAGGGAGGGGGGAGAGAGGGAGGGGGAGAGAGGGAGGGGGAGAGAGAGACTGATCACGCCAGGCTGGTTTCTGGGCATGCTCAGTAGAGCAAGCAGGATCCTGTCTATCAGCATGCCAGCATTCACATGCGTTTGCTTGCAGTATAGTCAGGATCCAGTGAAAAACAGTATTTGGACGCAGCTCAAAAACGCTACTAGTGTTTTTTGAAAAAAGTTAAAAAACTGCAAGTCGCTGGATCCTCACTATAACGCACGCAAAAGCATGTGAACGCATGTTGATGCTTGTCCATTGCAAATGCATTGAAATGAAAACGCATTTGCACTTGATCCGTTTTTGCGTTAAAAAAACGTTCATGACACATGTTAAAAAAACGTAGTGTGAAAGCAGCCTTAGGCTGTTAGTACATCCTTTAAAGCATACTTTTCATTTCAGGTGACTTTTCTGAATAAGTATGTCACGTGTATAAATAGGATATAACACTATTTTTCACCTTGATATGACTTGTAGCCTGCATTTTTCACCATTTTTTCCCATTTTCAACTCTACTAATCAGTTGTCTCTGAGCTAGTGAGTGGAGACTAGCTGTTGTCATGTCACTCATACACTGCACACAATCATTAGGCAGCCTTGTTCTCCTGAATCTATATGTTATAAACATGTTCAGAAGCAGCAGAAGATTGGAGTATATTACACAGAAGATCAGCAGTATAGCTGTGAATCCAGCATGGGAGGCGGGAGGATGAACACTAGAAAGCTCGACCTGTTCTCAAGCTGAGCTCTCCCTCTCTCTTCAATAGGCAACTGTGATTAGATCCCTCAGTGACCCGGAAGCCTATCGTGTTTTAGCCAAGAGAGATTTCCTTTGTTTTTCAGATAGAATGAAGAGATTAGGAGGCAGGGGTGAAATGACGTTTAAGTGGAGAAAGAAGTTTTCTTAGACAAAATGTATTAATATTTTTTTTCATATTTTCTTGCACTATTGATTTATGCAAAGACTATACAAAACAAAAGGTTATTGTTCTTACTGTAGCTCATGATACCATAAGCAGTACAATAATGCACTCCTTTCTTTAAGGCCTCTGCTACATTCACGTGAAAATCACGCACGTGCAGAGAGACACGTATTTCCCCTGCGTGTTGCGTGCAGGTAAGTACGTGTCTCTGGTACGTGCGAGCCACGTGTGTTCTACGTGTGCTATCCGCTATGGCACACGTAGAACCGGTAATTAACATACTCACCTGGTCCTTCCTGCTGCCCGCGCTGCTGTCCGTGGTGCTGATCCTCGGTCTCCAGCCCTCCCGTCTCCCCGCTGCTGCTGCTGCCAGGCAGTGAAGTGAATATTCTATGAGATTAATGAGCCGCGGTCGGCAGCAAGAGGCAGCAGCGGCAGAGACAGGAGGGCTGGAGAAGGTGAGTTAATGTTGTTTTTTTTTTTTCCCACTGACACGTGTGTTTTCTCCGGCGCGTGTCACATGGGACTGCATCCACACTACACCCGTGTGGTACGGGTGCAGGCCGTGTGACACCCGTGCTGTGGGAGAAAACACTGACATGTCAGCGCTTTGAAAAACGCACACACGTACAAACGCACACGGACACATGTTCCGTGTGGTTTTACGTGTGTGTGCCTGCTACAATAGGGTAGCATTGCTTAACGTGTCTCCGTGCCGGCGGCACGTGTAAAAAATGACAAACACGTGCCGGCGGCACGGATGTGTGTTGCAGGCCTTAAGGAGTTTTCTGGTCTAAATGCACAAGTCTGCATTCACCCAATGTGACTTGTGAATCGTCACATCATACGCACTGTACAAAATGAGGATTCACCAATGTCAGAGCCAGGAATGGTGGTCACGAGGCCGCGAGTATGTGATATGCAGACTCCTGGCTAGAATTTGACTAGATAAGGTTGGCCTTGCTCAATGCAAATGTGCCCATTTAGTCAGATTCTATTGGAGAGTATGCGTATCGCATACTCTCTGCCACATGACCGCCATTCCTGTCTTGACACTGGTGATGCATGCAATGTGAGGACTCACAAGTCTGCTATCCCATAGAGTGACTGCAGACTTGTAGATTTAGACTGGACAACCCCTTTAATGTCTCCAAGATTATCAACAAGGGTTAACATTAGGGATGATCGAATATCACAAATATTTGGCAATATTCAGCTTTGCGAATATCTGACGAATAGTTTGCCGCTATGTGAATATTCGATGCGCAATGTAAATCTATGGGAAGCCCGAATAGTTGCTATTCGGCAACTATTTGGGTTTCCCATAGACTAATATTGTGTATCGAGTATTCGCAAATCATCGAATAGTGGCGATCTATTCGGTGAATATGGGCATTGCCGAATATTTGCGGTATTCGATCATCCCTAGTTAACATATCTTTCCATATGGCCTGTAAGAGAGTTAATAGGGAATGCTGACACTTGCATACTGATGAACTATCATTACGACAAATCTGATATTGATAAGCTATCCAATGCATATGTGATGAATATCGCACTCCCTTCATTTATAAGGTTATAATCTAATTATAACCTATTATTAGTAATTATTAGTAATCTATAATGTCTTTATCTAAATTTTAACATTTCTAGGACCAGAATTTAAACTCAAACAAAAACCTTCCATATTCTCTCTGTAATAGAGTCTCATAAATTATATACTAAATTATATAAGTATTTGAGTCTGTTTTTGATATGTTACGAGATGCTGTCTAAAGCAGGAAATTTTCTTCTGTTTCTGTTCCGTGGCTCGAAATGAACCTGTCATTGTAATTTAAGAATAACCAAGGCAATCTTCAAGACTTGTCTTATTCATTGATTGAATGATTGACTAATTGATTAGTTCATTGACTAAATTGCCCAAACTACCCATCAAGCAGAGAAGTAACCTTGCCGACATAGCAACAAAGAAAAATTTATGCTCTATAAAGCACAAGAAAGATATGTAGGTAATACATCAATATATTTTTTTTCTTATACCAGGCAATGTTTCCAGTGGAATAGAAACTATTAGATTATTTGTTTCATTATTTTATAATATTTTTTAATAACAATATTTCAATTTTTTTAGCTAAAATATATACTCTGACCAATAAAGAAATGAAATGTTTAAATGATTCTCAGATACCGCAAACCAGTGTATTGAAGGTTGCAATGCTAACAATGGATTATATGCTTTCATGCACTACAAGCAGTCACTTTGTTTCAGCCTGTCTGTGGAATAGCTGTCAGTGAACAGACAGTTACCCATATTGTTACACTGCTGCTCAACTTTTTTGATGCTTTTGCCATCGGCATATTCATTCACTGGTGGAATAATCACTGAGAGAAATGCAGGCTAATGCTGAATGCTTGTGGGGGACATTTATTATGAATTTTAAAGGATTCATATATGGAGTTTGGTTTTCTTCTTCGACATAGAAGACCCCACTTTATATTGTGACAGCTGTACTTTCCACTGCATATACCATATCAAACGGTATTATCTAAACTTACTGATTTACTTAAAAGGGTTTTACCATTAATAAATTTAAATTTAAAGTTGATTTTAATAAACAGATCTTGGAATTTTAATAATTTCCATAATTGAATGTGTTTAAAAAAATGAGAAAATCTTATATATGTGTCCCTGCTGTGTACTGTGTAATGGAAGTGTCTGATCATGCCCCTGCTATATGTTGTGTAATGGCTGTGTCTGACCAAACAGTCTGATTAAACCACAGGTTCTGGGCGGGAGAGGAAGTAAAAAAAGTATACGGACATTACAGCATGGGATTATAGCTGATTCTTTCTGTGAGGTAAAACACTTTCCTGCCTGATTTTTAGAAATATTTTTCCTAAGAGAAAGAATTATTTGCTTTCCCTTGCTATAATGTCTGTATACTTTTTTACTTCCTCCCCATCCCAGGAGATGGTATGATTAGACCATATCCCTGTACAGTCAGACACAGCCATTGTGCAGTACACAGCAGGGACACATATATAAGATCATCTCAGCACAGGAACATTTTTTAAACACATCCAATTGTGGAAATATTATTATTTCAAGATCTATTGATTAAATTGTAATTTGTTTGTGGGACAACCCCTTTAAATCATTTTTTTTCATATTTTTTTAAATTATCTTATTCAGTTGTTTTTAGCTTTTCTCTATTTAGACAGAGATATAGCCACTGAATTTTGCTTAGCAGCTTTGTTCATTGGGGCTAAAAATAGTTTGAAATCTAACTTACTTCCATACTTTAAATTGCACATTTTTTGTTAAAAGAAATCTGTCAACAGGTATTTGCTACCCCATCTGATAGAAGAATGATATATGGCTAAAGATCCCGATTTCAATTATATAAAATTACTGTTTTACCTGCCTCTGATTTACCAGTTTTCTGAATGCAGAGATTTACGTACCTCCACCACCACCACTGATTGATCACTATCTACACTGTGCATAAAGCTGGGTTCACACATAGCGACAGCGACAACGACGTTGCTGTTACGTCACCATTTTCTGTGACGCAACAGCGACCTAGTATGTCGCTGTTATGATCGCTGCTTAGCTGTCAAACACAGCGACGCAGCAGCGATCATAACGACACACGTCGCTGTGCTACATGTGCAGAAAGCAGGGAGCTGCGCACACTGTTTAGCGCTGGCTCCCTGCACTCCTAGTTACAGTACACATTGGGTTAATTACCCGATGTGTACTGCAGCTACATGTGCAGAGAGCAGGGAGCCGGCACTGGCAGCGAGAGCGGCGGACGCTGGTAACGAAGGTAAATATTGGGTAACCAGGGAAAGGTCTTCCCTTAGTTATCCGATGTTTACCCAGGTTACAGCTTTCCGCAGCTGCCAGACGCTGGCTCCTGCTGCCTGCTCGCTTCATTTCGTCGCTCTCTCGCTGTCACACACAGCGATGTGTGCGTCACAGCGGGAGAGCGACGACCAAAAAATGAAGCTGGACATTCAGCAACGACCGGCGACCTCACAGCAGGGGCCAGCTCGTTGCTGGATGTCACACACAGCGACAGCGACAGGACGTCGCTGCAACGTCACAGAAAATGGTGACGCAGCAGCGACGTTGTTGTCATCGTTGCTGTGTGTGACACCACCCTTAGGGTGCCTTCACACTTTAGTGATGCAGCAGCGATCCGACCAGCGATCTGACCTGGTCAGGATCGCTGCTGCATCGCTACATGGTCGCTGGTGAGCTGTCAAACAGGCAGATCTCACCAGCGACCAGTGACCAGCCCCCAGCCAGCAGCGACGTGCAAGCGACGCTGCGCTTGCACGGAGCCGGCGTCTGGAAGCTGCGGACACTGGTAACTAAGGTAAACATCGGGTATGGTTACCCGATGTTTACATTAGTTACCAGCGCACACCGCTTAGCTTTGCTCTCCTAGCTACAGTACACATCGGGTTAATTAACCCGATGTGTAATGCAGCTACATGTGCAGAGAGCAGGGAGCCGCGCACACTGCTTAGCGCTGGCTCCTTGCTCTCCTAGCTACAGTACACATGGGGTTAATTAACCCGATGTGTAATGCAGCTACATGTGCAGAGAGCCGCGCACACTGCTTAGCGCTGGCTCCTTGCTCTCCTAGCTACAGTACACATCGGGTTAATTAACCCGATGTGTAATGAAGCTACATGTGCAGAGATCCAGGGCCGGCAGCACAGGCAGCGTGAGAGCTGCGGAGGCTGGTAACTAAGGTAAATATCGGGTAACCACCTTGGTTACCCGATGTTTATCTTGGTTACAGCTTACCGCAGCTGCCAGATGCCGGCTCCTGCTCCCTGCTCGCTTCATTTCGTCGCTCTCTCGCTGTCACACACAGCGATCTGTGCATCACAGTGGGAGAGTGCCTTTGAAGAAAACGAACCAGGGCTGTGTGTAACGAGCAGCGATCTCACAGCAGGGGCCAGATCGCTGCTCAGTGTCACACACAGCGAGATCGCTAATGAGGTCACTGCTGCGTCACAAAAAACGTGACTCAGCAGCTATCTCGGCAGCGAGCTCGCTGTGTGTGAAGCACCCCTTAGGCAGAAAGCTGACAATCAGTTGTGGGGGAGGGGTTATACAGAGCTTAAAATATTAACGACTACATGACAGTAGATGTACTAGTTCTCCAGTGATAATTTGCTGATAAAACAGTGTTTTT
Organism: Anomaloglossus baeobatrachus; assembly: GCF_048569485.1. Lineage (NCBI taxonomy): Eukaryota > Metazoa > Chordata > Amphibia > Anura > Aromobatidae > Anomaloglossus > Anomaloglossus baeobatrachus. The sequence goes on from NC_134355.1 coordinate 480,988,369, forward strand.
CTTTAAACTACAGCAAGCAGCCCAATTAATGACACATCACTGGAATCAGGGTTTCTTTCTCTACATTATGCTGTTCAGAGATTAAGTGGCAAAAAACTGTTGACAAATTTCCATTAAGTCACAAAAAACTCAACAGGAAAACAATTAAAGTAGAGCTAATTTCAAATACAAAGAGATTTTAGCCTTTGTACATAAAAAAATATGAGATTCACATTATGATGTTACTAACAAATTCTATACGGATGAAAAAGCCATAAGGAGGAAAGAGGATTTAGCTCAGAAAGTCCTAAATTTACACACAACAAAGGGATTATGTCTGTAAGGTTAAAGGGTTATTCCCCATCTCCAAGATCCTATCCCAATATTAGGAGTAATAATAATAATAATAGAAACTAACTCCAATTAGAAATGTAGTATAGTTCTCCTGATATAGCCACGTCTCTTACCTCATGTGCAGGGCATTGCAGCTTAGGCATCCATGGTTACATTCATATAGTTAGAGTTAGTTGCCCATGGTCATAAGCATGGATACCTAAGCTGCAATGCACTGCACATGAGGTAAGAGACACGGCTATGTCAAAACTATACTACATTTCTACTTGGAGATATTTGTTATTATTATTATTATATTATTATTATTATTATTATACTTACTAGACATGGGAAGCCGAATAAAGTAATACATTGATACCTGCAATCCAAAGAAATCCATATTTATCTAAACGCCCCCTGCTGTTACAAAATAATCTCTGGAGGCAGAATCTCATGCAGATTAGTGTCCGGCCCACAGCCAGGAACAGATCATTAGCATATAAGAAAGACATGAATTTCTCTGGAATAAGGCAATAAATCGCAGATATGAAGGTTTTATTCTATTTGGCTTCCTATGACCTATGAGTCCATAATGATGGATTAGGAGAGTTGAGCCTTCTTACAGATTCCCTTTAAGCAGTCTCACCTTCTAAGCATCTCACCAATTGTGCCAGTGGAGCCCCTATGTAGTCCTAATTTAGCTCTGTTATATTTGCACATAACTTTGGGTGTTTTAACGTGCTGTGCTACATGCAGTAGATCATTCTCTCCTATCTGCAGAGGAGAATAAGCACATACATTTGCAGGAAGCTCCTCTGTGTTATGCAAACTGATGCACTCACTAGTGGCTATAGCTGCTTGCATCAGCCATACCATGAAATGCCACTCTTAAAGCGCACCAGTCAGCAGGATTTTCCTGTATAACCTAAAGCCAGTGCTATACTGGCACTAACATGCTGATTCTATACATACATTTTGATGTCAGTTAGGATGTATAGGTTATGAAACACAAGCAAGTAAAGTTTGTAAAATGAGCATCTTTTTCAGTGACAGCAGCTACCGATCAGCTGATAGCTGGGTTGGTATTTATAGTGATTCCCGCCCCCCTGCCTGTCCATCCTCCCCGTTATTTATGCTAATTCTAATATAGAATCATTTTACTGACTATAAGGCCCTGTGCTGATGTCATGCCCATGTGACCAGAAGAGGTGGGGCTACAGCCAATAGAAAAATGCTGCTTCCTGGTATCAGCTATGTTGACTGAGGCCCTGCCCCTTCTGGTCACATGGGTATGACATCAGCACAGGCCTTCTAGTCAGTTAGTAAAATTATTCTATAATAGAATTAGCATCAATAACGGGGAGGATGGATAGGCAGGGGGCGGAAATCACTATGAATATCCACCCCAGCTACCAGCTGATCGGCAGCTGCTGCCACTCAAAAAGCTGCTCATTTTACAAACTTTACTTGCTAATGTTTCAAAACCTATACATCCTAGCTGACAACTAAAGTTATGTATAGAATAAGCATGATAGTGCCAGTATAGCACTGGCTTTAGGTTATATAGGAAAATCCTGCTGATTGGTGCACTTTAATAAAAATATTAAATAATGATAGGTTAGAGCTACTAGTGACTATTCACACATAACTAGTTAACTCCGCGATAAATATTTTAGATGTTCTTTGGAATAGGCAATACACTTCAAACGCACTGTAGTAGCTCACGCAGTATTTGATCATGCCTTCTATTGATTAGAAGAGGCTACACATAATTAATACAACAATCAAGTTCACAGAAAATGAAAAAATGTCAAACAACAGAAAGAATTCTAATAACTCCATTATGGAAGTTTGATGAAGACCTGGGAGCTAATATAGAACATTTCGTTACCAGTAGGCCTAATGAGCTGAATTGCATTCACCTCAAGTTAATCTACTCTAGATGTAATTTAGAGCACCTACTGATATCATTTAATATATTGATGTCCTGAAGCAATCTAGCTAATTAATAGTAAAGCATCAAAGTACAAACAGATGCTGAATAATTAACTCATAATAATACTTTTATACTGACTTTTTTTGAAGAAGTCAAGAACTTTAGTTGCATTATGAAATATAACCTTGTCAGTATTTTTGAAACAAAATTCCTATTTTTATATCAAACGACATGCCCTGTTTTTCTCAATGATTGTTCTCTCAGAGGTGACCTCTAATAAACTGTGGAGGGTTATTGAAGCTGCATGGCATGTTGACGTAATGAAGTATCGTGCCCAATTCAAAGCAACAAAAAGTGAGTCCAATAAAAAGCTGGGTCAGGGTAATATAGTGGAATTCCAAAAATTTAAAGGAAAGGCTTATCTTTAAACATTGTATGACTCAAGACGTAATTGGGAACATCTTTACCCTGTGACTTCCATCCATCGGTGGAATGAAGAGGTTGCAACACTTCTGACGAAGGCCAGTGGGGTGAAACGTATGTTGGGGCTCCTCTCTTTTTCTGTTTTCCAGGTGTTCCAGCTACATCACTGAATATAATAATAATAATATAATATTTATTCATTTACATAGCGCTGTTACTTCCACAGCACTTTACATACATTGGCAACACTGTGCCCATTGGGGGCTCACAATCTAAATTCCCTATCAGTACGTTTTTGGAGTATGGGAGGAAACCCACACAAACACGGGGAGAACATACTAACTCCTTGCAGATGTTGTCCTTGGTGGGAATTGAACCCAGGACCCCAGCGCTGCAAGACTGCAGTGCTAACCACTGAGCCACCGTGCCGTACATGGTATTGTCTATTTGCCTTCATGTTTATACACTATGTTTTTATATCGGCGATCGGATGTCAACTTAAGTGCATATTTAGTTGTTTCATTTTGAGTCTTACAGGGTTATTAACATCATGAATACTGCTGTTTTTTGGCCATAGTTTGCCCTCTAGCACTTGTTTTCATATTCATTACAGTATATCCATATTCATGCTGGTCCATATTTATGGGCATGATGGTCTACAACTATTCACCTGGTCTGCAGTGCCTCTTTAGGTTGCAAAAGGCTCTTCCCCTTTCTTTCCTTTTTTCTCTGTGGTGTTCTCTCCCTCTATATATATATTACTTTTTATTTTTTAGTACTTATATGTAATAAAAAAAAATTTGCTTTCAAAAAATGTCTTTAGTGGTTTTTCTTTCTTCAGAGATATGGGCTTGGTCCTATTTGCCTGAGCACTGTATTCTCTTTTAGGTTTGTCAGCAACGTTTTGCCACCAATGCGTTCTTATAAGGGAATATTCTTTTGTAGGTTTATAATCTTTAAATATTGTCTGACGCAAGACATTAAATTGGGAACATCTTCACCCTGTGACTTCCATCCATCGGTGGAATGAAGAGGTTGCAGCACTCCTCTGAGCACCAAAAATCTTTGTCCGTTAATGTATTGCAATAAGACTTGTACAGGTTGTGGGGTTCACAGTCCCTACTGACAACCCGCAGAGATATGTTAGATGTTTAAAGGTAAATCTTGAAGCTGAAACAAAGGATCCACTGACCACTTGCCCACAAGGCTGCATAATTGTACTGAACTCAACTCAGATGATCATAGTATCCATTTCTCAAGATTTAGGAAAAACAGGAAAATTGGCTAAGAAAAAGCTTAAAGTTGACCTGTTAATTTCCCTAAATATGTAATTTATTACTTCATGGTGTAAATGTTGCTTTTAAATATGGTAATTTTTTGTTACTCAATGCTTATCCTCTGCGGTCTTGTGGACCAACTCCCAGTTGGCTAAAAAGACTAGATTTATATGCAGAATAGGGGGTGCAGAAACAAAATAAATGTCAGATTCTGGAGAACGGTGACATATATGGCAGTTAAAAAATACATATTTATGGTACGTGACTGATTCTCTTTACTAGAAAAGTTACCAATAAAATGAAAGCCTGAAGATTTTCCACAAGGCCTCTTTCACACGGCCGTGAAAATCAAGCACGTGTTTCATGGACCTGTCAAAGATGCGTTTTGCACTCGGTGTGCTGTATGTATAGCAAACGTGTGTTCTCCGTGTGTTATCCGTGATAACACATGGAGAACGGGAACTTTCTGCTCACCTGTCCCTGGCGTTGCTATCCGTGGTGCTGAACTTCGGTCTCTGGTCCTGCCGACTCCCCGCTGCTGCTGCTTCCAGCCGCAGTGAAGTGAATATTAAATGAGCATAATGAGCGGCGGTCGTCAGCAACTGACAGCAGCGGCAGAGACTGCAGGGCTGGAGAAGGTGAGTAAAGGTTTGGGTTTTTTTAATAGACACATGTCTTTTCTCCGGTGCGTGTCACATGGAACACATCCGTGTGGTCCGTGTGTGTTACATGTGACACGTTTGCATTCCTTGTGACACCAGTGATGCCGGAGAAAAATTGACATGTCGGCGTGTGGAGCACACGGGCACACGTAAGTATGGAACGGACACACGTTCCGTGCAAAAATACTTACGTGTGCCCGAAACTATAGGAAAACATATGTCAATGTGCGCCCGTGTCTCCGGTATGTGAGACAACTGTCCATATATGTACCGGAGGCATGAACGTGTGAAAGAGGCCTTATGGACTGTGGATTATAAAGCAATGAAGAGGAAACAAATGAGAAAAGTTTCACTGTTATCTTTTAAAATCCACTATTTGCTTTCTCTTAAAAAACTACAAAAAAACCTACATTAAAATGACAAGTGCAAAAAGCAAATAGAGAGTGAAAATAAACACAATTTAGATTATTTCAAGGCATTAACTTGTAAGGGTATAGGTACATTGGTCAACTGCAGTTAATAAATGGCTGCCGATGAGCTACATATTTGTCAATCAGTCATTTAGAATCCTGTTTAGGCCCCCTTCACACGTCAGTGATTCTGATACGTATGTTGCCATTTTTCTATGTACCAGAATCATGGACACACGCAGAGCCATTAAAAGTAATGGGTCTGCGCACACATCAGATTTCTCACTGACGGGTTTCTGTGCGGTGTACATGTGTGTCTGTGTGTTCTGCACAGAGACAAGTCCGTTTTTCTCTGCCATCACTGATGTCACACGGACCACACAGTGGTGTGATCTGTGTAACACGCACCAGAGAAAACTTGTATCTTTGAAATAAAATTAATTTTATACTCACCCGTCTTCAGCCGCTGCTGTCTCCTGCTTCGGGCCGGTTAATTATGCTTAGGAATATTCACTGCACAGCTACCTGGAAGTAGCAGCAGCAGTGGGACAGCAGCGGCTGGACACAGCAGCGATGGAGATTTCAGCACCATGAACAGCAGCGCCAGGGACAGGTGAGCATAAGTGCCTGATCTCCATGTATTCTCATGGATAGCACATGGAGATCACACTCGGAGGGACATATGCGTCTTTAACACGTCAGTGAAAAACGCTAGCCTAGAACGATAATTTTTTTGCAAGCTGAAAATCATTTTGTCCAATTCTAGAGTGATTGTCAACCAGTTTAGATAGGCCAATAATCAGGAAACAATCGTGCTGAGGAACTCTCTATTAAAGGCATGTATAAATGTAGCTTAATTGTCATGCTAAATAACAGGTCAATGACTCACTTTTTCATTTTAGCAAGCAAGCTCCCAAGAATTCATCATGTAGTCATTGTCCATGCGTATAGCCTCATATTGCAAATATATAGTACATATGCATTTTGTTTTCAATTATGTGTATTTCTAAAATATCATAACAATGTGTTTTGTATTGCAGACTATATGCATTATCAATAACTTCATATTACAGATAAGGTATCTAGTCATACATGTCATACACAATATACAATAAAAGTCAGGATTTCTCATGTGACTGTCTATATTGCTTTAATGGCCATCATGACAACTGGCTATTCAGAAATAATAACCACAGCTTGAACAGATAACATTTGATTTGTTGAGAAGCTAGATGCAGCAATTTCCTCTTTTTGATGAAATGGATAATGTTACATGCAAACAAATGCTATAACAAGATTTAACATGGATTACATGTATATCTGCATTGGTTTCGACCTCAGAAAGTCCTACTAAAGGGGAGGTTATACAGCCTGCTTTATTATAGATCTTATGAATGGATAGCTTACATTGTATCATGACGTACTGGAAGGATAGCTAATTTATAGATCAATTGTATTGTTAAAGGGGTTGTCACTACTTTTTGCTGCTCAAATTAATACAGGTCAGCATTAAAAAACCTCTTTTACTTATTTCTGCCTCTTCTCTGATGCACAGTGTTTGGCTTACAGCCTATTGATGATGCCCATGCTATTAGAATAGGCAGGCTGCCCAGCCCTATATAAGGGCTCCACACAGGAATGGAGACCCTTGTTTACAAGGCTTACGTTAATGGGCCTGGCTGCATCCTGTATAAAGATATAAGTGCAAAACAAATTATATATATATATATATCTACTATATAAAGCTGAGTGTATGTGTGTGTGTATGTATGTGTGTATGTATGTCCGCTAAAGGAATCCACACCATCGCATTTAAAATCACGAAATTTGGCAGAGACACCTCATGTGACCCAGGAAACGTCATAGACTATGTTTTGATGGGAAAATTTAACCCCGCACTTTACAGTTACTCTCCAAAAAACCTGCCTCCATTAAAGTCAATGGAGCTGGAAGCCACGGATTATTAATAGCAGCTCTGATTGGTTGCTATAAGAACGAAAGATATTCAGAGTATAAGAAGCTTCTGTGGGAGGTAATATGATGTCAGTGGGGAGACGGATAGAGAGAGAGACAGACAGACATAGGCAAAGACAGAGTAAGAGGCAGACAGGACAGAGAGGGAAAGAGACAGACAGAGACAGACAGACACAGACAGGGAAAAAGACAGACAGAGACAGACAGAGACAGGGGAAGAGACTTACTGGGAAAGAGACAGACAGACACAGAGATAAAGACAGACAGACACAGAGATAGAGACAGACAAACACAGAGAGAGACAGACACAGACAGAGAGAAAGAGATAGAGAGAGACAGACACAGAGATAGGGAGAGACAGACACAGAGATAGAGAGAGACAGACACAAAGACTGATACAGAGACAGACAGAGGGATAGACACAGACAGACAAACATAGATAGAGACAGAGACACACATGGATAGAGACAGAGACACACATGAGAGAGACAGACACAAAATTAGGGAAAGAGACAGACAGGGAAAGAGACAGACAGAGACTCACAGACAGACAGGTAAAGAGACAGATAGAGAGATAGACACAGAGAGACAGAGACACACAGAGACACGCAGACAGAGACACAAAGAACTTGTAGAGCTGTAGGGAGAAAAAGCGCAATAGGGTCTTACCCGGTATGAGAGTAGAGAGACAGAAAGAGGTACACTCACCTGGTAGGGTTGTGAAAGTCACAACTCCTTATGATCGCATGTGAGTGCCTTTTTGTGGTTTAGCAGCGGCCCCGGAATGCAGTATATAAAATATAAGTCAGGTAAAGAGAAAACCGGTTTAAATGCCGCGCTAAAAACCACTGATGTTGTAGATGAAAAAGATTTCCTTTATTTCATAATTCTACGCGTTTCAGAGACATCTCCGTCTCCTTCCTCAGGAGATGTCTCTGAAACGCGTAGAATTATGAAATAAAGGAAATGTCTGTCTCTCTATGATTTATTTTCCTAAGGAAGGAGACGGAGATGTCTCTGAAACGCGTAGAATTATGAAATAAAGGAAATCTTTTTCATCTACAACATCAGTGGTTTTTAGCGCGGCATTTAAACCGGTTTTCTCTTTACCTGACTTATATTTTAGAGACACAAAGAGGCAGACACACAGAGACAGACACACAGACAGACACTGGGAGTGAGACAGAGAGACAGTTACTTTCCCGGGTACTACAGCTAGTATATATATATATATATATATATATATATATATATTATATATATATATATGAGGTATTAGTTGAATTTAAAGGCTATCCAAGTAGTGGTGCTCTGGATAACCATTTTAAGCATTATTTTATAAATGAAACATCACTACCAAAATATGATTTCTTTTTTTTTATAGTAAGGAAAAACATTTACATGATATCTGTAGTAAACTGCTTCCTCTAAAGCAAATTTACATTTGTTTGGAATTGCCCTTCAACTCAAAAGAAAACTGGCTGAAGTGCAAACACTTTAGTAACGCAACATGTTCATCTGGAAAATGTTTGCACAAAGATGCTGAAAGTAGGCTTTTAGTGACAATTTGTGATGATACACACTTCTCAAGGTCTCTGGAAATATAATAACATTTAATTTCAGTAAACATTAGTAAATGAAGTAGCTCTTGGCAACCATTGTTCGACAGTAGATCGTGTTTTTATAAGGCCACTATTTTATTCCCAACTGCATATTATGAGGGAAAAAAGATAATGTAAAGAAACAAAAGAAATAAGTTGAGAGGTCAGGTTATGAACCACAATTAGTTTGACGTTGACGGAGTTATTTTTTTTTTTAAAATAATGTTTATTCCTTTTATAACAAAAGTTAGGCAGCTTTCAAAAGTAAAAAATTAAAACCACAAATGTTGCTTTTTTCATTGAGTCACGATAGCTTTAAAATAGTAATTCTCAATCCACACGAGGCCTAATAACAATTCGACTATAAACCATAGAATTAGATGTGCGGGAACCTAAACCACCGGCTTTAAATGTCCCACTGGCAAAATATACGGTCAACATAACAACAACAAAGTTGTGTGGTTCAATACTGAGATATGAAATATATTTATATATATATATATATATATATATATATATATATATATATATATATATATATAATAGAACATCAGAAGCTTACAAAACTTTTATTATACATTTATATTATGGATTTTTAAGGGAATGGGGCCTCAGCTCAGAGACCCCAACATACGGTCTTGTAACAGCCACAAGGAACGTAAAACGTACAAAAACCACGTGAAGATGATAATGATAATCTTATTAGACATTGCAGACAACAGATGAATTGTAAGGTTAACAAGAGGAGTTAAAACCTTGGCTACAAGAATATAAATCTGTGCAGAAATAGGGATGACAATAAAGGTAAGAATTGTTTTGAACAATAGTTCAGCCATTTATCATATGTAATAGGATAAAACACATAAGGCTGCATTAATTAGTCACCAGCAAATGTTCGTGCATATACAGATATGAAGTATTTTAGGGGGCAAGAATGAGGGCGAAACTGTTCGATTATAGGAGAGGAGTACATTTGGAAATATAGGTCTTCCCTAAAGTAATGTATTCTTCTATTCTATAATTAAAACTGTGTCCTTACTCTTATTCTAAAATGCATAATTAGTTTTGTAACTTTGTAATGTCTGAAAAGTTGGAGTAAGAGGTTTGGATTATGGATGATATAATTCCAAGGCCAGAATGTAGAGCACAAGTAGGGTGGTAGTCAGAGATGAGGGAGGAAATACTGAGTGGGGCAGAATCATGAAGAACTTTGTAGATGACAGTGATAAGTTTATATCACATTCTTCAGCGAACAAGTTCAATTGCTAATTTAGCGCCCCTGAGACCCTCAGGGCACTACAAGGCACTGCATCCTCTTGGGGATGCAGGACCTACCCCTTGGGACCTGGAGTACCAGCGTCGATACTACCAAAGCACAATCAAAATCCTAGTTCTCCACTCCACACCGGGCAAAGAGGGTTAACCATGTAAGGGGATGGTCACCATGGAAAGGAACAAGTCCCTGGGATTAGCCAGCCTAGTGGGAGGGGTCATCAGTCAGTAGAGTCTAGAGAAGTGTGGCACACAGGAGAAGTGTGCGGACGTGCCTCAGCTGGGTCTGTCCAACAGTGACCCAGGGGCACAGGAGAGAGGTCGCCAGGTCAGGTACTGGAGATACCGCTGGGACCGGAGCACGCACGGGGCACAGGGCCCTAGATCAAGCACCAGTTCTACATGGCTTGATAAATACCTGCCCACTGAGGAAACCTTCACAGACTTCACCGTACCAAATAATCTGGGGGCATCAGCAGTAAACTAGGATCAGAGTTCGGACACTTACCTCCCCACAGGGTCCGCACTGCCTGCCGTACGAAGGAGACTGTACCCCAAAAGGGACAGTCGGGCCCTAATTGCTCCACGCTATGGGGACCCAACCAACAGAGAGTGCTGAGGGCAGAGCAACCTGGGTCACTGCATTGGCACTGATACCTCAAGGGACCTGAACCAGCAACCCCTGGGTCAAAGTGAGTAGAGACTGTTAAAGACAACCCGGTGTGGTCTCCGTTATTATCCCTCATCATCTCCCAGGTATGGCCCTACTTGCGGAAGGCCTGACACCATTGCTGCAATCACCACCAGATCTGGGAGTAAGCACATTTAGCAGCGGCAGTTCTCTATCCTTAACCGCAACACGCAGGTGGCGTCACATTACATTAAATCTATTCACTAATGTAAATACCCCATTTTACAAAAGAAGCCCCAGGGCATGAGACCGGGCAACGGCCGCAAGAGTGACATTCCCATTTGTTACTGCCCAGGACCAAGTACCCCCTTCTCTGAGTGCGACACTGACATAGGATAGAGGCATCATTGTACTGATTTGACAGAAAGATAAGCTATCACGATGCCCGCAGGGAAAGATGAAATGCTAATCTCAAGTGTGCAGGATGGAGTTGCAAATAGGTGGCACTGCGAGCACATGTGTGCTGCAAGAGTAGCGGGGAAGTCAGACAAGCTAAGGACTATACGCAAGGATAAGACAAGAACGGAGTCAGTAAACAGTCCGTGGGGTAAGTAACTAGAGGAGCACGTAGGACACAGGGGATAGACAAGGCCGTAGTCAGGAGGGAGCAGGAGGTCAGATGCCAGACAGTAACGCAGTGTCAGGGGAATCAAGCAGAGGGAAGTCAGGGGTCAGTCTGGGGTCGAGCACCAAGATCAATAAGCAACACAAACCAGGAGTCAGGCACTTACTGCGGTACACCAGAAAATATAATTAGCGTCATTCCAGCTGATATCGATCCCTAAAGAAGCCCAGCAATTCCCAGAATGCAGAGCATGAGTGCAGATCCCTCCTACTAGCTCAAGAGTGACCCAGAGACTGGATGCAGCCCATCCATGACACTGGAAGGGCAGCGGAAATTCTGACAGGGAGCCCCCCCACGGTGCACAGACAGATCCTGGGACCACAGAAGGGTAACACAGAACACCGCAATGCCAGAATCGCACCGCAGGTCAGGACTATGGCATAAGCCTAGCTGTTGGATGAAAAGATTTTAAAGAGCATAAGACCACTTAATATTGAGGCTCTGTAGTCAAAACCAGAATTAATCAGAGTAATATTAGGATCTTTTGCTGTTATCACAGTAATAAAATATCTGATTCTTGATATGTTTTTAAGGTGCAGTTGAAATGAGAATAAAACCTGGAATACCAGAGATGAAGGATTAAAAATCAAAAAGAACACCAAGAATTAAGTCTTTAGAAGGATCAAGTGGAAACTAAAGAAGCTCAGTTTTTGAATACTTTTTTCAGAAAGAAAGAAAACATGATGTTCAAGACAGCAAACAGACAAGCAATGGTACATTTTAGAAGTGCAGGAAACATAGAAAGAGTTTATCATTGGGTGTGATCAGCACAGATATTTTGCTGATACCATGTAAGGAAAACATGCAACCTAGGACTGAATCCTGAGGAACCACAATAGCAGTGAAAATGAAAAAATAGTGCGCATGTTCAACTATTCTGCATTCAGACTGAGCTGTGCAGATTCCTGATTCAGGGATGCTAGAAGTAACAGTGGTTAGACCTCCAATGATCAATAAGTTACCCTTAAGGCTGCTTTACACGCAGCGACATTGGTAGCGATGTCGCTGGTGAAAGCACCTGCCCCCATCGGTTCTGCGTCACGGGCAAAACGCTGCCCGTGGCGTACAACATCGCTCGGACCCATCACACGGACTTACCTGTCTAGCGACGTCGCTGTGGCCGGCAAACCGCCTCCTTTCTAAGGGGGCGGTTTGTGCGGCGTCACAGCGACGTCACATGACAGCCGTCCAATAGAAGCGGAGGGGCGGAGAGCAGCTGCAATAATGACACGCCCACCTCGTTGCCGGAGGACGCAGGTAAGCAGTTGTTCGTCATTCACGGGGTGTCACACGTAGCGATGTGTGCTGCATCAGGAACGACGAACAACCTACGTCCAAAAGCAGCAACGACATTTGGGATTTGAACAACGTGTCAACGATCAACGATAAGGTGAGTATTTTTGATCATTAACACTCGCTCGGAGCTGTTACACGCAACAACATCGCCAATGACGCCGGATGTGCGTCACGAATTCTGTGACCCCGACGACACATCGTTAGAAATGTCATTGCGTGCAAAGCCCCCTTAAATCCTTCCAATAGGTAATAGCTTCAATTTGGTAAAAACTTTTTAATGGCGAATAGAGTGGAGTATAATGAGTTTTGTTTAATTTGCCCATAGAAAACAGTGTGGCATGCTTGTAATTCTAGTGTATACAGTATTTCCACCTACAGTAAATAATATAATATTAATATTCTGCATAATGCTTAAAATCATAGTCCTAATTGTTACATAGCTCTGTCTCTAACTATGACACAGCTTGGCAAAGTGACATCCTCAATCAGCGACTACCAAGGTCAGGATTTGTAATTTACTCTACAATCTGCAGCAGTTTAAGGTATGGATTGTGTAGCATGAAAATGTGAAAACAATTTCCTATGGAAGTGCTCTTTAACCCTTGAGGCCTTTAATATGTATTAGCATAAAACCTCTATCTTGGAGCTCTGATCTAAGAACAGATGTCTTTTTACATGCTAATCCATTAACTTTGAAACATTAGAATTTGTTTCCTCTAGTTGCAATAAAAAAAAATGTAACCCCTATTTGAAATTAGGTTAGCTAATTTGTCACACTATCTTCTTTTTGAAAATGAACCAATGTATAAAACTCAATTGAAATACCTCAACACAAGTAATATATTAAGCAGTTTCTGCAAATTAAAAAAAAAGTCTTTTTTACTGCTTTCTGCAGTCTAAGGCGGGCTTTGCACACTACGACATCGCAGGTGCGATGTCGGTGGGGTCAAATCGAACGTGATGCACATCCGGCGTCGCAGGCGATATCGTAGTGTGCAAATCCTTTTTGATACGATTAACGAGCGCAAAAGCGTCGTTATCGTATCATTGGTGTAGGGTCCGACATTTCCATAATGCCGATGCAGCGACAGGTACGATGTAGTTCCTCATTCCTGCGGCAGCACACATCGCTGTGTGAGAAGCCGCAGGAGCGAGGAACATCTCCTACCTGCGTCCCGGCTGCAATGCGGAAGGACGGAGGTGGGTGGGATGTTTACATCCTGCTCATCTCCGCCCCTCTGCTGCTATTGGCCGCCTGCCATGTGACGTCGCTGTGACGCCGCATGACCCGCCCCCTTAGAAAGGAGGCGGATCGCCGGCCAGAGCGACGTCGCAGGACAGGTGATTGCATGTGAAGCTGGCGTAGCGATAATGTTCGCTACGCCAGCAATCACAAGATATCGCTGCTGTGACGGGGGTGGGAACTATCGCCCTCGACATCGCAGCATCGGCTTGCGATGGCGCAGCGTGCAAAGTACCCCTAAGAATTGATCAACACCGTGCAAAAAAATCCTCATAAGGCCCCTTTCAGACGTCTGTGTTTAATCAGGTACAAGCCACATGCATAGGTATGGTCATATGTGTGTCACGCGTGTGTCATGCGTGTGCCACATGTGTGTCACACTTGTGACATCTGTTTGCATACGTGTGACATCAGTGTCACACGTACGGAGAAAACACGTGTCTTCAAAATACAAAGTTTTTCTATATTCACCTGTATTCAGCGCTGTTTTCTTCAGCTCTGCTGTTCCTGCTTCTGACCCTTGCTAATTATGCTCATTGATTATTCACTGCACCTTGGACCTGGAATCCGGAACACTGCGGTGACAGCATCACGGGGATAGGTGAGTATCCAGCAAGCAGAGTGTTTGCAGTGACGTCCAGGAGGTCATTGGAGTTCCCAATAAACTCTGATGACATCCTGATGACACCCCCGCGCAACAGCAGGTGTCACTATGGTGACTTCACAGGTTCATCAGAGTTCATTGGGAACTCTGATGAACTCCTGGACATCACTGCACACACATTGCTTGCTTGCTGAATCCTCACCTGCCACGGGCGATGCTGACCCTAGCGATGTCCCCGGCACTGTCCCCGGTAATGCTGTCTTCGGTGGTGCGGTCCCCGTGATCCTCCGGCTTCCAGGTTCCAGATGCAGTGAATAATCAATGCATATAATGAGCGGGGGTCAGAAGCAGGAGACAGTAGAGCCGAATAAAGCAGCGCTGAATACAGGTGAATATAGAACATCTTTTTATTTCAAAGACCCGTATTTTCTCCAGTACCTGTCACACTAATGTTAAATGGAGCACATCAGTGTGCAATCTGAATGACACCCGTGCTGCCGGAGAAAAAATGGACATGAGGTGTCACGCGGTCCTTGTGAAAAGACGGCCATATGAGTACAGCATAGAATAACATGGGTACATGTGGCATCCGTGTTAAAAACGGATGCCACACGCACCTGAAACACGGACGTCTGAAAAGGGCCTAAGGAGCACACATTTGCACATCAATTGTTGTCTCAAGAATGCCTGATGCAAGTAATCAAAGATTTCACTACTTATGTCAGGTGTGTTTGTGACAACAGACATCTAATACCTGGACTGGCTAGTGGTTTGTTGACAGTGACGCTTCATTACATATTAGAAATATGGTTCAAAAGTCAAGACAGGGATTCAAAATGTTAAGACACCATTGCCTTGCTCAACCAATGAAAAATATACAAAAAGATAAAACAGAGATACAGTTGGAAGCACAGCTCACAACTCACAAGTTAGAAATTAAAGGTGATGCCTCAACTTCATATTACAAAATGCTTGTACAACCAAGCAACTTTAGCATTTACCCTTCATTAACCCCATTCCTTTTAATTTTATATCTGTTGCCAGGTTCACCAGCCACCCTGCAGTCCCAGCATTAGACAAGGGGTGCATGGCACAAGATGGTTGTATGCTTTACAGACTGCCTGCGGCGCTCTGAAACTGGATGGATCCTGTATCTATCCAGCCTCAGTTCACCTGTGCTTCTCCCAAGCTAGAAGCCAGGGAGAGCACACAATTTGGAACAGAGGAGTGACCATGCCGCTGCTATGAACTGTCAATCTTTCCAATTGCACCGTAAAGCACAAGAACTTGCAAAACAAGTAAGTAATCTTAAAGATGTTTTTCCACAAACAAAGTTAATTAATCAATAAATCTTCAAATAATAGGTTCCAAAACTGGATTTGTTTTAAAAAAAAATGTTTCTATGCTGAGAAAATGTTGTAAATGTGCCTCTGTGTAATACTTATATATGTTCTGAGGATTTCGATAGCGTAGGGCAATGATCAGCAGAGACGAGTTTTTGATACAAGATATTTTATAATGTGTAACCACGGTAGATACACAACGGAAAACACAGCGGTACAAATACACACAATACCTTCCCGAAACGGAGCGAAGGGAATTCCCGGGGCCACGCACCGGACTCCCCCAGGGAGACCACCAGAGCGAACCCCTATACAGGGACTGTCCGGCAATCACCCCGGAAGGCCTAAATGCGCCGCAGCCGGGACACAAGGGGCAAGCGGTAAAAGTCCAGGAGTGTCCGTACGGGATGATTGTCCAGAGTGGTTACAAACCAGAGAGAACCGGGCAGAGTGCTGACCGAAGATGGCAGACGGAATCCGGGCACAGCTTTGAGAAACCGGGTAAGGTCCAGAGTCGGTCGGTCGGTAGTCTTTAGGAGGATCCAAAGGCAATCAGGATTAGCAGCAGCAAAGCAGGAGCACACAGCAAGCAGTATACTCAGGCACTGGACTAGGCTTAGAGGCGGCCTTTTAAGCAGCTGGACAGGAAGTAGGGCAACAGAACAGAAAACTCCATGTTAACCGAGGGCAAGCTCATTCAAAAGAGAACTGGAAAACCTGGAAACCTGACACTCTGCTATGTACTGTGTAATGACTGTGTCTGAACATACAGGGACATGGTCTAATCATACCATATGGTCTTGGCAGGGGAAGATACAAAAAAAAAGTATACAAACATTACAGCATGGGATCACAAATAGTTCTTTCTTTTAGGTAAAACATTTTTTAAAAACAAATAGGGATATTTTACCTAAAAAAAAAGAATCACTTATTTTTCCATGCTCTGTCATTACAGCATGGGAGCATAGATGACTCTTTTTGTGAGGTAAAACATGTCCCTGTCTGTTTTTATTCCAAGATCTATTAATAAAAATTGAAATAAAAAAACTTTAAAATGTACTTTGTTCGAGGGAAAAACCCTTTAAGCTTTCGAGGGGGCTGCAAAGAGTTGTGGGATACCACTCTGCATGCAGGGATGTCATAGCTCGTAGGTTAGAACCTAAATTTTGCTAAAAGGTTGGAGCCTTTAGAAGGCAATTAGGGACAATTCTGACCACTTTGTTAATAAGGTATATTTAAAAAACAAACCATCAATCTATAGCTGCTGATTAAAAATGAAAGGGCAGCCATAGACTGTAGATAGATATATTTGAAGTCTTGGTGTCATTTGAGGTTCTAACAGGACAATTGGCCCAAGTATACCTCAAAGTCCACAAAGGCATCAGAAGAACTCTAGGAATACTTTGGAGTGGCCGTCACAGTCAACTGACTTGAGACCCATAGAAAATCTTTAATGCCAGTTGTAACACTTAAAACCAAATATATATATTTATATATATATATTTGTAAACTGAAGGTCATTGCTCATGACATAGGGACTAAAATTCCTGAAAAAAGTTATGAAGGAGTGAGTGATTCTGAGACTTCGGTAGTCCTTAACCACTTCACACCAGTGGGATTTTCCATTTTTCATTTTTTCCTCCCCTTCTTCCAAAAGCCATAACGCTTTTAATTTTTTTCAATGGGCTTATTTTTTTAGAGGGACAAGTTGTAATTTTGAATGATACCATTCATTTTGTCATATATTGTAGTGGAAAATGGGGAAAAAAATCCATGTGCAGTGAATTTGCAAAAAAGTACGGTTCCACAAAGATTTTTTTTTTTTAATTTACCATGTTTATTCCAAGGTAAAACTCAGCTGGCGATAAGATTTCCCAGGTCAGTACGAGTATGTATATACGTACTAAACCTATATGTATATAATTTTTATTTAAGCAGTTAAAAAAATTTGTCGCCGCATCTGTCGTCCTTCTGAAGCCACAGTGCATGACACATCCGACGTCATACACACTCACCGGCATTCAGGTCCTGAGTAGGTGCATTTTGATCTGCCTATTGTAGTGCGTATGTGTGGGACCGGCGAGTGTGTATGACGTAGACACGTCATGCACCACTGCTTCAGAAGGAGGACAAAGATGGCCGAAAAAGGCATCACCGGCACCGGAGGATGAAGACGCCCATCTGAGCCACATCCACCACAGCGACCGGTTTAGGTGAGTATTATAAAGTGTTTTTTCTGTTCTACACAGCGGTCTGGGCTCTTATATATAGCATGTTAGAATGCCATATATAAGAGCTCACTGGTGGTGGCCGCAGCTTATAGGGTAAAAACTGGTGACAGGTTCCCTTTAAGTTTTTGAGACCTGAGGCTTTGTCAGGGCTTAGTTTTTTCACCCTGAGCTGACATTTTTATTGATAAAATGTTTGGGGTAGTTGCAATGTTTTGGTCAACTTTTATTGTATTTTATTGCAATGTTGTGGCAATCAAAAGATAATTTTGCCATTTTTAGTTTTTTTCATTAGGCTGCTAACCAATCAGGTTAATTTATTTTATATATTGATAGATTGGACATTTCTGAAGACGGCGATACAAAATGTGTATTTTTTTAATTTTTTTAATTGTTTTATTTTTAATGGGACAAAAGGAGGGTGATTTGAACTTTTGTATTTTTCTTTATTTTTTTAATATTTTTTAAAACTTTTTAAATTTTTTTATGGTATTTAATATGGAAAATGCGATCATCAGGTCACCTGTGCTTTCATAGAGCAGTGCATCAGCGCACTGCTATAGCAAAAATCACAATTTCCTATTAATGATGTTTCACAGCTGGTGTTAACAGTTTGATTGTGATGACAGGTACAGCTGACCTCTGGCTGTCATGACAAGCCATAGACACCTCATGATCAAGTGATGGAGGCGCCGATTGGCTGGATTAGTAATGTGCTTCCTGACAGCGATTGTTAGCAGCATTTAACTGGTTAACAGCCATGGGTGGATCTCCTATCCACCTGCAGCTGTTACAGGCACTTGACGGCTGATTAAATCAGCCGTCAAGTGCCGGGAAAGATTCAGGCTTGGCGTGTGAGCCCACATCAAAGGCAGGGACACAGCCAATGATGGACATGTATGTCATTTCACTTGAAGGGGTTAAAACGGTATTTCATGTTGAATTTGAAGAAACCTCTAGTTATATAAGGTGTGTTAAGAAATTAAATTTGTTATTAAACTTATTTCATTGGTTTATTGCAAACAACAGAAAGTGTAAATGTTGCTAATAAAGCTAATTTGCAAGTGGGAATAATTTTGCAGCTGTAAATGCAACTGAACGTATTCAAGGTCTTATGTCAGACAAATAATGTAAGTGAAAGCAATGTCATATACATTCACTACTTTATACTGCTAGATGTAATGTCATCCAACAGTAAGCTGATTTCCAGCACAAAAGATGTTATACTGTTTGGTTACTGTCAACCAGCCAGAAATGATTACTTATGCCTTCGATGCCACATATTGTTCTGTATGATATCACACTTTTCTGCTTACCTCACATAACCACATATAAAGCAATGTACACAGCATATGATTTCATTATATATATATATATGTACTCCTCAAAAATTTAAAACACCAAGATTGAAATTTCTGGGGTCATGAAAATCACAAGGTATAGACATATTATAGACATTAATGATATGCAAATGATGAAAATAATGGAAGCAACATTTTCTAAGTATTTCGATTTATTCAGTACCGAGTATGAGCATCAGTCTAAACGGAGCTGAAAGACAGAGAGAAGCAAATATTGTCTTATCCAGGTGGGAAATACAGTATGTGGTGAAATACTGGGAAGGCTCACTTTGCTAGGTTATGAGAGTCACAACCACTTGGAAGCATATACAAAACATGGCTGCTGCAGCCCCAAGTGGATGTAGACTATAAAGTGGTAATGAAAGGGTTAATGCTGCGTTGCCATGAAGGAAAAGCTAATTCAAGGATACCTCTATGTTAATCTATTGGGCAACACATTTTGGAAACTTCATCCCCTTAATCAGGTCTCAATCACATCTGAGCATCATACATATCTGAGTGTGAGCATCGCACACATTTAGGTGCCTTGGCATGTTACCAATTAAGTTCTTAATGGTTGTCTGAGAAATGTCCTGCCAAGCCAAATGGAGTTTGGCATGCAAATCATCAAGATCTGCTGCTGGCAGCTGCATTTGCAGTTGCTGACCAATGATATCCTAGATGTGCTCATTGAGAATCCAGAGGTGATGAAGGTTATGGTAGCATGTTTAGGCAAGAATGGCTGCTCAGAGTACCACAAGCAATATGTGACCCGAGGTTGTCCCACTGAAAAATGGCTTCGGGGACACTTTGGAGAAATCTCTTGTTCCAAAACCAAATCAATGTAATGCTGATCTGTTTGTGTACCTGGAAAGAAGACAAGGTGGGACTGAGAACAGTATACTTTGCCATGCCATACCATAATCCCTGGGAGCATATATAGATCATGTGTAGTGTTGAGTGAGTAGTTAACTATTCGTACACACTATGCTATTAGCGAATACTGTTCGCTACTCACATATTCCAGGGCAGTACAAGAAACAAACAGTGGTCCTGCACCAGCCGCGTGTTACCTGCAGAACCGCATGCGTCCAGATAAAGGGTGCCGATGTAATCAATCCAGAGCGGGGGTGCCCGTCAGCATTAAAGATCCGAGGGGAGCAGGTAAGGTAAAGAAAGACCTTACTCCATCCGCTGTGCTGGAAAAAGTTTATTTCAACAGGTGCATGGGTAAAAGGTTGGAGGCTCACATATTCGTTACGAGTAGCGGGTGCAATGTAAGTCATTGGGAAATACTTGCTAAGTAGCGAGTAACTTGAAAGCCGTACTATTCGCTACTCGCACGAAAAGTACGGCTTTAGGGTTACTTGTTACTTAGCAAGTATTTCCCATTGACTTACATTGCGCCCATTACTCGTAACGAATATGCGCGTAGCGGACAGCATTCGCTAACACCATAGTGAGTACAAATAGTTAACTCCTTGCTCAACACTAATCATGTGACAATCCCTCATGAAGGACTGTTTATGGCATAGCCCACATGGTCTCCTTAGATTTGAAGATGTACTGCAAGTGTATTGTAATGTCACATACCAAGCCTAAGGTATCAAAAGTATCTGCACAAACCATCAGAAGGCATTTGCACAATATTGGGGTATGAGCCAGGTTGTCAACTATAGGTGTTTCATTGACCTCACACCACTGCCCTCATAGTGCAGAGCAAGATTGCAATGGAAGCTGGTGTCGAGGGGTTAAGGGCCCACCCCAGCATCTGTACCCGGCACACTAATGGTTTGTCTGTAACTGTAAATGCCTTGTGTAGTTCACTACCAGGTGGCACTGTTGCAGTGCGTGTGTCCTGGTACCTGGGTTGGCAGAAAGAAGAGGGGAACAGGAACTATATAAGAAAGAGTTGATGGGAGAGAGAGGAGGAGAGTCCCCGAGAAGATGTAGCTGAGGAAACCCCCAATTAGGAAATTCTGGCCCTATGAGTCACCCCTGCAGCTGCGTCATGCGGATGCAGTCCAGTGTGGAGAAACGTGCCCACCCAAGGAGAGGGATATAGTTGGACGGTCGGGGGGCCTGGCGTCGGTATCTACTGGCTGAACTTCAGCGAATTTCACACTCATAGAAAGGTCAGTGCGCCCTCAGGCAGAAGGGTATGTCTGAATGGCCTGTGCACAGTTGGGATAGCCTGTTCGGTGGCAGATCCCCCTGGTGCTAGTATGAAGTGTAGTCTGGAAGGAGAGGCCTGGAAGTGACAAAGGGTACACAGGTGCCAGTGATACGGATGCTGTTAAATTATGTAAAGTATGAAAGAGTGGATGGAATCCATGGGATGGATACAGGTGCAGGCAGGATGTGGACCGAGGTGTTGTATAAGATACCAGAAAATAAAAGTTGACATGTGTAAGAAACTTGACTGAGTCTGGACTTTATATTTTCTGAAGAAAAGTGAATGTGGTATCCCCTGAGACTGTTACGGAGTCCTCCTGTGTGTGGTGCGGCGACAGCGAGGTGAGGGGTTAATCACAGGCTGTTCTGTGACCTCTTGTTCCCCCTGTACGCCTGACTACTATCACTGCCTGCCCTGTGCCTGCTATTACACTGGAATGGAGGTCTATCCTCTTTAATGATGAGTTCTCTTTTTGTCTTGAATACAGTAATAGCAAGAAATTGGTCTGAAGATCACATGGACAACAATATGAAGATGCCATAATGATGCAATGTGAAAGTATTTCAGGACCTGTTTCAACATGAAAACACCAGACGGCATGTTGCTAGTGATTCTGTGAGCAGCCTAAATGACCTAAGGAAGGTACAATGACCTGAAGCATCTCCAGACATGTCTACTATGATCAGGAATTACAAAGGGAGCTGCCAGCAGTGGATTTTGATAATTTTCATGCCCAAGTGAATTCATAAATGGCAGAATAACTATTTACAACCACATTGATAGCATGTCAAGGTGTTTAATCGCCTATTTATTTAAATGTAGTCACCATACTCAATACTAAATAAATCGAGATGTTCTGAAAAATGTGTTCTTCCATTTGTATATCATTTTCATATCATTGAAGAGTGTGAGAATATGCAGTATATTTATACATAACTGATTTTGATTGAAGCTCAGTGGTTAAAATGTTAGGGTTCAAACTAAGGTCAATATTTAACATCTGACAGATGAACACATCTATAGCCTGCTTTACACCTTACGATCCAGCATACGATATCGTATGCGATCGTAACCGCCCCCATCGTATGTGCGGCACGTTCAATTTGTTGAATGTGCCGCACAAACGATTAACCCCTGTCACACGTACTTACCCGTCCATACGACCTCGCTGTGGGTGGCGAACGTCCACTTCCTGGAGTGGGAGGGACGTTCGGCGTCACAGCGACGTCACGCGACAGCCGGCCAATAGAAGCGGAGGGGCGGAGATGAGTGGGACGTAAACATCCCGCCCACCTCCTTCCTTCCGCATTGCTGGCCGAAAGCCGCAGGACATAGGTAACATCTGTTCATCGTTCCCGGGGTGTCACACACTGCGATGTGTGCTACCCCGGGTACGATGAAAAATCTGGCGTTCAATTCTAGAGAAATGAATGATGTGTATGCGATGAATGTTTTACCGTTCAATCGCAATCGCACGTAGCTGTCACACACTGCGATGTACCTTACAATGCCGGATGTGCGTTACTTACAACGTGACCCCGCCGACACATCGTAAGATACATTGCAGCGTGTAAAGCGGGCTTATGGGTCCTAGCTATAAGCTAAGTATATGCCACTGGGCACACTTTTTCATCTTTAATTTAGCCTTGTTATTGCACATTGATGGGTTCTGGCAAGAGCCACACATTTCCTGTTGAGTATATTGTTATATATGTATAGCCTGATTTATTCATGTTTATTGTTATTACACATTGTGGATGTATTGTGTCAGCAGATTGAAAGAATAATTGACTGACCTTGGCCCTGAGGAGGCCTCTTGTTTTATATGGATGGTTTATCACATATGACCAGTGTTCTATGTTTAGATTCAGCTATTGTAGCAGCCTAATTGGTCATCAACTTCCCTCCCGATTTAGAACTAATATGTATTGTGGGGTGTGGTGAACTAACTGTTTTTGTTGATATGCATATGGTGATCTTACTATCTTCTGCGGAAGCCTTAGTACCTGATATATTGATAAATACCACTCATTCAGTCCTCAATGATTCTATCTGTTGGACTGTGGGGAATTTTCTGATAATCATCTGACCATCCATATATAGATTATTTGTAGATACATGTCACTATGTGTTTATGTTCCCACACCAAGTATATCTTGTTCAGTGGAAGGTTATAGAGGGTCAGCCTTCGCTGAGCGGGGGCGCCATCTCTTATTTAGGGTGCCAAAGTTTGCGGCTAGGAAGGGATGAATTAGGGAATCTTGCCCTGAGTCCCTCCCCTCCGACTATATAATTGTGTACTTGTTTTGCTGTCGTAGTCTCTCGGTTGTGTATAATTGTTCATCTATTTTAATTGAAAATAATAAAAATTTTGTTTTTAAAGGGGTCTTTAGAGTTCTTGGTTCACAAAAGTATGGAGTTTGTATGATGTTTGCATTGGTTCCTCCCATACTAATGAAGCATTATTACCGTAGCTTCTTGTGGAATTTGTCCTTGTGTATGACTACAACTCTGTAGAATTTACAGGCTCTATATATGAAGCAGGAGAAGAATTACTCATATTGCAAGCTTGACGGTCTCATTACCCAGGCTTAAGTAATTGCATAGAAAGTTATATCATTGTCCCTGCAGTCCTGCTTCATGCAAAATTCAGTGTACATTCAGAAGACCCATCCACTTTCAGGAGCTCTGCCCTTCAAGAGGTTTTCTAGTTTCTTAACTGGTCACTCATCTTTAAGATGTCCATAAATAATAGATTTGAAAATCCACCTCACTGCATCTCCACAGATTAGCGTCTTGGAGAAGCAATGGCACTTTTTAATGAGCAGTGAATCTCCGTACTAAAATTGCTCCAGACATCCCATTCCTCTACTCTAAGTACATACATACATCCTTATTTTTATATAGCGCTAACATATTCGCGCTTTACATACATCAGGAACACTGTTCCCATTGGGGCTCACAAGCTAAATTCCCTATGTGTATGTCTTTGGAGTGTGGGAGGAAACCGGAGATCCCAGAGAAAACCTACGCAAACACAAGGAGAACATACAAACTCCTTGCAAATGCTGACACTGTGCTTTGTATGACAGTACACACTTGTGCATGGTAAACAATGAAGAAGACCCAGAACTTGCCTTGGAGTCATGGACCCTTCAAATTGATAATTGACTAGGTGGCAACAGATCCCTTTAACATGACCAATCCCCTAATTTACTGATGATAAGACAAGCCAATAAAAAGTGTTTTAACAAAACATCTTGCTACTCTCATTGAAAGACATGACATGGAATTTTATGTGAGAGCTTGGTGTTAAAAAATATCTACATATAATTATGTCTCGTAATCACAGTTTTTTAAAAAAAGAGAAAACGCATGTTAAGCATAATAACGTAAGGCTGGGTTCAGCATAAAAATGTAATACATAAAACAGGGCCTCATTAGTTTCCAGTACACGTGCTTCAAGGAACCTGTCACCAACAATTCCCTTTGTAGCCACCAAGAGTAAGCTCTTATATACAGCATTCTAGAATACTGTATATAAGTGCCCTGGCCGATCTGTATAATGTAAAAGAAGACCTTTATTATACTCACCTAAGGGATGGTCGGGTCCAATCGGCTTCGCTGGTCTGAGGTCTGGTGCCTCCTCTATCCTGTGCAGTCGCTGTCCTCCTTCCCTACTCTGTGTGGATGATGCCTCCTACGTCCCCTACACAGAGGTCTCCATTGTGCTCCTGTGCAAGTGTACTTTGATCTGCCCTACTGAGGGCAGATCAGAGTATTGTAATGAGCACGCATGGGTGGTCTTTGACCTTTTATCTTGCCTGCACATTACAGTACTTTGCTCTGCCCTCAGGTGGGCACATCAAATTGTACGTGTGCAGGAGGGCAATGGAGGCCTCTGTGTGTATGCCGTAGGATGCATCATCCATATAGAGCTCAGAAGGAGGATGATGGAAGAAAGACAGGAGGCACTTCACCGAGACCAGCAACACGCATTGGACCCGACCACCCCCAGCTGAGTATAATAAAAGCTAGTATTTATGTTACACAGAGCCGCCTGGGCGCTTACTGTATATACAGTATTCTAGAATTCTCTATGTAAGAACATATTGGTGGTGAACGCAGCTTATAGGAGAAAATCCTGGTGACAGGTTCCCTTTAAGCCACCTAGCCACTTTCTAAACTATCAAATGAGTCCTCAATAATACTACTTCAGTTTACAAGTGTCTATAAAGCATATATAAGGTATATCCAGCCAGAAAACAAAATAAAACCGCCAGCACCATCAGCAATTTCTTCAAGAAAGGGCCTATATCTGATCATGTCATGTTGGATATCAACTGGAGCAATCTGGTATCTGGTGACAACAACTTCAGGCACTGGCAGATACAAACAGAAAAGGGCCTTTGTCCAAGAACAATATATAGGCCCTTAGCAACCCAAGAGGTCATCAAAATGAACAATTCCACCTGCTTTGGAGGTATTAATGGGCACCCTAATCTTTTGGGCCCCTGTGTGGCTCCACCAATGATATGTGCATCCCTGGTGCAAGGAGACAAAGAAAGAAAGATGTGTTATTAAAACTCATAAAATATATTTAAAATCTGAGAAGAGACCATAGTATGTATCTGCACGGCATCACTGGTTGTCATGATTTTTCCTTCTGTCTCTATTTTATACAAGTCAGCCTACTCCTTGTATTTCTAACTTGGGAACTGGCCCAACCAGCTTCTAAGTAGAGTATTTGTAGGCTTTGTATAAGTGGCAGATGCTTAAATGCAGGAGAATGGGCACGCTGTAAGACACAAACACTTAGTCACCAGGAGTAGTCACTGGAAGCATCCCTCAAGGGTTAAGCTTGTGGAGGACACTCTCCAGCCTACATAATTCCTTGGGCCCAGGCATAAAGAATCATTACACAAGTCCATAAATACAACATACCACTGACTAGAATTACAGGGAAAGCAATCAGAAATGCTCCATGAAAGATAAACCACCATATAAACTGCTTCAAAGGGTTCCTCACTATTGTTTTATGAACATGACAGTGCATTCTGCCAGGCTTGATGGATGGTATTTAATTTTTCATCGCATGTACTATGTGTGCATCAAAGTGTAATTACCAACACTGGATCTATAATCACACGGAAGTCATAGTTTAGGATGTGAGATCTTATTATGCTGGATCCATCACTACATCCACATTACAAGATGAAAAAGAAAATAAGATACACATCTACTGTTGTTTTTCCTGTAAGGAATATATATATCTATATATATATATATATATATATATATATATATATATATATATATATATACATATACACACATTTCTCAATATATATATATATATATATATATATATATATATAAAAAATATATATACACTGTATATATATATATATATATATATATATATATATATATATATATATATATATATATATAAAAATATATATGTATATATATATATATATATATATACATATATATATATATATATATATATATATATATAAGAGTAGATATATGTATATGTTTATATACATGTATTTTACAGCTATTTATTGATATGAGCATTTTAACAAGGAAGAGCCATAGCTTAAGATCTATCCAGATAATGACCATGTAAAGAGCATTAAAAATGTAACTTAAGAATGTAATCTAGATGACAGGAGGTTGCTGGAGTTCAACTGTAAGAAATATGTTATGTTTAAGTCATCCTCTCCAGACAGGGAGAGATGATGCCAATGAATTTTAAGGACTTATTACAATGGCATCCACCGTTTTAAAAATTAATGAAAAGTTCACCTCCATCAACACAGCTTTCAACAATTGTATTTACAGCACACTGTCTAGCGTACACGTCATGTCCCAGTTTAATTTATATGGCCTGACTTTATATAACAATGATGCTTCAGAATGGCAAGGCTCAAAACAGTCTCAAGAAGTCGGTTTTAATAAACAGACCAGATTCTGTGTATAGACAGCCAAGGTTTGGACACACAATTTGCATTGTCAATGATAACACATGGTTAAATCTGCAACAGCCTATTGTTTCTTAATGGGCAGTTTTCCAAAGCATCAACTTAAAGGGAATATAAATAGTGACATGAAAGTGTCTAATTAGCATAGAAGGGTTGATTGACATTATAGTCTGTGGTCATTACGCACAAGCTTTTTATTATATAGGACTAAATATCATCCACACAAAGCACTGTGCAGCTTTTCTATGCATCTGTGGCTGGGGATTTACACTAAAAATAGATCCTTTCATGCATTGGTTTTATATGAAGCATAAAATCAGTAGAAAAGATTCCTAATTAGTTTTAATATCAACACTTTCCATTCACTGGGTACAATTTTTCTCATGTTCTTTATATAAAATCCAATCAGTGCAATAAACAATACAGCACATTTCTCCATCAGACCTTAGCATGGCAGGGAGTTAAGCTGTTAAAATGGTCTATTTTATATATAAGACATCTCCATAAAATAAAAGCTGATTAACCTCTTTTTTATTGTTATTTCAAGAGTCAGTGTAATCCTCTGGATTCCTCCCTCCACTAAGTAGGAGAGCCCAGTTTAGCCTGGCCAAGATGAAAACAAAAAAATAGAAATGCTAAAATACTGATTGAATGGATATTAAAATATATCAAACAGATATGTAATTATTTCAATTTTAGGGTTAGGGTGGGGGGCGGGGGGCTTCAACCCAACCAAATGACCCTAAAAACACCGGGCAACCCTCAGCAACAAAACTGGGCCACACAGCCACCTATCTACCTCTCTCTGCCTGAGCCTATATACTATACACATACATTTTTTTAAAGCCTTAAACTGAAATGGTGATAATGTCATAGTAAAATAGACCTCAAATGGAGCAGAACATTGGCAAAAACAATAACCCTTTCACTGCTCAACTTGTAAGCCCTCTGAGTGGCATTGAAAAGGTTAATGTTCCATGCATGCAAATAATAGGCATGGAATAAAAGGACTCCAAAATCAGTGTAAATGTTCTCTTATCATCAACACCAGTGTATAAATGTATCAATAGGTGACAGATAGATTGATGGATAGATGGATGGACGGATGGATGGATGGATGGATGGAAAGATAGATAGACAGATAGATATATAGATAATAGATAGATAGATAGATAGATAGATGGATGAATGGATACATAGATAGATAGATGGATGGATGGATACATAGATAGATAGATGGATGGATGGATGGATACATAGATGGATAGATAGATGGATGGATGGATAGATAGATAGATAGATAGATAGATAGATAGATAGATAGATAGATGGATGAATGGATACATAGATAGATAGATGGATGGATGGATGGATACATAGATGGATAGATAGATGGATGGATAGATAGATAGATAGATAGATAGATAGATGGATGGATGGATGGATAGATAGATAGATAGATAGATAGATGGATGGATGGATGGATGGATGGATAGATAGATAGTTAGATAGATAGATGATAGATAGATAGATAGATAGATAGATAGAAAGATAGATAGATAGATAGATAGATAGTTGGATGGATGGATGGATAGATAGATAGATAGATAGATGATAGATAGATAAATATATGAATCGATATATGATATACAGATGAAAAGATAGATAATAGATACATAGACAGATAATAGAATAGATAGATGATAGATAAGTGGATAAATAGATAAAGCTAGATAGATAATAGATAATATAATGAACAGATAGGTAGATGGATCAATAGATAGATATATAGATAGATAATGGAATAGATAGATAATGGCACAGATAGATGGAGCTGCATGTGTTCTATAAATAAGCTCTGTTACTAACAAGAATCTGGATTCGGATCCATGGCTATATTATGCCCCAGCAGCTCTAGGACATGCACCAATTCTCCCCCCAAAGACTCTGGAAAGTTAAGGGGGGCTAGTGCTGCTCCCCCTCCCAGCTGCCCCCCCTGCACTGACTGCACAATTTCCACAGCCCCTAACACAGTCTCCATCTCAGCCCCAAGTGTGAAAAGCAGCAAAGTATTTACCAGGTCTTCTTGCAGCATTGGATCTCTGCAATCTGAATGTCGTCGCTTCATTCCTCAGTGCTCAGGAAGAATCCCCTCTCTGTCTCAAGCAGCATCCCACACACTGCCCCTTTATTCTTCTTAAGGCAATAAGAATATCATCATCTGGATGCAACTACTCCCTTTAAGATTCCGCCACAGAGCCTCCATATATGCATACGCAGTGTGTATGTGTGAATGGAGGCTTAGCCCTCGCTGCCAGTGTCATAATCCCAGCAATCGTGGCTTTTCTCGGCGGAATATTGAGCTGTGCAGTCAGTGCTGGCTCCGGAGCTCGCAGCAGTGCTCAGTGAGGCAGGGTTCTCCGTTATCTCCCGGATCCGTCCCCGCTGCTTTCTAGCAGGAGAGCCCTGTTTTCCTCTTGCACAGGTTGGAACTTTAATGTGCTGCCTGCTCGAAAACTAATGCACATGCGCCCCCAGTGGTGACGAGTGGAAACACATCTGCTGCTGCTACAGCAGCACTGCAAAAAGCAACACATGGAGATGGGATTTTTTCTCCTATCTAGGCAAGTACAGTAAATGGTCATCGATACAGAAGACTGCTGAAAATTAGATGTTTGGTAGAAAAGGGTAGTAGTTATCTCCAAACTCTGCAGCCCCATCTTAATGAGTAGAAAGAGGAAAAGATAAATGCTATAGTCTGCATTGTGATAATCACTGCTTCTCAGCAAATAGGAAGAATGGTTTGGAATTAAAAGAAATAGCACAAGGAAGATCACATCCATTTGGCTTTCACTTATGTGTTTAATGTATGGATGCTGAAGCTCCACTGAAATGCAAAAGATTACAGATATTGGTGGATATGTTATGTTCAACTTGAACAATTCTCCAAATGTTCCCCCAAATTTTATCATCCAATGGCTGTGCACCAATTTCAATACTGGAAAACTTGCATTTGCTTGGAAAGTACACATGAGGGAGAAGCGAAGAAAGAGAAAACAAGCTGGCCATAAAAGCTTACAACATACAGAAGAGAGAAAGAGAAAAGAAGCCGACCATAAGAGCTTACAATATACAGAAGAGAGAAAGAGAAAACAAGCCGACCATAAAAGCTTACAACATACAGAAGAGAGAAAGAGAAAACAAGCCGACCATAAGAGCTTACAATATACAGAAGAGAGAAAGAGAAAACAAGCCGACCATAAGAGCTTACAATATACAGAAGAGAGAAAGAGAAAAGAAGCCGACCATAAGAGCTTACAATATACAGAAGAGAGAAAGAGAAAACAAGCCGACCATAAGAGCTCACAATATACAGAAGAGAGAAAGAGAAAACAAGCCAACCATAAGAGCTTACAACATACAGAAGAGAGAAAGAGAAAACAAGCCGACCATAAGAGCTTACAATATACAGAAGAGAGAAAGAGAAAACAAGCCGACCATAAGAGCTTACAATATACAGAAGAGAGAAAGAGAAAAGAAGCCGACCATAAGAGCTTACAATATACAGAAGAGAGAAAGAGAAAACAAGCCGACCATAAGAGCTCACAATATACAGAAGAGAGAAAGAGAAAACAAGCCAACCATAAGAGCTTACAATATACAGAAGAGAGAAAGAGAAAACAAGCCGACCATAAGAGCTTACAATATACAGAAGAGAGAAAGAGAAAACAAGCCGACCATAAGAGCTTACAATATACAGAAGAGAGAAAGAGAAAACAAGCCGACCATAAAAGCTTACAACATACAGAAGAGAGAAAGAGAAAACAAGCCGACCATAAGAGCTTACAACATACAGAAGAGAGAAAGAGAAAACAAGCTGACCATAAGAGCTCACAATATACAGAAGAGAGAAAGAGAAAACAAGCCGACCATAAGAGCTCACAATATACAGAAGAGAGAAAGAGAAAACAAGCCGACCATAAAAGCTTACAACATACAGAAGAGAGAAAGAGAAAACAAGCCGACCATAAGAGCTCACAATATACAGAAGAGAGAAAGAGAAAACAAGCCGACCATAAGAGCTTACAATATACAGAAGAGAGAAAGAGAAAACAAGCCGACCATAAAAGCTTACAACATACAGAAGAGAGAAAGAGAAAACAAGCCGACCATAAGAGCTCACAATATACAGAAGAGAGAAAGAGAAAACAAGCCGACCATAAGAGCTCACAATATACAGAAGAGAGAAAGAGAAAACAAGCCGACCATAAGAGCTTACAATATACAGAAGAGAGAAAGAGAAAACAAGCCGACCATAAGAGCTCACAATATACAGAAGAGAGAAAGAGAAAACAAGCCGACCATAAGAGCTTACAATATACAGAAGAGAGAAAGAGAAAACAAGCCGACCATAAGAGCTTACAATATACAGAAGAGAGAAAGAGAAAACAAGCCGACCATAAGAGCTCACAATATACAGAAGAGAGAAAGAGAAAACAAGCCGACCATAAGAGCTTACAATATACAGAAGAGAGAAAGAGAAAACAAGCCGACCATAAGAGCTCACAATATACAGAAGAGAGAAAGAGAAAACAAGCCGACTATAAGAGCTTACAATATACAGAAAAGAGAAAGAGAAAACAAGCCGAGCATTAGGCTATGTGCCCACACTGCAGAAAATTTGCGGAATTTGTCGCAATTTTTTTTGCGGAAATTCCGCAGTTTTCTCAAAAACCTGCAGTACAGCGAGTCCCCAGCCATTTCTATGGCATTTTGGAAGTGCTGTGCCCATGCTGCGTTTTTTTCTGCAGCGAAAATAATGCAGATTTCCCTGCGGAAAAATCTGCAGCATGTCAATTTTTCCGCATGATCCTATACTTGCCTGCCTTGATAGAAGACACTGGAGTCACTTCATCCGGTGCAGAGGAGTGCAGTGGAGCCAGGAGCAGGAGGTGGGCGGGGCCTGCACGAGCTTCGGTCATGTGACAGCCGGAGCTAGTTCAGGTCCGCCCACCTTCTCCTGCAGAGTGCAGACAGACACGGCCGGAGAGTGGACGGGGGCTCAGATCACGTCGGGGGTTACTCGAGGTGCCCAGATCCGGGATCGTGGCTGTGGCTCGAGTGGCAGCCGGATCCGGGGCTCGTTCAGCAGCCCGTCGCCCACAACTTAATAATAGGGGGTATTTACAGGGGAAGAGTTTGTCAGTGACACCATCCGTGGGTTGCGGTGATGGTTGGTGACACCGCTGCTGCCTTGGTATGGGGCGCCTGTGGCTGATGGAGAGGGACAGCAGGATGGTATCCCCTCCACGGGTAGGGGAGGTGTTGTCCCGGGGCCCAGGTGTAGGTGGGGTGCAGTGCTGGGGCACCGTCTGCAGGCTGGACCAGGTGACACCGGTATACTCACTGTTTGGAAATAAGTCACTCAAAGTCCAAGTAGTAAACCAAGTACTGGTTACCGGTAACATCTGGAGGGGTGTGCTCAGGTCCCACAAACCGGTTGACAGGACAGGGGCCCTTCCTCCTGCACTTCAGTGTTTTTGTCTTGTGTGTTGACTAGTCCGCATGAAACAGGAAAACTCCGCTCCCGGTGTCTTTGCTGTGGAAGCTGTTGCCCATGAGATCTTACCCTTGGGATTTTTGCAGGCACTTGCAGACGCCCTGTCCCCCACGTTGGGCTTCAGTCTCGCTCTACCTGGGCTACTCGTGGGGCAAGATCTGGAACCTTGTCCCCTGCTGGCTAATTGACAAGGTGCTTGCAGCTGTCCTTGCCCTGGGGTCCAGGTACCCCAACTGTGCACAGCCTCCGGACCGGATTCCCGCTGTCGGCACCAGCAGGCTACAACCCTGCCCCGGTCCACTTAAGGACTCCTGTGACCGGATCTTCGTCACCTGTGGCCCTGCTCTGCCGTCTGCCACCTAGTCAGTTTACGTAGTCCGGTAGTCCGGGAGCTACAACTCCCGACTACCACTTAACTCCTCTCACTTCCACTCTCCAGACTCATCTGTTGTGTTCCCTCCCCTGACACCTCAGAACCCCTAGGTGGGCATCACCATCTGCTTGGCCCCGTCCACTGGTGTGTCCCTCTTGTCCTTGGGGTGGTGACTAGGCTTTGTGGCTGGTGTTTGTACCTGTCTGTGGGGTTGTGTTGGTAGGACAAAGAGGAGGGGATCCTGCATCTGGAAGATGGATACAGTCTCCTGTGACAACCTGATTTTGCCAGGGCATCACAGAATTGCTGCGTGCTGGAGGTAAGTATTTTCCCCGATCACTGCAGCACTTGTTCTGCATTGAGGATGCAGTGCCGAAGCCATGGTACTGTATCCTCAATGCAGAATGCCAGCAGCATATCCGCAGGACATTCCGCAATAAAACCGCAGCATGTAAAGAGACAAAGCTGTGCTGCGGTTTTCTGGGAGCTCCTGCAGAATGTACTGTGGATATATCCGCAGGACACTTTCCCCATGGGCACATAGCCTAAGGGGTACTTTACACATTGCGACATTGCTAGCATCGGCTAGCAATGTTAAGCGCGATGGTACCCGCCCCCTTCGCACATGCGATATCTGGTGATCGCTGCCGTAGAGAACATTATTGCTATGGCAGCTTCACACGCACATACCTTGTCGGCGATGTCGCGGTGACCTTCCTTCAAGGGGGAGGTGCGATCAGCATCACCGCGACGTCACCGTGACGTCACTAAGCGGCCGGCCAATAGAAGCGGAGGGGCGGAGATGAGCAGGACATAACATCCCGCCCACCTTTTCCCTTCCGCATTGCCGGTGGACACAGGTAAGGAGATGTTTGTCATTCCTGCGGGTTTACACACAGCGATGTGTGGTGCTGCAGGAACGACAAAAACATCGCACCTGCGGCCGAACCGACATTATGGAAATAAACGACGTTACGCAGATCAGCGATATTGTACACTTCTGCGCTCGTTCATCATCACACCTAGGATTTACACGTTGCAATGTTGCTACCAACGCCGGATGTGCATCACTAACGACGTGACCCCAACGATATATCGGTAGCGATGTCGCAACGTGTAAAGCCCGCCTAAGAGCTGACAATATACAGAAGGGAGAAAGAGGGAGAGAAGAAGACTCTGCTGACCATAAGAGCTTACAGTCTATGGCAGAGAGAGAAAGGGAGAGAAAGAGGACTAAGCTCACCATAGGAGCTTACGCTCTACACGAGAGAAATAGAAACATAGGGAAAGGCAGTGAGAGGACTCCGCTCCCCATAAAAGCTTACATTTTACAGGATAGAGATAGAAAGAGAGAGAGAGAGAGAAAGACAGTGAGAGGACTACGCTCACCATAGGAGCTTACACTCTACAGGAGAGAGATAGAAAGAGAGAGAGAGAAAAACAGTAAGAGGATCCCGCTCACCATAAGAGCTTACACTCTACAGGAGAGAGAGACAAAGAGGACTTAATTCACCATAAGAGCTTACACTCTACAGGAGAGAGATAGAAAGATATAGAGAGAAAGACAGTGAGAGGACTCCACTCACCATAGGAGTTACGCTCTACAGGAAAGAAATAGAAACATAGAAACATAGAGAAAGACAGTAAGAAGACTCCGTTCACCATAGGAGCTTACACTCTACAGGAGAGAGATAGAAAGAGAGAGAGAGAAAGACAGTGAGTGGGCTCCGCTCACCATAGGAGCTTATACTCTACAGGAGAGAGATAGAAAGGGAGAGAGAGAAAAACAGTAAGAGGACCCCGCTCACCATAAGAGCTTACACTCTACAGGAGAGAGCGAGAAAGAGGACTTAATTCACCATAAGAGCTTACACTCTACAGGAGAGAGATAGAAAGATAGAGAGAGAAAGACAGTGAGAGGACTCCGCTCACCATAGGAGCTTACACTCTACAGGAGAGAGACAGAAAGAGAGAGAGAGAGAAAAACAGTGAGAGGACCCCGCTCACTATAAGAGCTTACACTCTACAGGAGAGAGAAAGAGTACTCCACTCACCATAAGAGCTTAAACTCTACAGGTGGGAGATAAATTATAATCCAATCATGTAGAAAAATGGGTTCAACCTTGTAAATTAACAAATAGTCAAACTGAAAATGTGATAATAGGTATAATCTTTAGAATGAGAGAGAGAGAGAGAGGATGCCACTAACTATAACAGCTTGCACTCTAGAGAAGAGAGAGAAAGAGAGAGATAGAAAGAGAGAGAAAGGGAGGACTACACTGACCATAAGAGCTTACAGTCTGTGGGAGAGAGAGAGGACTCCACTGACCATAAAAGCTTACACTTTATAAGCGAGAGAGAGATGACTCTGCTGACCGTAAAAGCTTACACTCTGCAGGATACAGAGAAAAAGAGAGAGAGAGATCTCCACTGACCATAACAGCTTATACTCATTAGGAAAGAGAGACAGGACTCCACTGACCATAAGAGCTTCCAATCTACAGAAGAGACAGTGAGAAAGAGAGATAGATAAAGATAGAAAGAGACAACACTGCTGACCATAAGTGCTTACAATCTACAGAAAAGAGAGCAAGAAAGAACTCTGATGACCATAAGAGCTTACAATCTACAGAAGAGAGAGCAAGAAAGAGAGAGAACTCTATTGACCATAAGAGCTTACATTCTACAGAAGAGAGAAAGAAATAGAGAGAGGACTCCACTGACCATATGAGCTCACACTGTACTTTATAGAAGAGTGAGTGAACTCCGCTGACCATACTAATTTACAATCTGCAGAAACAAGAGAGAGGAGCGCATTGATTATAATATCTTACACTGTACAGAAGAGAGAAAGAAGACCCACTGACCATAACAGCTTATAAGTGAGATAGAGAAGCATACGTAGATTCTCCAGAAAACGAAAAAAGGAGGGGAGCCAGCACTGCTTATGAATGGCATGCAACAATGAAGAAATAAAAAGTGTAATATTAACAAATTCATTCCTACTGTAACAATTCAATGAGATTTTTTGCAAATGATTGATCAATGATTTGAGCCCCCCTGCCCCGTCACGGCAAATCTCTATAGGGGGGTCCCTAACGCTATATTATAAATTATTATGTACCATAAGGTCTCATATAATGAGCAGGACCATATGAAAACACCACTTACCCGAGACATGTCTGAACCGCTCCCATGCCGCCAGGACTGACAACCGCGAATAAAGGCAGCCCAGGTGCCAGTGTGTGTGGCAGAACCACACACACCAGCACAATGTCAGGACTGGCCCTCACAGTGCCAGACCAGCAAACATGGATGAAGGGCGGAACCAGGTTCAGGCAGGTGGTGTTTAAATAATGATGCCTTGGAGCAGGAGGCGGTGGCTGTGTGTGAACAAGCACCAAACTGTTGCATGCCATTCATAAGCAGTGCTGGCTCCCCTCCTTTTTTCGTTTACTGGTCAGGTGGTTAACCGCCACCATGCCGTGCACGCCCAGTGTGGTTTGCAAATTCCTTCTGTCGCCATCAAAATTCAGTTTGGTGCTTGTTCACACACAGCCACCGCCTCCTGGTCCAAGGCATCATTATTTAAACACCACCTGCCTGAACCTTGTTCCGCCCTCATCCATGTTTGCTGGTCTGGCACTGTGAGGGCCAGTCCTGACATTGTGCTGGTGTGTGTGGTTCTGCCACACACACTGGCACCTGGGCTGCCTTTATTCGCGGTTGTCAGTCCTGGCAGCATGGGAGCGGTTCAGACATGTCTCGGGTAAGTGGTGTTTTCATATGGTCCTGCTCATTATATGAGACCTTATGGTACATAATAATTTATAATATAGCGTTAGGGACCCCCCTATAGAGATTTGCCGTGACGGGGCAGGGGGGCTCAAATCATTGATCAATCATTTGCAAAAAATCTCATTGAATTGTTACAGTAGGAATGAATTTGTGAATATTACACTTTTTATTTCTTCATTGTTGCATGCCATTCATAAGCAGTGCTGGCTCCCCTCCTTTTTTCGTAGCTTCTCTAGAGTATATACATACTTCAACCCAGACAGCTTTGAGACCCTACAGACAGAGGATGGACTCTGGGCAACGTTCTCATCTACGGAGACCTCAATGCAATAGCCGGAGGAGAAAGAGACTACCTGACCACTGATGGAAGGAGCTAAATATTTAAAGCAGATACTGACAGTGACAATCCAATGCACACTAAGAGGAAAAGCTATGTCAGCACAGTCAATAAAAATAGCAGAACACTGTTGAACCTATGTCAAAGCCTTGAACTTCATATTTTCAATGACTGCACCAAGCTAGACTCATTGGGAAGACTTTATCCTAAATTTTCACATGGGTAACAGTGTGATAGACTATGCCATCACTGATATGGACCCTACAAATATTGGTACCTTTATAGTCACACCACAAACACATCTGTCAGACCACAACCAACTGCTACTATTCATGAACTCAACAAACAAATTACCCTCTCAAACTCGGCAGCAGACTTACCTATTTAGCTTGCCTCCATCTTTCAATTTATCTAAAATGTTGACCCTAAAATATACAGTTGCATTCAACAGATCAGAGATCAAGCAGACGCTCCAACGCTTCCATAATAACATGTATGAACTTAACCCAAAAGGAGTACACTTAGCGGTAAGGGACCTTAACAACTATGCCATAGCAGAAATGCCCAACCTAAAACGATTCAGCAACAAGAGGCTGAGAAAACAAAATCCCAACAACTGGTTCAACAAACAATATAAATTCATAAGGAAAGCCCTAGGAATGGCCTAAAAAATCCCACAAAGACCCAAACAACATTACTTTTTGAGAAGCTTACCACACCATAGAATGAAATTACAAATCCATCCCAAGAAAGAAAAAGCAAGCCCACATGTTCACCAAACTTCTCCAACTCAAAGATGCCCTTGTTAAACAACAGCTCTTGGGAACTATTGAATCACCTTTGATCCAAATGTAAAAACAACAACTTCCACATCCAGAGTAGCAACATTTGGCTCCAGCACTTTAAGGACCTTTACAATAACAATCACAAGTGAAGACATGAACCAAACACGAAACGAGCTTGTGAACAAACTGAATGATATGGAGGAAAAAATTCAAAGATAACCAAAACCCTCTGGATACACCAATCACATTGCTAGAAATAACAGAAAGGATCACAATGATAAAGGTAAAAAAGCCAGCGTCATATATGGTATCCTCCAACAATGCTATAATAAAGTTAGCCAGACATCTAGTCTGCAATAGCAAAACTATTGAATATTGTAATGCAGGTTCGCTACTTCCCCAAAAACGGGGACAAGTATGACTCAGCAAACTACCAGCAGATATGTGTCAGCAGCAACTTGGGGAAATTCTTTAACTGGGCACTGAACAAGAGGATCCTCACCTTCCTCACCAAGCACTACATCCTCAGTAAAAGCCAAGCAGGCTTCATGCCAAAACACAGCAGCACTGACCAGATCACCCTGCACAGCCTCATCAAGAAAAATGTCCACAACACAAAGCATGGGAAAATTTATGCCTGCTTTGTGGACTTCAAGAAGGCCTTCCATTCAGGGTTATTCCTAAAACTGCTGGAGAGTGGTAAAGGAGGCAAACTGTATGCTGTAATCTCAAGCTCCTACAGTGAGAACAACTGCAGCATGAGAGTAAATGGAAGGAACATGGCCTATTTTCAACAAAGCCGAGGAGTGAGACAAGTGTGTCGCCTCAGTCCAGTGCTCATCAACATTTACATCAACAAGCTGGTGGTGGCTCTGAAGATCTCAGCACCAGGACTCCATGACACTGAGGT
The DNA here is from genome assembly GCF_048569485.1 of Anomaloglossus baeobatrachus. NCBI lineage: Eukaryota > Metazoa > Chordata > Amphibia > Anura > Aromobatidae > Anomaloglossus > Anomaloglossus baeobatrachus. The sequence continues at coordinate 481,027,538 of NC_134355.1, forward strand.
GAAATTTCTGCTGTATGCTGATGACCTTGTGCTGTTATCACCAACTGAGAAAGGCAGAGGAGTATCTAGGGGGGGGGGCTTGCGGGGCATCTGCCTGGGCTCAAATACTAAGGGGGTCCTATTGGGAAGGCTGATGCGGCGCTGTGAACGTTTCCCAGGCAGCTGTGTTTCTCTGCCTTGTCCTGGAAGCCAGCCAATTTTCTGAGTGCAGCTGTCAAGCTGACAGCCGAGACAAAGAGAAACTGCAGCGCATGGCTCCCACTGATCAAATGTTTCATAGCTTTCAGATGAGAGGACAATTGAAGCGGTGACCACTGACGCTGACTTCCGGGTCAAAGCGATGAATGTAGTGTGATCAGGTCAGCTGATCACACTGTTGACCCAGAAGTCAGTGCCGCAGCGCAGAGGCAACAGACAATGCTGGTTAAAAGTGCTCCAGTAGAGCTGAAGACACTGGAGAAGAACAGTATGGGGTGATGGGGAGGTATCTATGAACACAGAATGGGGGGTGGGGAGTGGGAGGAATCTATATACACAGTATGAGAGAAAGGGAACTATCTGTGTACACAGTTTGAGGGGACAGAGGGGGGGAGGGGGCAGTATCTATAGACACAATACAGGGGAAAGAGGATGGGGAGAGGGAACTATCTGTGAACACAGTGTAGTGGGAAGAGAAGATGGGAAAGGGGAAGTATCTGTCATGACCATGCTCTGCAGGCCCATTGTCCTGCAGAGCCAGTTTCTCGCCTTGCTCTGCTTGCTGGTCACCTGCAGAGCTGGCTTACCCCATTCCCATGTTTTCAGCCTCTCCCTGACCATGGGGGAGGGGTCCTTCTAACCTTGATTTGGACCTTCTTCCACTTTATAGCAGAGCTGACCCTGCTGCCTCACTGCCAGTGATATTTCTGGCTTTGGTTAATGCTCGGCTAGTGCTCTGCTCATGTCTTCCCTGATCCTGTCCTGCAACCGCCCATGTCTGCTTTCCCTGACCTCCCTGTGACTTCCTGTGTCTCATCTCCTTGTCTCTGCCCATCCCAGTGTATTGCCCAACTCCCTCCATAGACCCCCTGCTGTATTACCCTCCTTTGTCTTTCTTTCCCATCTTTGTTGGTCATGCTCTGCTCTACTCTCTGACTGACTCTCTTGGTTTACCAACCTCAGCTTGTTCTGACTCTGTCTCGGTTCCCTCTTTTGTCCTTACACTACCTCTCTGTGCATCAACCTCGGCCTGTTTTCATTACTCTCCCCTGGCTTCTGCTCCTCCTAGGGTTTTTGCTAGTATATCCTCTTTGGTTGCACTTAAGCGACACCTGGTGGTTTAGTTGCTAACTGCACCAGGTGCCTTTTCACAGTAACTTTAGACATAGTATGGAGAGAGAGATGGTGAGGGGTAATGTATAGGGAGTGAGGGTGTGAGGGTGAGGGGTGATGTATACAAACATAATATAGGGAGCCATGGTGAGGGGGAATGTATACAGACATAGTATGTGCAGCGATTGAGGGAATGTATATGGACATAGTATGGGGAGCAAACAGGAGAAATACATTTTAAGGACACAGAAAAAAGAGTGACATAGTATGAGGAGCAAGTGAGCAGGATGGGGAGTGAGGGGTAAAAGTATATGGACACACAGGACGTAGTGAGAAGACAATAAGGGATGAGAAAAATGTGAGAAGTTACAGAATAGAGATTGGGTAGTGGAGGGGGGCAGTATGGAGAGGGGGTAGAATCAGGGGACAGTGTGAGGCCATAGCAAGGAGGGGGAGTGTGATGGGAGGGCACAGTATAAAGACTGGGCAGTATACGGGTACACAGTGTTAGAGGACAGTGTGAAGAGGGGGCCCAGTATGGAAAGGAGAGGGCAGTGTTGAGGGCATGTATCATAAGAGGGACAGTGTGTGGGTCTTTTGTGCAGAGAACACAGTGAGTGGCCACTATTTACTCTGGGGCACAGCGTAGTTCATATATTTTTAAGTAGAAGTATTATAATCATTCTGCTATTTTTAAGGGCATCTTGTTGGGATGTGCTGCAGAAGACCAAAGAATATGGAAATCTGCAGAGGCAAGATATGAATGTGAAAGGCGGCCGGAAAAGCTTATTTCCAGATCTGCTCCGTCCTCTGATAGTGTCCGCAGCTGGGTACTGCATATTTGACTCATAGATTTTAATTGGAGGCTGCTGCCACTATCAGAAGACAGAGCAGATCCAGAACTGAGTACTTCCGGCCACCTGCCACACCAGCACCGCACCTAGATCAGACGATTGGCGCGGGTTCCAGGTGTCAGACCTTGACCAATCAGACATTGGTAACCTATCCTAAGGAAAGGCCATCAATGTTAAAGTAGTGGACAATCTTTAATTAAGTCTTCTGCTGTCTAACAAGTTAAGGGTACTATGTTGTATTTATGTTGCTAGGAGCATTAAAGGGGTTGTCCAAGTTTGTGATGAGTCTGCAGTTACTCCATGTGTCACTCTATGTAACTGCAGACTTGTGAATTCTCACAGTGTGCACACTGCACGCTGTCAGGATTCTCTGGTGCCGGCGGTGAGAGTGGGCGGTTAAGAAGCTGCAAGTATGCGATTTACATAGATGTGGTCACATGCTGAACAGACTTGCATGGCCTCGCTCAATGAAAATTAATTCACTGAGGCCGGACACATCAAATCAGAATGTGGCCAGAAGTATACAAATCTCATACTTGTGCTCACATGATCATCCACTCTCGTCACTGGCATCGCAGAATCCTAAAAGTGTGCACAGCATGCATTGTAAGAATTCAGATGCCTGAAGTCACAAATATAGTCGCTGGACTTGTAGAAATCCATTCACATGCTTCAAAAGCAAACCCATTAAGATGTATAAAATGGATTTTCAGTGAGAGAAATTCTGTGTGAAAACATCCTTTTAATAAAAATGGAGGTGTCTGTACAGACAATAGTCTGTATTTTGGGTTTGTTCATACACTAAAGGGTTGCTCACTACTGGGCAACCAGTTCTCAATCACTATATTTTCCACATTTAATATAGTAGCAGCTCTGGTGCAAGTACCGCTCTAGTGTTGTCGGCATCAACACTCCCGAGGCTCACATGACATCATAGCAAGAGCTCCTACTGCTCTCTGAAATCCTCTGGATGTCACCTACGTCTGAACTTGGTGAAAGTGAAGATGCCACTGTTTGGTTGTAGGGATCACATTACCTAATAATGTCCCACAAGTGTTGGAAGAGCAGGTGCTGAGATCTCTTGAATGGCCTCTGCACCGGGGAGAATGGCTGTTATTTCCCATGGGGTAAATATAGTGATTGAGACGGTGTTGTCTGAGTAGTGGACTACTCTTGTGACCTTCACGCTTATTTTGTTTCTTATATTCCTAATAGAACTGTGTCTTTATTACTATGATGCTATTCAGAAACCAACATCCTGAGGTATTGCTATTTATGGCATTTCTTAATATTTGTGTCTAATTATTGAATGTGTTTAATTATTGCTTGTGAGAATAATACACATAAACCAACTGATGACTAACTCCTGCAGAACAAGAGTTAATTCTTAAAGCAAGATATCCTACTGTTCAGAGGTATATTTATAATTAGTCGCTGCTGAAAATTCAGAGGAAACTGGCACACTATATTTCAGCATTTCCATGGCAATACTTTATGCCATTTTAATTATATATAGACAATGGCGAGACGGCAAAACAGCAGCATGAAATTTCTCATTAAGTTTACAAAAGTTGAATTCATAAACCACAATCTTTAATTCGCAATATACTGTATTTTCATGCCACATATTATAGCGCATGTTATTGCAATATGTGCACCGTTTTTTGTTCCTGGGAAAAATATATTGAGTTTTCTCATAAAATAAAAATCCTTTATATAAGCTCTGTACTCTGGTGTAACAATATAAGCCCTGATTTACAATCCTGATAAAAGAAAGCCAGGCTGATGTTCTAATTGGAATTAAGCAGAGCCTTTCAGTAAAACCACGTAGAGTACTTTTGAACACATGGGGGTCTCTTGACCCTTCCCCAACATGCCATGTTAGAGGGGTGAGAAAGGGTCGACATATTTAATTTGAACACATGATCCTTTTCTTCTCCTGAGAGATAAGTCACTGCCAAAGCTGTCCCTCAATAGCTTGCTCCACTCTTCCCATGAAGAATGCAATCATATACCGTGTTTCCCTGAAAATAAGACATCCCCCAAAAATCCAAAAATAAGGCCTAGCAGGAGTTTTCACAAAGGCTTAAATATAAGACATCACACAAAAATAACATCTTGTCGTGGTTCATTAATGAAGTGTTCATGCAGCTAAAAAAGTTAAAGAATGCTACAGGACACTTCAATATAGACAACGGACACCCCCAAAAGAGAGAAGACAGAAAAGCAAAGATCCCGCAATCATACTCACCAGATGTCGGCCGGAAGCAGTGGAGCAAGGACCTACAGCAGAACGCACACCCAGACACATCAGATCGCACACACACTCATCACATCCAGCAATATCGATTGCTTCTCGGCAGCTCCAGGACCTGTAACGCTGTGCAGTGGAGCTCCAGGACCTGCCAGTGGAATGCAAGGAGGATCCAGTGGTGGAATGCATCATAAAAACATGAGAGCAGAGAGTCCCCTTCTGGCTGGAAGCAAGTGGTATCACCAGATGTAGTGAGTGTGTGCGCGGCCAATTCTATGTGCGATACAATAAGAGTGTGTGTGTCTATGTATGAGTGTGCGCGTGCAATCTGATATGTGAGTGTATGCGATCTGATGTGTAAGTCAGGGTCAGAAGCAGGGGAGGACAGCATGCAGCATACCTGTTGGGGGCACCCGCCATAGATCACAGGAGGACCTGGGAGCCATGCAAATGCCCAGGGTCTGGTAAGTATGATGCTCCTGGGAAGGGACATTTGCATTTTTTTGTGGGTAAACTTACCCCCAGCCATGTCGCCCTGAGAATAAGCCGTTCCCTGAAAATAAGACCTAGTGCTTTTTCAGGGCAAAAAAAATATAAGATGGTGTCTTATTTTTGGGGAAACACGGTATTTTCAACTTGAGCATGTATGTGTATCGGGACATCACCATAGATGGTATTTTTCCTAACAAGCATTTAGCCAGTATCTATCTAAAGTGTATAGAGTCATTCTAACAAAAGAGCCATTCTTTAGAGTTATTCAACGTACTGCCATATGTTGCTCCACTGGCTACTGTATGTTTGAAATAATCTAGGTAAGAATAGCCGTCAGGGGAATATTCATACTTACAATATCCGATAAGACATTTTACTCTCTATCTCCTGTGCCTTTTTATAATGTTGTGTAGGGATCACCCACTAGGGAGGCACAGTGGCTCAGTGGTTAGCACTGTTGGTTTGCAGTTCTCAGTAGTTAGAAGTGTTGGGTTCTGGATTCTAATCCCAAAAAAGGACAGCAGCTGCAAGGGATTTGTATGTTCTCCCTGTGTTTGGTGGGTTTCCTCCCACGCTCCAAAGACATGCAGCTAGGGTATTTAGATTGTGAGCCCCAATGGGGTCAATGTTCATAGTCTATATAAAGTGATGTGGAATATGATGGTGCTAAGCAAAGCACTTTATTACTATTTTATATGCCATATACATTATATATTAATATTATATATTACCATTTTATATGCCATATTACAGTCATGTTAAAGTTATCCATAATTTATATAATAAAACTATATTTTTGGTCTTTTTATGTACTGTATAAAGATGGTACTGTTCAAAGTGGCATTATGGCAAGATATTTAACAGTTGTGAATTTCAATATGGGAAATTACTGTTGAAAATGCAATACTCTTCATGTGTATTGCTTCAGATGCCATTTCCTGTAATAACTGAATAAATGCTATGAAGGAATATGATACTCAGGAACGAGTCCAAAACTGAAGCCAACTGTTTTAAAACCATACAGATCGTAATTATTATTAATAGTTGCCTTTTATGGATGTATTATTAATAATTATCATTATTAAGGAGTTTTCCAACCGCATGACTTTTTTTTTTTATAAACAACTCAAGATGGTCTAAAATAAGGGGCCAATCTCCTGCTACTACTTTGCAGGTTCTTTCTCAGTTAGGAGAACTTTGCACACTACGACATCGCAAGCCGATGTTTGAGATGCCGAGCGCGATAGTCCCCACCCCCGTCACAGCTGCGATATCATGGTGATAGCTGCCATAGCAACGTCACACGGCAGGCAGCCAATAGAAGTGGAGGGGCGTAAACATCCCGGCCACCTCCGTCCTTCCGCATAGCAGACGTGAGCCGCAGGACGCAGGTAAGGTGATGTTCCTCGCTCCTGCGGCTTCACACACAGCAATGTGTGCTGCCGCAGGAACGAGGAACAACATCGTAACATCGGTCTCTCCGAAATTATGGAAATGACCGACGCTACACCGATGATACGATTTGGACGTTTTTGCGCTCCTTAGTTGTATCAAAAAGGATTTACACAATACGATATCGACTGCAACACCGGAGATGCGTCAGTTTTGATTTGACCAGCTGCGATTTCGTAGTGTGCAAAGTGCCCCTTACAGTCACAATATATAAATAAATAAGTAAATCACCCTATTCTGAGTCATTTATATATTTTTTCATCGAAGAGCCTCTTACAGGTATTGTTTTTGCAGGGATCAAGCTGTAGTTTTAAGTAGAGATGAGCGGTGTTCGAATTGAACTGTTCGCCAATCTCAAATTCGACCTGTTTTAGGTGATGTTCGAGTCGTTCGACGAACGCGAACAATTAGCTTCAAGTTCGACAGTTCGAGGTTATGTTCGGTAACGGTTTGATCACCAAAAGCATAACTTGTTTTTTTTACAGTAACACTGTCATTCAATGCTAATACAGTGGAACCTTGGTTACCGAGAACAACCCGTTCTGGGAGTGTGCGTATTAATCAAGTTACTCGTTCAGCAAAGCAAGATTTCCCATAGGAAATCATTGCAATGCAGACAATTTGTTCCACAACTTGTTAAATGTCCCATCCTGGTCCCCTATTGTGCCATTCCACATATGCACAAACACACACAAACACACACAAACATACACAAACACACACAAACATACACAATTGTACACGCACACGCACATATTATGCTCACCTTACCTTCCATTGCATCGCCGGCCTCCTGGGACTTGCAGTTTGCTGGTACAGGATGTGTATCATGTAACCATTTGACCGATGCCCCTGAGCTTCCGTTGACAGCGCGCTGACATCAAAGGCAGGAGCCGCTTTCCTCTGATTGGCCAGCGCGCTGCCTTTGAGTAGTGTCTCACAGAGGAAGTTCCTCCCTCTACGCGATGGTTACCCGATACACGTAGTCCGCCGCTACAGGCTGTGTATCGGGTAACCATCGCGACAAGGGAGGAACTTCCTCTGTCAGACGCTACTCAAAGGCAGCGTGCTGGCCAATCAGAGGCAAGCGGCTCCTGCCTTTGACGTCAGTGCCCTGGCAACGCAAGTTCCGGCATCGGTCGCGATGGTTACCCTATACACATCCTGTAGCGGTGAACTACGTGTATAGGGTAACCATCGCAACGAGGGAGGAACTTCCTCTGTCAGACACTACTAAAAGGCAGCGTGCTGGCCAATCGGAAGCAAGCGGCTCCTGCCTTTGACGTCAGCACATTGGCAGCGGCATCTCCGGGGCATCGGTCGCATGGTTACCCAATACACATCTTGTACCAGTCCCAGGAGGCCGGCGATGGAACGAAAGGTAAGGTGAGCATAATATGTGTGTGTGCGTTCGTGTTTGTGCATGTTTGTATGTGTTTGTGTTTGCCTGCCATTGGTTTGATGAACACACCCGCCGTTCGATGAAAGTGAACTCGTACACTAGTGTGGTGTCTCATCTCTAGACTTCAGTGTAAAGTCTTGGGCAAAAATTTCAAGACACAAAATATGATTTTCACAAAGTTTGCTGCTTAAATTTTAATAGTGGCAATTTGCATTAGATCCAAATTGTTATGAAGAGTGATCAGATAAAGTGAAAAAATCCCGTCCTTTTTTTGCCATGAAAATTTACTTGATTTCAAAAACCTTATTTCCACTGAATTTCAGCCCTGCCACAAAGTGAACGGATATTCTTCTTAGCTTACTTAGCTCAGAAAAAAAGTTTTAAAGAGGACATGATAGCTGATATCTTCCTTTCATACTGACTAAATGAAAAGATCAGACTGTTTCCTGTAAGAAATGGCTGGTTCTTGAAATAATCTTTTGCTGTTAACTATCGTTACCATAAAGGAAGCACATGCAGTTATCATTGCTTTTCATCAAAAGGGCTTTAAAGGTAAGGTCATTGCTTCTTGTAAGTTTGAGCCTAAATTAACTGTTTATCAGGTCATTAGATATTTCAAAGAGAGGTTCAATTTCTGTAAAGAATCTACAGAGCACCCAAAAAGAATCTAGGGAGTGCCAAAACCATCTATTAAAAGTGGATTTAACTATGGGATCAGTTGAACACCGATACAGACATTGCTCAGGAATAGAGTTGAGCGAACCTCAGCCTCGAGGCTCAAGAGTCGGGCTAGAAAAATTATTAAAAATCCCTGGGCTGGTGTCTGAGTGATTACCTGCTTTGTGCATGCTGCTAGAAGTGTTTGTTTCTCACAAATTAGGCTTTCATTCAGCGTACTGAGCTGTTTTGTTCACGGAGAATTAATTTAAAAAAAAACACTGCCCAACCACCTCCAGAAATGTTTTGCTTTAAGCCCATAGCAAAACATTTCCAGAGCAAAGTGGGCAGTGTTTTTTTTTCTTAAATTCTCCATGAACAAAACATCTTAGTATGCTGAATGAAAGCCTAATTTGTGACAAACAAACATTTCCAACAGCACGCACAAACAGGTAATCACTCAGATACAAGCAAAGCACAATACTCACCATTGGGATTTTTATGTATTTTTTCCGAGCCCAAACCTGAGGTTCGCTCATCTTTACTCAAGAATGGCAGCAGGTGAGTGTTAGTTAGTGCATATTGATGCAGAGTGAGGTGAATGCCTTTTGAGTTATGCCTGGTCTCAAGAAAGGCAGCAGAGAAGCTACGTCTCTTAGCTTCTGAGCCTTTGCCATATCAGGCAGATGCTGGCAGTGATACATATCTGGCATCTGCCTGTCACTAATTAGCAGTATATACCTTATTTTCAAAATATAAAGCATCAATTTTATTAGATTATAATTAAAACTACCCCAAACAGACACAACACAAACACATAAATAACAATTACAGGTATGAGCTTTGGGCCCAAAAGAAATCAATATATGTATAACCATATGACCAATTAAAGGGAGGATAAAATTGGGACTAAAAATAATAATCCCTCATGTCATTCTATCCCTGCCTATCAATGGAGTGAAGAAACACCAATATTTATACGGTGCCACCAGTCATCGATGGCTAACGCTTAACCTCACCCTATTCATAACATCAAGTGAGCAAAACAAACATCACAATGTTTTGTATCTGTTAATCTTGCTATAGTTTATAAACATATATACATAAAATATTCATATATTAATAAGAATTACTTATATTTTTTTCTTTAATGATGTTCTCTCACTCTTTTTCACTTTCTCCTACTCCTTGTATTGAAGAAGACTCTAATTCTTCTATAGCAAGAATGCCCATTGTTCATTTTCCTACGGTGTGCCCAATAGTAACCCAGCCAACATGCGTAGATCAAGTTCACTATCAGCTTTCGAGCAAATCTCCAACACATTGCGATTCCCCGTTATCACTGGCCCTGTCATCCTTTTTTTCACTGAACACCACTTTTTTTTCAATTCCAACATTTAATAAAAGTTTATAAGCTATTCACATTATATGTCCCTACAAATTAATCGAAGACTATCAAAAAATCACAATACACAACTCTTAAATTAATATCCATCTCATTTCTTCTATATTGCCAGCATTTGGTTACACCATTGATTGACACTCTCACACCCTTATATTCAAACTGATACTCCTATCAGTACCATTCCACATATATTGATATCTAAAATTTATTTTTTCCCTCCGGTGACTCAAAACATTTTTTTTACATCTAATATACCGTAATTCGTTGTATTTTTTTCTTGTATCAACTAATATGAGTAAATCAACTGATATGAGTGAATAATTGGAACATCCTAAATGTTTTTACAGCCATATGGAGACACATCAGGTGGCCAAGTCCGTTACCTGCACGCTCTTTTTCATTTTTTTTTCTATATAGTCCTCCCCAATAGTATAATGCACCCCATAGTCCTCCATATAGTAATGGGCCCCACATAGTCCTTCATATAGTATAATGCAACTCTTTATAGTCCTCCATATAGAAAATGGACCCACAATAGTCCTCCATATTGTATAATGCCCCCATAGTCCTCCATATAGTATAATGCACCCTCCATAGTCTTCCATGTATTATAATACACCCCATAGCCTTCCATGTATTATAATGCACCCTCCATAGTCCTCCATGTATTATAATGCAGCCCATAGTCCTCCACATATAAAAATACACCCCATAGTCTTCCATGTATTATAATGTAACCTCCATAGCACTCCATATATTATAATGCACTCTTCATATAGTATAATGCATTCCCAATACCCCTAAATGTATAATAGTGTACCCATGAGTTCTACAAGTATTATAATGCACCCTCCATATTGTATAATGCTTCCCCCTCCATATATAATAGTGCACCCCATAACTCTCCATTTATTATAATGTGCCGTCAATAGTTCTTTATGTATTCTAATGCACCCCTTACACCTCCATGTATAATGGACCCTGTAGCCCTTCATACATTATAATGCACCCTTCCATATAGTATAATGCATACCTCTCCATATATATTAGGGCACACCATAGTGCTCCATGTATAATAATGCACCCTCCATATTGTATAATGTATCCCCTATATCCCTCCATATATATATAATAGTGCACCCCATTGTCATTCATGTATTATAATGCACACCCCCATAGTCCCTCATTTAATGTAATACGCTGCATAGTCCTCCATGTATTATAAGGTAGCCCCCATGTAATTCCATTGAGTATAATGCACCCCCTATTGTACATCATATATTATAATGTATCCCCCATAGTCCTTCATATCATTTAATGCGCCCTCATAGTCCTTTGGCTACCGTGTACTCACTGATTAAAAATAAATAAATAATAATAATTCTCACCTCTCCTTGGTCCCCTGCTGCTTCCATTCTCCATGAGAGCACTCTGAAGCTCTGCGTGTCTCAGCACAGCAGCATGTAGTAGTGACGTCCTGCACTCGCTGAACTGAAACATCAGAGCTCAGACACAGCAAGGAACATTGGAGGATGGAGTGGAGCACAACCTGTTCGTCATTGCTATAAAGTGTATCGGCATCTGTCATGCCAAAAAAAATATTGAAAATTGGATGTTGGGTGGGAGTTGGCAAGATGGACCTGGTGTCGGCTCTGTCACCTGGCCTCTCTGACTCACAAGCCCCGTAGCGGAGGCATTGGTATGTCACTGGGAGTGGGATATTATATAGCTGCAGGATTTCTATCAATTCTAGCTATCTTTTCTATATAATATATTACTGTCATCTATTTATCTAAAGTTTATATATATTTTTTCCTTTGTGTAAGAATTAGATGCCACATGCATGATCAGTCTTCTGATTCTTTTTCTTGCACCCATTGACTTCCATTGGCGAGTCTCATCTAATATGTGTATCTGAATACGGCTGAAGAAATTTGCTGATCAGCACTGACTCATTGAATAACATTGGTCAGAGTGCAATGTGAATTTTTTTACTCGCATGGCACTAATCCAAGTTTTATGCTAATGTGAGCAAATCCTTAGAAAGAGAGGTAATAACAAGCAGAAAGAGGATAGAGCAGGGTCCATCATTCACAATAAGTGATGGTCACAGCCCACCTTCTCTCCCTCTCTGCACAATGACCTGTGCCTAGATCAGAGCATGCCCAGAGATTACTTCTACAACAAGTGAATAGGGTCAGAGGCAGTCTACTGCTGCCATGTCCATGTGACTGCTGAACAAAACAGTTAGTATGAGTGAAGGTTTGGTCTTTGTGGCCAGAGGGAAAATTGTAAGATTTCTGTGTTATTTTGTTTGCTTTTAAATCATAGATCATGAGATGGAAAATAAAAAAAGAAATATTAAAAATGTAAAAAAAAAAATACATTTAACTTAAAAACCTGATTTAGAAAGGACATTTTATTATAAACATTAACTTTTATTATGCAAAATAGATAACTGCCATATTGTCTTTTGTTACACAGATTTTCATGTCTTTTGATCTTGTACATATCTATAGTACAAAAGGAATGAAAAAGTCCAAAATACATGATTATAAATATTCTTTAAAAACACATCACCATCCTACTACCAATCTGTAGCACTAGCTGACGATCATATTTTTAGCTCTCATTTCTTGCCTGGCTCATGAGTAGCTTCAGTGAACCTCATGCTATTTTAAGATAACACAGTAAAACTAGATTATACTACAAAGGTGACATAATAAGGACACCGGTGACATATTGGCTCCCTGGCTTTACCTGTAGGACACAGTACATCGTATGAGACTTCCCATATTGCCCATTTTGCTCACACTGTATCAGTTACTGTGCTCATAATGGCTTTAGCAGCTGGTAACCATTATCAGGGGGTGGAAGACCTAGTTTTGTTATTTAGTTTTATTATTCTTCTTATGTAGGCACATATTTGAATTAAAAGGCTGTGCCAAGAAGACACATAATGGCAAAAAAAGCTAGTTGCTACTGAAGATGGTTTAATTTTTGTATTTTAATATAAAACATTACTTAAATAGTACACAAGGCTGGAGATTTCAAATCCTCATGGCTAAAGATGGATGAACCCACAGATATTCTGGATCGATGGGTCCAACCTGATTTTTTTTTTTAAAAGAAAAAACAAAAAAAAAACAGTTTAAGGACCTGAATTAATGACGAACATCTGCTCAGACACCGATCCCCATATAAGACTATGGGGAGCTGAATATTGTGCTTTATAATGATGGTAGAAAGGGCTAGGGGGGTGTCGTGCTGTACAAAAAGGCTGGTGAGAAGTAGTAAAGCGTATTCCCCACTAGGTGACAGAAGTATAGTGAAGGAGAGTCAAAGTAACACTAACAGAAAGGCAGCTGAAGTATAGCAGAGTAACTTCAGCAGGAAGTTCACAGGCAAACCACCAGGGGGCAATAGAGTAGTCAGGCATTAGGGTCAAGCCGGGAAGTCAAGTAAGAGCAGAGGGAGGATCAACATCAGGCCAGAAAACAAAACCGATGTCAGATGCAGGGATATCAGGAATGCAGAGGGGAACACAAAGGGCACAGGGAACAGAAGACACCGGAGGCTGAAGAGGCACAAACGTGGGAAGGAGGATGAACAAGGATGGGTAAACAAATCACAGGAGAGGGAAGTCAGGGATGGACGAATGGGGGAGGGTGGAGGTCAAGGCATGGTAACAAGGAATCAGATCAAACAGGAAATCTCACCAGAGCCAGTCACAGGCTGCAGACCAAAACTATAAACAGCGCTGGAATGCAGGTGCAGCACCCAGATATAGTATCTCCTGAAATAAGAATGCGGCTGATGGGAGTTAAGCCCTGACATATCCAGGTCGGGTCTGGGAAGCTCTGGAGCAGGGAATACCGCTCCTGGATCATGACAGGGGATTAGAGCATTAGAGCAGGACCATTATACTTATGAAGTCTCTTGCGCCACTGTAACACTACTTCCAGGGCTGCTCATTACCTTCATTCATATTCACTGCTTCCCTTGCCCACCAGCAGTTCTGGCGTCTGTGATTGGTTGCAGTCAGATCGCACACCCACCCTGTGAGACAGCTTATGTGATTGCTTGAAATGACACACACTGTATCTCTATAGTGGTGTAAAAATAAATAAATAAATTGGCATAGGTTCCCCTATATCATGATACTCAGCAAAGAAAAAGCATATGGCTACAGGCTGCAGCCCACAGTCATGTGCGTGTTTTGGCTGTGTATCAAAATAAGAGGGACAATATACGATTTGTAAGAACATTAATTAAATACATTTTTAAAAACGGTGTAGAGTCCCCCTAATTTTGATACCCAACCATGATAAGCAAACAGCTGGTGGCTTATATTCTCAGGCTGAGGAGGCCCATGGTTATTGGACCCCCAACCTAAAAAAGAGCAGCCTGCAGCCACCCAGAATTGTCACATCCATTAGTTGTGTAAATCCCTGAACTTAACAGGGATTATAGCGATTGCCTTGGTATGGTGGTAATTGAAGTAATATAAGGGGTTAATGTCAGCTCACAGCTGTTACTAAGCTCTAGATTAGTAATGAAAGGTGTCTATGAGACCTCCTATTTCTCGTACTGTAATAGAAAAGAAATAAACACAAAAATTTAAAAAATCACTGGGTATCATAATATTGGAAGACCCTATGCAAATTTATTTATTTACTAGCTGTACTACCCGGCTTCGCCCGGGTTAATAACTGCTGCTAACAAAATAGAATGTATTAACAAAAATGTATTCTGCACACAAAAACCACAAAACAGATATAAATGTAATTATGTCTATCTCCCTCTCTGTATATATCTCTCAGTCTCTCTCTCTATCTCTTTGTCTGTCTGTCTCTTTCCCTGTCTGTCTCTCACTGTCTCTGTCTCCTTCTCCATCTGTCTCAATCTCTTTCCCTGTCTGTCTATCTCTTTCCCTGTCTGTCTATCTATCTCTGTCTCTTTCCCTGTCTGTCTCTTTCCCTCTCTTTCCCTGTCTGTCTCTTTCCCTCTGTCTCTTTCCCTGTGTCTGTCTCTTTGTCTGTCCCTTACCCTCTCTGTCTATTTCCCTGTCTCTGTTTTCCTGTGTCTGTCTCTGTCTCTTTCTCTGTGTCTGTCTCTTTACCTGTCTGTGTCTGTCTGTTAACCTGTCTCTCTCTTTCCCTCTCTTTCCCTGTCTGTCTCTTTCCCTGTCAGTCTGTCTCCTTGTCTGTGTCTGTCTCTTTGTGTCTGTCTCTTACCCTGTGTATGTCTGTTTCTTACCCTGTCTGTGTCTGCCTCTTTCCCTGTCTGTGTCTGTCTCTTTCTCTGGCTGCATTGTGACACGCCAGCATTCCATTTAAGGGCGGGGCTGTGCATTCTTCTGAAGTTCTGGCTGCACTGTGGCTCCCAGCTCCATTCGCTTTAATGGAGGCAGGTTTTTTGGTGAATAACTGTAAAGCGCGGGGTTAAAATTTCCCCTCAAAACATAGCCTATGACGCTCTCGGGGTCCAGAAGTGTGAGTGTGCAAAATTTTGTGGCTGTAGCTGCGACGGTGCAGATGCCAATCCCGGACATACATACATACATACACACACACATATATACACACATTCAGCTTTATATATTAGATTTTTACACCAGTATAGAGACGCAGATTCCAAGCAATCACAAATGCAGTCACACAGGGTGAGGGCGCAGTCTGTCTGCAACCAATCACAACCCAGGACTGCTGGTGGGCGGGGAAAGCAGTGAATATGTATGAGAGTAATGAACAGCCCTGGAAGAAGCGTTACAGCCACATGGGAGACTAGGTAAATATAAGGCGCCTGCTGTTTTCCCTATTTTATTTATTTTTCCTTTATTTTTTTTAATTATCCGGGTGGCCAAATCCAAATAGTTACATAGAGTTCCTTGACAAGTATATGTTTGAGGACAGTGCACGGATACTAGGTATCCAGTACGGACCCCGAACTTTACAGTTCAGGTTTGCCCATCCATTACTACTCGTGGATCTTCTTAGTTTCTACTTAAAAGGATATTTATTTGTATCTATTTGGAGGAAAGCAAAAATAAAACACATCCTAGAGAAAGTAAAATGAAAGGTTGTTGTGCAATTTACTTTTCAATACAGAAAAAAAAATAATTTCCCCCAAATATGATGAAAACAATAGGGACGAATAATAATCACTTTCATCCTTTCACAATCTTTTTGCTTAAAGCAATGTTTGATACAGTCTGTCCTTTCCTTTGGTAAGTATAATTACTATAACAAACTGAATTTACCAAACAAAAGTAATAGGTAAGTGTTGCCATGGGAATGACGTCTTGTTAAAATACACATCTTCTCTCAAGCTGGCTTTTAATATGAGGCTATGAAATGTTTCTGTCGGATCAGTACACCACTCCTTGCTTCTTTGACTACCTATCCCTTAAAATTATTACATATCCTGTATGGGAATGACTGGAATCAATACAACAAATTGAACTAAATAATTCATGAATATAAATACAGAATACCTATTATTTTATTTATTTTCAAAATGTGTCCCTTCATTTTCAGTTACTGTTGATTAATGGAATTCGGATCTGGTCCTGGGACCCCCACTGATTGCTAAACTAATTTAAGGAGCTTCTATGAGGAGATAAGTTCCAGACTAGATCAGGGAAATGCAGTTGATGTAATTTATATGGATTTTTCAAAGCTATTTGATACAGTTACAGGGCCACACAAAAGGTTGATACATAAAATGAGATTAATGGGAATAGGGGAAAATATATGTAACAGGGTTAAAAACTGGTTCAGTGATAGGTAACAAAGGGTGGTTATTAATGGAACACACTCAGATAGGATCACAGTTAACAGCAGGGTACCACAAGGATCAGTATTGGGCTCTCTTCTTTTTAAAATATTTATTAATGATCTTGTAGGGGGTATTGAGAGTAGAAGTTCAATATTTGCAGATGATACTAAACTATGCAAGGTAATTAATACAGAGTAGGATAATTTAATATTGCAGAGGGATTTGTGTAGGCTGAAAAATGGCAATTGAAGTTTAATGTGGATAAATGTAAGTTCATGCACTTGGGCAGAATAAATAAAATGTACAACTATATACTCAATTATAAAACATTGGGTAAAACTGTCACTGAAAAAGACTTGGGTGTATGGGTTGACAGCAAACTCAACTTTACTGACCAGTGTTGGGCAGCTGCTGCCAAGGCTAATAAAATCATGGGATGCATTAAAAAAGGCATAGATGCTCATGAGAAGAACATAGTTTTACCCCTCTACAAGTCACTAGAGCAACCAGACTTAGAATACTGTGTACAAGGACATAGCTGAACTAGAGTGAGTGCAGAGAAGAACAATCAAAGTTATTTAGGAATGAGTGGAATGCAGTACCAAGACTGCAGAGGAAAGGAGTATTAATCATAATCACAGACAGGTTCTTTACTGTAAGAGCAGTGAGACTAAAGAGACATGGTGTTGTAATGGTTTATTCACTGCTAAAATTTAAGAGAGGCCTAGATGCCTTTCTTGAAAAACATAATATCATTGGTTATGTGCACTACACTCTGAGATTGGGCATTGATCCAGGGAAATAGTCTGAGTGCCGTATGTTGAGTGGGGAATTAATTTTTTCCCCTAATGTGGTGCTTCCTGTCTGTCGCATGTTTTTTTTTTTATTTCCTCTGGATCAACATATTACGTTAGGTCATGCGTTGAACTCGATAGACTTAAGTCTATCTTCAACTTTAAACGCTATGAGACTATGAAATTATTACTGTCAAGACCAGAAGGTATTTCAGTAAAGCCTTGTCAACTAGATAACTCATGAGCAATATTTTATCACCTTAATTGCACTTTTATGGTGGGAAAAGTCACAATATTTGTTGCAAATAATATTTGCACAAAGTTTGGTGACTAATTGCCCTTTGCCATGACCTTAGTACTCTTCTAACAAATAGGCTTTTCAAAAGAGAGCATGGCGTACACACAACAACCATACTATAATAGACATGAGAAATCTAGAGACATTGTGACTGAGAGCTCCTGGCTGATGAAGATTTCCTTTTTTGTGTAAAGACAGGCAAAATGAGGCAGATTTATGTAAAGGCTTTGCACGTTACTCCAGCTGCATGTAGGATCCACCCTGGCGTATGAAACACGAGTTTTAATAAATTAGCCCTTTAATATACAGTATTTCTTAGTAAAATAGAATCTCTAAAGAATAATGATGAGTGAGCATAAAAGTGCTCCACTGCTCAGTACTCGAATTGAGCATGTCAGATGCTCAGAAATGCTTGACTCCAGTACTTAGCACAATAGGAGTCAATGCGTGACTCAAACATATTTTTCTCAAAGATTTGGGCTTTTACCTACTCTAACACATCTCCCTAGCCACCATATTCCCCATCACCCACATGCAGCAGGCAGCAAACATCACCCCGCAACCTCAGTTCCATCTTCTTGGCCAGCACAGTCCCTATCATCCAGATGTAGCTGGCATCGCCAGGCAACGTCTGTTCCACGTGCGCCATCCAAATGTTCCCCCCGGCTAAAGTAACTGTGTGGTTAGTTCCTCTTTGGTCACCATTTCGGAAAAGAGAGAGACAGAATTATGTTCTAGATCGGAGATTCGAGCAGAACTAACCACATGGTTACTTTGGCCGGGGTAGGAATACTTGGATGGCACACACGGAACAAAAGTTGTTGGGCAATGCCAGCTTCTCATGGATAATAAGGATTCTGGTGGCTGTTAAAATGGAACAAGGGTTGCCAGGCGAAGTCTGCTTGCTGCTGCATGCTGCTAATGTGGATTGTGGGGGTAGGTAACGGAATGACAACTGAAGCATTTAGCGCAAGCACCCATTGTACTCGATCAAGCACTGAGTTTCTTAAGCAACCCGATGCTCGATTGAGTACTGAGCAGTGCCAAGCATGATCGCTCATCACTACTAAAGTATAGTTTGGGGGGGATTTTCTTTAAATGGTCACATGAATCTCAATATACTTGAAATTGAGAACTGCAATTGTAACAATGTTTAGTAAGCAGGTACATTGTATTCTCTGAACAAATGGTGCTGTAACTATTCTGTTAACCATGAATAAAGTATATTCTGCTGAAACATTTAGGCCAATTCATGGACTCTTGTATTTTTGTTACCATTTTTACCAAGATGGATTAAAATTTATGTCTTACAGGGATCATCACTGCGTTGCTGGACTTTTTCAGTTTGGGATTGAAAAGTCTGTGGATCCAGGCAAGCTACGAGTCAAGACACACTAGACATGATCTGCAGTATATCTTCATAGACAAACTCATTTGTATTAAGATCACTCCTGATAGCTCAGAATTTCTAATATTTAGCATAATTTGCCCATGTTTATCAGTTTGGGGATTGGTTCTGTTGGCATACTTTTACACCAGGTAAAGTTTTAGATAAAAAAAATCTATGGCAGTATAATAAACCCTAATGAAATAATGTGGAATTCACTAAATAATTTTAGACAATACTAGTATACTCTACAAGTGTTTAGGGAACGATCATGGCTTCAGCTGCAACATTTGCAAACTGGTATAGTAAATAAACTACACAACCATGCAATCCCCATAGAGCAAACACTGGTAGTGCTATGGGTTGTACTAAAAAACCCAATGATTTTTAACGTGTCACTGTCATAGAATGTCACCTTTATCGCAAGTCAGTTTGTAAAATTCCCAGCCTGCTAGATTTTCTCAGGTCAACTGTGAGCACTTTTATTGTAAAGTAGAAACATTTAGGATAAAACTAACTCTGCAGCAAAGTGACAAACCATACAAAGTCATACGAAGGAATCACCGAGTGCTGTAGCTCAGGGACATATACTATATATGTACAAATTGTCTCTAGAAGCAACATCAGCACAAGAACTGTTAATTTGGGATTAAAGAAATGATCAAATAGCTGAACACAAATCTAGGAAACATAATGCCATGTAGAGGCTGGAGTGGTGTAATGTTCACCACTCTGAAATCAGGAGCAGAAGATGTTTTCTGCTGTTTGATGGATGTATTTATGATTGGTGTGTTATGCATAGAGTTGAGCGAGTATCGAAATATTCATGTTCGCGATACTAGTAATGAGTACTGTGTAATACTCGCGTATTCGTTTCGAATAGTGAGTACAATGCAAGTCAATGTGAAATGTGAGTAAATTACTCTCGTTTCCCAATCAGTGGAGTATTACTTGCATATCCCATTGACTTGCATTGTACTCACTATTTGGAATGAATACATGAGTATTACAAACTACTTGTTAGGAGTATAGCGAGCACGAATATTTAGATACTGGCTCAACTCTAGTTATGCATCTGGAGAACAGTGCCTACTGTGATTTTATTTCAGTGAACTGTTAAGTTAATTCCCACTTTATGGCTGTAAAGAGGTGGGCAGCCTGTAACGCTCCCCCTGAAGACACCAACCGTATTGATGTAATGTGAAT
The DNA here is from genome assembly GCF_048569485.1 of Anomaloglossus baeobatrachus. Lineage (NCBI taxonomy): Eukaryota > Metazoa > Chordata > Amphibia > Anura > Aromobatidae > Anomaloglossus > Anomaloglossus baeobatrachus. The sequence continues at coordinate 481,047,830 of NC_134355.1, forward strand.
TATAACATGTATAGTTTTAATGGGTTTGCTGGACATAGCTTCAGATAGAGTTAATTTTTGACTGCTTAACATTGTGTATTGCCCTATGAAATATATTGTTTCTGTATAATGTAAGCAGTAATAGAGTTATGTATAAGATATATAAGGTAGTATTTAGTGAGGAGCGAGGACTAAAATGTCAGAATGCTCAGTATTTGAATCGTGCAAGTAGGACGCTCTTCCGTGCTTGATTGGAGAAATGGGTATAATGGAAGTCAATGGGAAACACAAGCATTTTTCTGAAATGCCGCCCTCCCCAGGAGGATAGTATGCAATAAAATTTGTAAAATAAATGAAAACCACACTCAAATGGAATAAAAACATCAAGGGGAGGATGCCTGGATGCATCTCTAACTCCTAGGCCTCTGCTGGGAGCAATAATGTCAGTCAATTGTCAGAATATTACGCCACTTTTACGGACTGAAAATAAAACATACAAAACAAAACCAAACATAAAGTTAATTTTATAGGAGAAAGTGTAAAGAAACATTCCTTCCTGTGTAACGACTTCTTTATAAGCCAAAATAAAAACATAGAAAAAAAAACTGCCTACACCACCGCTTAGGATATGTAATACGTAACGTTTTTGCTGCCTTTTTACACTTTCTGATTGCTTTCAATGTTGAAAAAGTGCTGCAAAAGCTGAAAAAATATGATATGCTATGTCTTTAAAAACGCAGCAGTTTTCCAATTCAGTCAGGAAAGCAAAAAACAATCATTTTCATAAGATTTATGACATTTCCCAGCTTTTGCTGTTACTTTGAAAATAAGCTTTTAATTTGCATAAAATGTATGAAAAAAATCCAACTTGTAAACATAACCTTAATAGCCGGGCCATCTCTAATCATGTTTCCCTATCGCCTATGACTACAGTATATGTCATAGTAGAGGGGAAAATAGATATACACCGGTAAATGTAATTTTAACATTTTACTACCTTTTCTTGGCATGTGGTGTGTGAGACATGGTCAGACATGTTCTGTTTAATTTGCGAAGGAGGGAATATTGATAAAAAAAAAAAACCCACAGAACTTACTAACTCTCCCAATGCTGAAAATCATTGTGGGCCGAAATCAGCAGCAGCGGGGAGTTGGCAGGGTCGGAGACAGTAGATCAGCACCACAGACAGCAGCGACTGGGACACGTGAGCAGAAATTTCCTGTTCTCTGTGTGTTATCACGGATAGTACACAGATAAAACAAATGTGCCATAAACATAGCAGACAGAGGGCCATACGCACCTTTAACACGTCCATGAAAAACGTGGGTGATTTTCACGGATGTGTAAAAGAGGCCTTACAGATAGTGTACTGGATGATAGGAAAAAAGTTTCAAGTGTGGTAATATTGCAAAAAAGTGCAATTGCACAATGGTTTTTGGGATATTTTATTCACCCTGTTGATTATATGGTAAAACTGATGTTTCAGTGTGATGCCTCAGGTTAGTACGAGTTTATAGATACCAAACATGCATACTTTTACTTTGTCCAAAAAAAGAGCAGCACTTTTGAAACAATTTTCTGAGACCCGTAGCGTTCTCCTTTTTTACAATCTAGGGCTGAGTGATGGCTTTTTTTTGTGGTTTGAGCTGACATTTTTAATTATTCCAGTTTTGTGTGGATTCTACATTTTGATCGCCTGTTATTGCATTTTAAATTTAATTACCGCCAGCCCACAGCAGCAGCTGGCAGTGATTAACGCAACAAGGGTGCTGTTTGCACCGGAACCCCATCAGGACCAGGAGTTGAATGTGACCTAAAGATATGTTGTGTTGGTGTACTAAATAAAGAAATTCTTACACGATGATGTGCTGGATTTTCTACTATGAATGATGGAGTTTGAAACTCTCAAAACCAAGGCAGATAATGCAAGAACTGCCAAAAAATAGAAGGAAGAAGAGCTCTGATACCTTTTATATCAGATGGAAAGGAGACCCTCATAGACATTATGTTAAAATTGTTTGATAGTGGGGCTCCTAGACTCAAAAAGCTTATACACTAAGTGCAGGGGCTGCCAAAAATTAGAAGGCGGTACCTCCTGCAAGACACTTAGAGAAAGGCTTCAAAAATTTTTATTAACATTATTAAGAGTGAGACTTCAAGACTAGTAAAGCCTATACTCTAAGTGCAGGGGACTTAAAACCATTCACACATGGGAGTATACATATTTATATCTGTAAGAACATTTTTGAGGTAGGCCTCTAAATATTATGAAAGGGGGCATGATACACACCTTTGAAAAATTAAGAGGGAGGGTGACATAATCACCCTGCTGATCTGATGGAGGAAAGAAAAAACCTTGTTTAGGTGAGAAGGGGTGCCTGAGCATACCCAAGAAAAAAGGAACATTTTAATTGACTTTGTGTTCCGCTGCTGTCATCTGATGGGTTTTGTAGTGCAAAAAACCCAAAACATCAGAATGACATTTTTTTGGTCACTGCAACATTGCTATAAAATGCAATAACAGGTGATGAAAACAAAGTATCTACTTAAAAATTATAAAAATAAAAACATCAGCTCAATATGCAAAAAACAAGCTAAGAACTAGATCCAGAATCCAAATGCTATGGGTCTTGGCAAATGGTGACAAAAGTGCAATTCTTTTTTTTTTTTTTTTTTTTTTACAAATTTCGGAATTTTATTAATCACGTATATGAAAGTAAAACTGTTAAAAAGCCACATTTTCTTTCCACATTTGGATTTTTATTTCCCATTTTCGAGTACAACATGTGGCAGAATGACTTATGTCATTCAAAAGTACAACTCATCCCGCAAAAATCAAGATCTCGTAATTCTATATTGAAAGAAAAATATAAAAGTTATGGCCTTTGGAAGAAGGGGAGGAAAAAAATGAAAAAAAAACCCCCGTAAAATAACTAGGTGGTGAAGGGGTTAAAGTACAATGCCTGCTGCTCTGTTTACCGTAGTCTGTTGCCAAGTAAAGAGAACTTTCTTGGTTTTTACCCACTTCTCTGGCTTCTTTAGCCTGATGATAAAAGGGTCATAAGCAGTACAGAGTATGGCTGTCATGAATGTGAAGGTGTCTATGATACCAACAACATCACACACACCCAGCAATCCCAATTTTCTGTAGCGTTCCGAAGAGCAGAAAACACAGTGGTTGTCCATGGCTACTGCTGCGAGTCACATTGTATGGCAGCAGTTTGGTAAAGGTCCTTTGGTGTCCCAGCATTACCGTTGCAATGTGCACAGAGCAAACTCCACAATAGAGAATTGTTAATGAGTTTGGGTGGAGAGACTTAAGCTGGGTTTACACACTGCAACATCGCAAAGGACGTAACAGCGACCTCCCTAAGTCTCTGCTAAGTCGCTGGTGAGCTGTCAAACAGGCAAACCTGGCCAACAACTCAACAGCGATCCGGACCTGCAGAGCGACCTAGCTGGTTGTTGGGGACGTTGATAAGCAGCCTTTTGAAAGGGAAGTTGCTAACAAAGTCTCTGCAAAGTCTTCACACACTGAAACTTCATGCTGCACAGCGGGAAACAAAGGACCTAGGAATGGTCCTGAACGATTTGTAACGATTACAACTTCACAGCAGGGGCCGGGTCGCTGATAAGTTTCACACACTGCAACATCGCAAACAACATCGCTATTGCGTCACAAAACCGGTGACGTTACAGCGATGTCGTTTGAGATGTTGCAGTGTGTAAACACAGGTTCAAACGGCCTACACAAATCCCTGATATTCACCTCATTGAATACCTTAAGGGGGAACCTGAATGCTGACTACAAGCTAGGCCTCATCATATAATATCAATATTTAGCTTCTCAAGTGCTCTTTTGCCTGAGTAGGGATACATTCCCACAGAAGAGGCTATCTAAAATGTTGTGAAAAGATGGAGGCTTCTGCTGGTATTGATTTCCATCAAATTTCAGAGTAACATTTTAAATAGAAGATGGGACATGCTGTTTTAATACAATTTAATGCAATTGGGAACAAAGACAGAGAGATAGATAGAATATAAATAAATAGATAGATAGATAGATAGATAGATAGATAGATAGATAGATAGATAGATAGACAGATAAACAATGTAAGGGTACGCTCACATGAGCTTTGAGATCGGACAAATGCAATGTGAGAAAATCTCGCATTGCACTCTGACCAATGCTAGTCAATGAGGGAGAGCAGTTGGTCAGCTTCTCTTGCATCCAAAATCTGGATGTGAAAAAAGTAGCAGCATGCTGCGATTTTCTGCTACAGCTGTATCCCTTGCACCCATTCAAGTGAATGGGTGCGAGAGATACAACGGACTGCACTCGGATGTTATCCCAATGCAGTGACATATGCTGACGATGACAATGAAGGAGATGGGGGAATTAACCAATCCCTCTCCTCCGCATCGCCTGCCCTCAGCTTTGCAGCTGTGACCCAATTGCAAGATCGGGTGACAGTCGCATGACACTCGGCTCACGCTGGCAGCAGAGCCTGAGCTGGCGGTCATTAGCATATCACATCCAGTGCTCTCGCATCGGATGCCATACGCTCGTGTGAGTCCAGCCTAAATGTAGATATTTTTCTCTTTAAACTAGTATTCAAGTTAACAAAGCTCTTCTAAAGAAATTCTAAATAATTTGTTTTATTATGATTGTTATAAGCACTGTGAGATATTTACGAAATGGGAGCAAATCTTTGAGGTAATGTACCCTTCATCTGCATGAAAATTAATTCAGAGCAAGTGAGCACTTTGTTTGTGGTTGGTGTTCCAGGGAATAAAGCAGAACGCTGTTCCTGTAGTGTGTGCGACAAAAGTAATTTCACCTTTGTGCTTCATACCTAGAAGAAAAAAGTTATAGGATGGAATTTATCAACCCTTTATTCCCAGTGTAAGTCAGCATGCAATACCCATCAGGGGATAAAACCTATCTGTCTCTGGCACATTCAACAAAAGAATCTTTCATCGTCTCTAGTACACTATGCAAGGAAAGAAACAGGTGAGCTGGTTCATCAATGAAAACTAAACTAAACTTTATAGGTACAGTTCAATACACACTAACATATATATATATATATATATATATATATATATATATATGTATACTAGCTGTAGTCTAGTATATAGTGACTGTCTCTCTGTGCCTCTCCCTGTCTCTGTCTGTCTCTGATTTCTGTCTCTGTGTCTCTGTCTTTGTATCAGTCTCCCTGTCTGTCTCTGTATCAGTCTCTAATGTCTGTCTTTGTATCAGTCTCTCTGTCTGTTTCTGTATCAGTCTCTCTGTCTTTCTCTATCTCTGTTTCTGTCTCTCTCTATCTCTCTGCCTGTCTGTGTCTATCTGTCTCTATCTGTCTGTCTGACTCTTTCCCCGTCTAGTTCTTTCCCTGTCTGTCTCTTTCCCTGTCTGTCTCTTTCCCCATCTGTCTCTTTCCCCATCTGTCTCTTTCCCCATCTTTCTATTTTCCTGTCTGTCTCTTTCCCCGTCTGTCTCTTTCCCCATCTGTCTCTTTCCCCGTCTGTCTCTTTCCCCGTCTGTCTCTTTCCCCGTCTGTCTCTTTCCCCGTCTGTCTCTTTCCCTGTCTGTTTTTTTCAATGTCTGTCTTTTTAAACATCTGTCTTTTTCAATGTCTGTATCTTTCCCCATCTGTCTCTTTTCCAGTCTGTCTCGTTCCAGGTCTGTCTCACTCCCCATAAGTCTCTTTCCCCGTCTGTCTCTTTCCCCGTCTGTCTCTTTCCAGGTCTGTCTCATTCCAGGTCTGTCTCATTTTCTGGTCTGTCTCGTTCCAGGTATATCTTGTTCCAGGTCTGTCTCTTTCCCCATCTGTCTCTTTCCCCATCTGTCTCTTTCCACATCTGTCTCTTTCCCCGTCTGTCTCTTTCCCCATTTGTCTCTTTCCCCATTTGTCTCTGTCTCTTTTTCCGTTTCTTTACTTGTCTCTGTGTCTTTCCCTGTGTCTTTCCTTGTCTCCATCTCTTTCCCTGTCTCTTTCCCTGTCTCTCTGTCTCTTTCCCTGTCTGTCTCTCTTTTTGTCTCTTTCCCTGTCTGCCTGTCTCTTTCCCTGTATGTCTGTGTCTGTCTGCCTCTGTCTGTCTCTCTATCCGTCTCTTTCCTTGTCTGTCTGTCTCTTTCTGTCTCTCTCCAGACAAAGAGCCTCATGGTCATAATTTAGAGTCTCATTGTGGGCAACACCAGATAGGGTATAAAGTTAGCCCTCCAGTGTGACCCTGAGACAGCACACTCCAGGAGCAATTCAAAAAACAAGAGCACTAGGAGTGTTAGTGCAAAAGTAGAAATTTATTATAAATATCAATAAATATCAACAAATTATATAGAGGACGTATAACAAGCAAAATGGAGGAAATAAATGCCCGGGTCGCTTAAAACCACGCTGAAAATATCTTTTGTGGAATCAAGGTATAGGGACTGAAACAGGCCAGCTTGCAGGTAATCTGAATAAATAAAGTGCTGAATCACATAGATTCCAATAGTAGGCAAGGATAACAGATCCTGCAAATCAAGCCTGATTCAAAATAAGCCCCCATACTAATACATGCAATGTTTGCTGATTACAGAGTTACATACACAATATTCATGGAGTCACTAAAACAATAGTAAAGGACCCAGGTATACAGATTAGAATCCGTAGAACAGCCTTTGCAGATCCACACGGTAGGGTGGAGGTGTGCTTACCTAAGTACAGTGGTGGTTAGGGGGAGCCAAGCCAAACCAGAGGGGACCTCCGACGGCCGTTTCGCGGTTGACACCGCTTCTTCCGGGAGGAGTGAGTGCGGCTTTATATATATATAAACCTCTGGTTTCAACTGTGTGTCTATATATATATATATATATATATATATACATTATATTTATATATATCTATATATATATATATCTATATATATATATATATATATATATATATGAGATGTGTCCCTTTGGCAGTCTTCTTATGCATGGTAACATATTCAACACATCACTTAACTGCTCATATCTTTCTCTATTTGAACAATGGTATAAGAGAAACTGAGAACCTTATGTGCTATGATTCTCTGTGAATTTGCTGACCATAGAGAAAACCAGTGACAGGTGAGCTTTCACTTTAATGTACAATTTGAAGATTAAAGGGAACCTTTCACCAGATTTGTCCCATATAAACTCAGCCACCACAAGTAAACTCTTAAATTCAGTATTCTAGAATGCTATATGTAAATGCCCAGTCTGATCTGTATAACATAAAAATACCTTTTATTATACTCACCTGTGGGGCAGTCCGGTACAATGGGTGCCGCTAGCCTCGGTCCCACATCTAACTTCTTGCAATCTCCGTCCTTGTTCCCTGTTTCGTGTAGATGACACATCTTAAGTCATTCACCAAGTGTCCTCCATTGCGCTCCTTCACACAAGCATTTCTCTTTGCCTTACTGAGGGCAGATCAAAATATTGCAGTGCGCATACATGGGCGTTCTTTTTGTGCCTGTGCATTACAATACTTTGCTCTGCCCGCAGCAGGAAAGAGAGAAGTGTGCATGTACATGAGCGAAATGGAGGACTCTGTGTGGATGACGAAGGAAACCCCATCCACATGAAGCAAGAAGGAGGAGAGCAATCGCAAGAAGAGAGGAGGTGCCGGACTGAGACCAACGCCGCACATTAGACTACACTTCCCAAAGGTGAGTATAGTAAAGCTGTTTTTTACATTATACAAAGCAGCCTGGGCTCTTATATGCTGTATTCTAGAATGTTGTGTATAAAAGCTCACTGTTGGTGGCCACAGCTAGTAGGAGACCAATCTGGTGACAGGTTCCCTTTAAGGCCTGTATGATGGATGCTGCATACAGTATATATATATATATATATATATATATATACAGTTAGGTCCAGAAATATTTGGACAGTGACACAATTTTCGCGAGTTGGGCTCTGCATGCCACCACATTGGATTTGAAATGAAACCTCTACAACAGAATTCAAGTGCAGATTGTAACGTTTAATTTGAAGGTTTGAACAGAAATATCTGATAGAAATTGTAAGAATTGTACACATTTCTTTACAAACACTCCACATTTTAGGAGGTCAAAAGTAATTGGACAAATAAACCAAACCCAAAAAAAAATTTTTTATTTTCAATATTTTGTTGCGAATCCTTTGGAGGCAATCACTGCCTTAAGTCTGGAACCCATGGACATCACCAAACGCTGGGTTTCCTCCTTCTTAATGCTTTGCCAGGCCTTTACAGCCGCAGCCTTCAGGTCTTGCTTGTTTGTGGGTCTTTCCGTCTTAAGTCTGGATTTGAGCAAGTGAAATGCATGCTCAATTGGGTTAAGATCTGGTGATTGACTTGGCCATTGCAGAATGTTCCACTTTTTTGCATTCATGAACTCCTGGGTAGCTTTGGCTGTATGCTTGGGGTCATTGTCCATCTGTACTATGAAGCGCCGTCCGATCAACTTTGCGGCATTTGGCTGAATCTGGGCTGAAAGTATATCCCGGTACACTTCAGAATTCATCCGGCTACTCTTGTCTGCTGTTATGTCATCAATAAACACAAGTGACCCAGTGCCATTGAAAGCCATGCATGCCCATGCCATCACGTTGCCTCCACCATGTTTTACAGAGGATGTGGTGTGCCTTGGATCATGTGCCGTTCCCTTTCTTCTCCAAACTTTTTTCTTCCCATCATTCTGGTACAGGTTGATCTTTGTCTCATCTGTCCATAGAATACTTTTCCAGAACTGAGCTGGCTTCATGAGGTGTTTTTCAGCAAATTTAACTCTGGCCTGTCTATTTTTGGAATTGATGAATGGTTTGCATCTAGATGTGAACCCTTTGTATTTACTTTCATGGAGTCTTCTCTTTACTGTTGACTTAGAGACAGATACACCTACTTCACTGAGAGTGTTCTGGACTTCAGTTGATGTTGTGAACGGGATCTTCATCACCAAAGAAAGTATGCGGCGATCATCCACCACTGTTGTCATCCGTGGATGCCCAGGCCTTTTTGAGTTCCCAAGCTCACCAGTCAATTCCTTTTTTCTCAGAATGTACCCGACTGTTGATTTTGCTACTCCAAGCATGTCTGCTATCTCTCTGATGGATTTTTTCTTTTTTTTCAGCCTCAGGATGTTCTCCTTCACCTCAATTGAGAGTTCCTTAGACCGCATGTTGTCTGGTCACAGCAACAGCTTCCAAATGCAAAACCACACACCTGTAATCAACCCCAGACCTTTTAACTACTTCATTGATTACAGGTTAACGAGGGAGACGCCTTCAGAGTTAATTGCAGCCCTTAGAATCCCTTGTCCAATTACTTTTGGTCCCTTGAAAAAGAGGAGGCTATGCATTACAGAGCTATGATTCCTAAACCCTTTCTCCGATTTGGATGTGAAAACTCTCATATTGCAGCTGGGAGTGTGCACTTTCAGCCCATATTATATATATAATTGTATTTCTGAACATGTTTTTGTAAACAGCTAATATAACAAAACTTGTGTCACTGTCCAAATATTTCTGGACCTAACTGTATATACTGTGGTGCTTCAAAGTTTGTAAACATTGAAAGTTTTCCACATTTCTGCATCAATGTTACCTATGGCGTCATTAGATTTTAACACAAGATAGCCATATCAAACATATGAGTCAAAGCTATGAGAATTTGTCATTTTTTAAATGAGGAAAATGATCTACTGAAATATGACTGGAAGTGTCTAAGCTATGGGAACCTTTGCTTTTAGTATGTGATGTGACCTCCTTGTGCAGCAAAAACTACATCAAACGTTTCTGGTAATTGTTTATTCATCCGGCACATCGAATTGGAGGAATTTCAGCCCATTCCTCCCTACCAAACAGATTCAATTTTATTATGTTGGTGGATTTTCTCCCATGAACTACTTGCTTCAGATTCTTCCATAGCATTTCTATAAGATTAAAGTCAGAACTTTGACTGGACCATTTCAAAACTAAAACTTTACTCTTTTTTAAACATTTTTAGAACAACTTATGTGATGCACTGCTGTGTACAGCACAAGCGTTCGGATGATCACAGCTTCAAGTCCCCTAAGGGGACTATTAAAGCCAGTAAAAAGTTAAAAAAATAGATTTCCAAAATGTAAAAAAAAAAAATTAAAAATAAAATATTATAAAAGACACATATTTGGTATTGCTGTGTCTGATGTATTAAAATCTAAAATAAATTCATCTGATTGCTAAACGATGTAACGAGAAAAAAGATCAAAATTCCAGGATTGTGTTTTTTTGGTCTTCCCAACATTGCAATAAAAAGCGATTAAAATATTGTATCTACCTCAAAATATTATTAGTAAAAACATCAGCTCAGGATGCAAAAAATAGCCATCACACAGCCCCAGATCCTGAAAAATGATAACGTTATGGGTACAATTGAGCGCGGTTCGAGGTTCTCCAGTTCGCGGCTCGAGTGATTTTGGGGGCTGTTCTAGATCGAACTAGAACTCGAGCTTTTTGCTAACGCTCGATAGTTCTAGATACGTTCGAGAACGGTTCTAGCAGCAAAAAGACCAGCTAATTCCTAGCTGGCTTTGTGCTGTAATAGTGTAAGTCACTCTTTGACTCACACTATTATGAAATTTCAGTGCATAGTGTGTGGGAACAGCGCATTCAGATCACTGCTGTATATATAATGGCGATCGCCATTTTTTTTTTCCTTGTCTTCCTTCCCTAAGCGCGCGCGTGTAGTGGGGCGGGCGAGCATGTCAGCCAATTCCAGACACACACACAGCTAAGTAGACTTTTAGCCAGAGAAGCAACGGCATGTGTGATAGGATGTCCATGTCACATGTCCCTGCATTATAAAACCGGACATTTTCCTCCAGCACGCCATTATCTGCCTTCTGCGTCCTTGGTGTCAGTCATCACTGGCGCAGCTCCTATCTTCGATACTGCTGTGTACGCTCTATACACAGCGCTGTACAGACTAGGGATAGAGGTTTCTATCAGTCCTTTTAAGGGCTAATACCGACATCAGGTCAGAGCCATAGGTGACAGGTCCGTGAAAGCAGAGTTTAACAGCTACACAAGATGACAGCGTCTGTGCAGCTAAGGTCAGGGATTTCCTTGCTGCATTTGCCCATTAGGAGGGATATAAAGGCAAGCTTCCTTTCCTCTACCCAGAGACCCACAACCCTGGCACTGTACCCTCCTGCCCTTTGCACACTCAAACTCATTGTTACTAAGCCATTATACTAGCAAACACTGAGTGAACTTAGTGGCATCCTAAACGTGGCTAATGGACTTCTGTATTGTCCCACTAGTGCAAAGATATTTTCAGCATGTCTGCCTGCATTGCACACTCCAACTCATTGTAGCTAAGCCATTATACTAGCAAACACTGAGTGAACTTAGTGGCATCCTAAAAGTGGCTGTTGGACTTCTGTATTGCCCCACTAGTGCAAAGATATTTGCAGCACGTCTGCCTGCATTGCACACTCAAACTCATTGTTACTAAGCCATTATACTAGCAAACACTGAGTGAACTTAGTGGCATCCTAAACGTGGCTGTTGGACTTTTTTATTGTCCCACTAGTGCAAAGATATTTGCAGCACGTCTGCCTGCATTGCACACTAAAACTCATTGTTACTAAGCCATTATACTAGCAAACACTGAGTGAACTTAGTGGCATCCTAAACGTGGCTGTTGGACTTCTGTATTGTCCCACTGGTGCCAAGCTATTTCTAGCACCTGTGCAGGACACCCTCCTGCTCTGTTTTTAATAAGCTATAATGATAGCAAAAACTACTGCCATCTAGTGGCATCATAGAACTGCCTGTTGTATTTCATTATTGTCCCACTGGTGCCAAGCTATTTCTAGCACCTGTGCATGACACCCTCCTGCTCTGTTTTTAATAAGCTATAATGATAGCAAAAACTACTGCCATTTAGTGGCATCATAGAACTGGCTGTTGTATTTCATTATTGTTCCACTGGTGCGAAGCTATTTCTAGCACCTGTGCAGGACACCCTTCTGCTGTGTTTTTAATAAGCTATAATGATAGCAAAAAATGCTGCCATTTAGTGGCATACAAGAACTGGCTGTTGTATTTCATTATTGTCCCACTGGTGCCAAGCTATTTCTAGCACCTGTGCATGACACCCTCCTGCTCTGTTTTTAATAAGCTATAATGATAGCAAAAAATACTGCCATTTAGTGGCATACAAGAACTGGATGTTGTATTTCATTATTGTCCCACTGGTGCCAAGCTATTTCTAGCACCTCTGCCTGACACCCTCATGCACATTTTGCTACGCTAATGTTATAGCAAACTCAGGGAATTCATTGCTGCATTTGATAATTCGGAGGGATAGAAAGTGAGGCTTCCTTTAGCTTTTCCTTCTGTTCATAGACAGCATCTCCAAGTCCACACCCGAAGAGCAATTTCTCCTCCACATGTAAGTGTGGAGAGGCATCTAGTGCGCATGCGTGTGCCGATTTATCCCAGCTGCAGCCTAACTACAGTGTTTCGCCTAGTGAGTATGCTCAGCCTGACTGTGCCATTCCTGAGGCTAAGTCTTCATTTTGGGATACAGCGCATGCTCCCATACTTAGTGCGAAAAGCTTCTTTGCACAGGTACTTGCATTCCGTGCCGGGTCTAAGTCCTGTTTTGTGCCTAGACACCATGCTAAAACTGATAGTCTTTTTTCAGAGACTGTATTTCATGCAACTGAGCATGCTCAGACACTTACTGCATCAGAGACTAGGTCCGGTAATGAACTCTTTGGCCCTGCCCCTGATGTGGGGGGCCCATATAGACAACAGGGCATCAGGTGTCCTGACGATGTGGCCAGGCCACTCCCAAATGGCTTGCAGAGGCCCGCCCCTATGACTTGTCACCTCATTATGGATGGTCAGACGATGACTGGTGAGGTGTTTGTGTCGTGGCAGCCATGAGGTCATTATTGAAGTTGCGGTTCCAAATAGGACGCTAGTTATGCCACTCATGACGTGTCACTCTGCTTTTGTCTCCAGGAGGTGCATTGTGGTCCACCCTGGTTTGGGGTGGACCCAGGTTATAAAACGGGCTGGAGCCAACAAGGAGGTGCGCAGTCTTCTATTATGCTCCGAAAGAGCACACCTCCATGTGTTGAACCTATTGCGGCTTTAGGCCAGAGGTAGGCAGGGATAGGGCGTCGATGCAGGCCGCCACCACAGTTGGTAACGAAGAACGGTTAAGACCAGCTCCTGTCCTACCAGTCCTGCTTGTGCAGCCCAGTGGCATTAACAGGCCTGCTGCTGCTGATGCACCTGCTGTCCACAGGTGTGGCCCCAATGCACACGGTCAGCGTACTGAATGGCCCCTGTGTTGTTAACAGGGAGTTCCTGGGCTGGGTGGGCGTGTGGACCCTGTGACGCTAACAGGGCTCCCAGTCTCAAGATCCGAGTGGCATCTAACTCGGTTCAGGCAACTATTAGTTTCATAGCCACACAGATCTGTATCCTCCACCTAACCTTCCAGTTGCCAACCTCTCCTTTTCCATCTGGGAGCACGGTGGACATTGACTGCTGATGGGGATATATACCTTTCTCTTTCTTTTATTAATTTTCGTTATATAGCGGCAACATAGTATATACCACCTTATCCAAATCTGCCAGTCCCACCGTAACAGATGGTGTTTATTCATCCAATGTTACTTTTGCTTAACCAACAAACCCACGGACAAAAACTTTTTTCCCCTTTCCAACACACCTGTTCCCCTTTCTACCAGCATTTGTCCTTTTTCAACTCATTTGGTATATGACCAAAAGTGCAACTCTGCAGGGACACCGTACTCAATGCCATCTCAGCACAGCAGCCAGCCCTCGGTCCCTCAGATGTGGACAAATAAAAGACCATTTCCTCCTATCCATGACAAAGCGTTGAGATTCATTCTGTGCAGCACTGGTGTTTACTGGAAAAGCAGATCTAAGAATCCGTACCACCTTCTGCAGATACTCCTGTATACGTGCGTCCCTTTCTATGGCAGGAATTATTTCGCCAAATTTTGTCTTGTACCGGGGATCTAACAGTGTGGCAACCCAGTAGTTAGCATTACTTCGAATTCGTACAATCCGAGGGTCATGTTGTAGGTAGTGCAGCAAGAAGGCGCTCATGTGTCTTGTGCATCCAGGAGGACCAAGTCCTTGGTGTGTTGGTGGCAGAGAGGTGAGAATCGTGCCTCCTTCCTCTGCCCTCTCCCCCCAACCTCGCACAACCGAAATGTGAGCAAGCTCCGACTCATCTGCTGAGTCTTCCATGCCCATCGCAAGTTCGTCCTCCATTTCTTCATGGGCTCCTGCACCTTCCTCAACAATTTTTGCTTATACTATGCGCCCTTGTTAATCCCTATCCCCCACCATGACTGCCGCCTAGGTGCCGCTCACCGTATGGACCTTGTAGATCTTATTATCCCTTCTGCATATGGCTCCTCCTGTACTTCCTCACCTTCCTCTTGGACCAACACCTGATTCCGAATAATGCTTACAGTGTGCTCCATCTTGTAGATGACCAGAATTGTCACGCTGAGAATGGTATCGCCAGTGCTAAACATCTTCGTCGACATTTGTAAACTGTGTAGAAGGGTGCATAGGTCCTTGATCTGACACCACTCCAGCAGCGTGATCTGCACCACCTCTGGATCAAGTTATCCCAGGGTATACGTCATACCGTATTTTAGCAGGGCTCTGCGGTGCTGCCACACACGCTGCAACATGTGCAGATTCAAATTCCTGCATGTCAGAACATCACATTTCCGGCGTTTAACCGCCAGACCCTAAAACTTCAGGAGCGATGAAAGGTGTTGAGCTGCTGGGTGCGAAGGATGAAAGTGAGCACATAGCAGCGTGCCCGCTGCAGAAGGCCATGTAGGCCGGGATGGTATTTTAAAAATTGCTGGAGAATCAGATTCAACACGTGAGCCATACAAGGCACGTGTGTCACATTTCCCTGACGAAGGGCGGGAAGACAGGTTTGCATCATTGCCGCACACGGCTGTTAAGTCACCAACGTAGTCCACTCAATCAATTTGTACTCCGGTCGCCAGGTGACAACGTGTTCCTTTCGTGCATAGTGCTGATGATGGGAAAGGAGTTGATGCCTGCGGCGCAGGTGGACGCAGGTTATGGTCACCCACTGGGTTGCGTTACCTTGACAGATACAGAACCACAGGCTGAATGTAGGTGGGGGGGATCTCACAGATGAAGTACCATCATTCAGCTACAACCAATGGGAAGACACCACACCCTTTTTTAGGCCCCTCCTGTCTGCAGACCACTGCCAGACAAAGCTATGAACCTTTTGTTACTGTTACCCCCAGTTCAGTTTTATGAGTTTGTGTGCTTATTACCTGACTACTTTTCCTGCTTGCTGTTTATGTACCTCGTTGGCCGATCCGCATTTCACCTCTGCTTGTTTTCTGATTAAGTCCTGGCCATCCCATTCTGTTCCTCTTCCTCAATTAATGTTTTTGACCCTGCATGACTACTATTCTCTGGAACTGCAGCCTTCCACAGGTATTGATCAACTTGGGCCCTGTGTAATTCCAAATCACTGTATAGGGGTTAAAGTGTTTCAGGGTTCTGGGTGTCCAGCTTGGTGAGTGGCTTGCCTCTAGCCTATCCTTTACAGCCCATCTGAGTGTGTCGATCCAGGCAGGCGTTACACCGTGCCCTGCTCAGAAGGCCATGTAGGCCGGGATAGTGTTTTAAAAATTGCTGGTCAACCAGGTTCAACACGTGAGCCATACAAGGCGCGTGTGCCACATTGCCCTGAAGAAGGGTCGCAGACTGGTTTGCATCATTGTCGCACCCGACCTTCCCTGGCTGCTGGTTGAGTGGAGACAACCATTGATGAAACTCGGTCTCACTCTCCAGAGCTAACCGTCCACAATTCCTCAGCGGTGTCTCACATTTCCCCTACATTTCAAAGTAAACATTTGACCGCCTGATGGCCTTGAGCTCTGCTGCCAGCATAGTAAGGAGGTGTGTGGGATTCCTTGGGCGCAGTTACAAGGAAGGGTGGACTGACCACACAGGGTTTGGGCCGAGGTGGAAGACCCACACGAGGTTGAGGAGGCAGAAGTAGTGGAGGAACTTGTACATACAGAGGAAGGATTGACACACAAGTCGTGGGGACGGCAAGACTTGTACAGCAAACCCTTCTCCATCTCTCACCATAGCTACCCAGTGCCCAGTCAGCAACATGTAACTCCCCTGTCCATGCTTACTGGTCCAAGTATCTGTGGTGAAATGCACCCTGTCACACACAGAGATCTCAAGGAATCGGTGAGGTTGTGTGCGACCTGCTGTGGTAGCGCGGGCACGCCTTTCTTGGAGAAGGAGTGACGACTGGCCATCGGCTCTTGGGACACTGCAATGGGCATAAGGACTCGAAAATCCTCGGTCTCAAAAGGGTATAAAGGCAGCCTTTCTGTTGCCAACAAGTTGCAGATGATGAAACTCAACCTCTTAGGCATGTCATGCCCTTCGAAAATAATGTAAAACACAGCGAGGGGACTCCAACCACAGTCTCCCTCGTTTCCACTAATTGGGCCACACACACCCCACTTGACTGGCATCAGTTGACAACCCTTTGGAAAAAGAAAAAGATGCTTTGCATGAAGCACTCTCAAAAATATGCGTGCCTTTCACGTCCCCTGGATGACCTAGGGGAAGAAAAGTCCTCTGAGAGCCATGACTTGTTCATCTTGGTTCTTTTTTCAAAAGCGAGGGGACTCCAACCACAGTCTCCCTCGTTTCCACTAATTGGGCCACACACACCCCACTTGACTGGCATCACTTGATCCCCCTTTTCAAAATGAAACAGATGCTTTGCATGAAGCACTCTCAAAAATACGCGTGCCTTTCACCTCCCCTGGATGACCCAGGGGAAGAAAAGTCCTCTGAGAGCCATGACTTGTTCATCTTGGTTCTTTTTTCAAAAGCGAGGGGACTCCAACCACAGTCTCCCTCGTTTCCACTAATTGGGCCACACACACCCCACTTGACTGGCATCACTTGATCCCCCTTTTCAAAATGAAACAGATGCTTTGCATGAAGCACTCTCAAAAATACGCGTGCCTTTCACCTCCCCTGGATGACCCAGGGGAAGAAAAGTCCTCTGAGAGCCATGACTTGTTCATCTTGGTTCTTTTTTCAAAAGCGAGGGGACTCCAACCACAGTCTCCCTCGTTTCCACTAATTGGGCCACACACACCCCACTTGACTGGCATCACTTGATCCCCCTTTTCAAAATGAAACAGATGCTTTGCATGAAGCACTCTCAAAAATACGCGTGCCTTTCGCCTCCCCTGGCTGACCCAGGGGAAGAAAAGTCCTCTGAGAGCCATGTCCACATTGTCAGTGGACAGACACGTGTGCTTATCTGCCAGCAGACCCCCAGCAGCACTGAAGACAGGTTCCGAGAGAACGCTGGCTGCAGGACACGACAAGATCCCCAAGGCGTACGTGGCAAGCTCAGGCAATTTATCCAGATTGAAAGCCTAAAATGAGTAGGGCTCAAGTTGCACAATAATGGCATCGACGTTTCCTTGCATATACTCATATATCTGTGTGTCCTCCTCTTTTTCCTTGTCCAGCTCTTTTGTTTTCGCATGAGTATATGTCCTTGTCACTTTCCCATGTGTTTGTGTTGTGTTGTGAATTGTTTGGACACCTTTGACGGTGTTTTCTAGGTGTTTTTATGTGTTTGTGATTGCCTGCCATAGTTTCCTATGCAGTTCGAGTTCGGTTCGTCGAACGTTCGACGAACCGAACTCGAATGAGACCTCCGTTCTGCGAACCGAACTCAAGCCAAACCGGGACCGGTTCGCTCATCTCTAGTTATGGGTCTCGCTAAATGGCGACAAAAGGTAATTTTTTTTACAAAGTTCTCATTTGTCTACCACTTAAATTAACAAAAACTATACATGTTTGGTACCTGCATACTCGCTCTGACCTGGGGAATCATATTGAATTGTTATTTTTACCATATATGGAACATAGTAAATAACCCCCCCCCCAAAAAAACCATTGTGGAATTGCACTTTTATTTTCAATTTCACCGCATTTAGTATTTTTTCCTCATTTTCCAGTACACTATGTGACAGAATAAAAGTGTCCTTTAAAAGTACAACTCGTCCTGCAAAAGCAAGCCCTTCTATATGGCTTGAAAAGTAAAAGTTATGGCTCTTGGTAAAAGGGAAGGAGAAGACAAAAACATAAAATGCAACGGAGAACAGAATGGTTTTTAACAAAATGCAAAGTCCTACATCTGGGTAAAAGAAATGTAAAAAGCATATATGGTATGGGAGGAATAGAACTAGGTGATGGTGCGGGGAAAAGGACATGGGCATAATAGTAGATCCCAAATTCAGCATGAGCCAACAGTGCGGTACTGCAGCTAAAAAGGCCAACAAAATTCTGAGATGTATTAAGACAAGCATTGAATCTAGATCAAGAGAGGTAATTGTTCCCCTTTACTCTGCCCTGGTCAGACCCCACCTGGAATACTGTGTACAATTCTGGGCGCTCCAATTCAGACATCAATATATTAAAGCAAGTCCAGAGAAGAGTCACCAAGATGGTAGAAGGTCTGCAAACCATGTCATATGAAGACCGGCTAAAAGAACTAGGGATGTTTAGTTTGAAAAAGAGAAGGCTGAGAAGAGACAACCCCATAGCGACGGCCTAACAACTCAAGACGTCGGAAAAACAGGGTACTTATTCTGTTCCGACGTCTTGAGACGTCAGGCCGGAAAAAGCTTGTAGCGCCCCCCAGAGACGGAAAATCTTGGGGTTTCAGCTACTGGAGGTAGCTGAGACCCCCAAGATTATGAATCGGGGTGTTTTTTTTTGGACCCCCATAATGTGATCGCCGGTATACACCGTATACCGTCAATCACATAAAAAAAAAAAACGGCAAATAATACTGATTTCTTTCTCATCTGACATGATCAAACATGTCAGATGATAAAGAAGTATAAGCCCATAGTGCCCCAAAAGCCCCCGTTACCGGAGAAATAACCTCCACCACCCCCACCCCCTCCGGAACATCCAAAATGGCGCCGACGCGCGCCGAAAACTGCAGCCGCCGCCGGCTCTGTGTTCATTTCCCTCTGATCTGAAATGATCAAACATTTCAGATCGCTGGGAAATGTCCTCCCCTGACCCCTCCTCCGGGACACTGGAGCCCTCTGGTCCCCCGGAGCCCCCTCCGGTTCTCCAGAGCAATCCCCCCTCCCCTCCAGAGCATGCAAGATGGCAGCACGCAGCGCACAGTAGCGCACGGCCGCATTCATCCTGCTCTTTCTGCCGCATGTGACACGTCACATGCGACAGAAAAGTTGTCCCCAGGTCCCGCCAGGTCTCCCGCCGTCAGCCCCCGTCAGCCCCCGGTCTTCCCCGTTACCTGTTTCTGCTCCATCCCAGCGATCACTCCTCCTCCTTCTGGAAAGCTGGCGGCGCATGTGCAGACAGCGGCTGTCAGCTGGATCCTTGCAAGCAGGGACGCTGACCTCACTGCTGCACATGCTGCTGCACTGTGGACCGGGGGAGAGTGAGTGCAGTAATCTGCAGCCACACTCCTCACATGGAGAGCCTGCTGTTTTAGTAAATGGGGGGTACGTTCTGTGAGCGTGCCCCTCATATTCTGGAATGAAATTACTGCAGGTCACTCTGCCCTAGGTTGGACCGGGGCAGTGTGAGTGCAGTATTCTCAGATTACTGCACCCACACTGCTCATGGAGAGCTTGCTCTTCCAGAAAATGGGGGATACGTTCCCTTAACGTGCCACCCATATTCTAGAAGGTCCAGAGTCATCGAGGGACCTCCAAAATGGATTACAGTGACCGGAATTTGTTTATTTTCAATAAATTGGTGAAAAAGGGAATGTTTCGGGGAGTTTTTTTTCAAATAAATTTTTTTTTGTCTTTATTTTTTTTTATTACTGACTGGGTTAGTGATGTCGGGTATCTGTTTAGATGCAGTGACATCACAAACCCTAGGGCTTGATGCCAGGTGACATTACAGCTGGTATCAACCCCGTATATTACCCCGTTTGCCATTGCATCAGGGCGCGGGAAGAGCTGGGGCGAAGCGCCAGGATTGGCGCATCTAATGGATGCGCCACTTCTGGGGCGGCTGCAGCCTGCTATTTTTAGGCTGGGAAGAGTCCAATAACCATGGCTCTTCCCGCCCTAAGAATACCAGACTCCATCTGTCCACTTCACCTTGGCTGGTGATCTAATTTGGGGGGGACCACACGTTTGTTTGTTTGTTTTTTAAAAAAAAAAACGCCTGGGGAGCCCTCCAAATTGATGACCAGCCAAGGTGAAGCTGTCAGCTGTGGTTTGCAGGCTACAGCTGTCTGCTTTACCCTAGCTGGCTATCAAAAATAGGGGGGACCCCACGTCGTTTATTTTAATTATTAATTTTTTGGGGGGCTAAATACAAGGCTTGGCATTCTTTAGTGCCACATGAAAGGCACTAAAGGGCGCCAGCTTAGAATATAAAGGAAGTGGGACGTTATATTTGTTTGACATCTATCCATTCATCCATTGTAGCATTTTAGGCTGGGCGCCCACGATCAGGGTTTGCAGCGTTTTGGGCGCAGTGTTTTCCCTGCGTCCATAACGCTGCGTTGTGCACTAGAAGCACAGTAGAAGGATTTTTAGAAATCCCGTGCCCACTGTGCTTCTCTTCTCCGCAGCATACACTGACCTGTGCGCAGCTTCCCGAGCCTCAGCATATAAATATATGCTGCGGAGACAAGAGTATTCTCTGCAAGTAGCATAGAGCTACACAGCGGTCTGAACCCAAATCGTGGGCATGGGCAGCTGCGTTCTCCCGTGGATAACACTCACATCTCTGCAGGAAGGCTGACACTGTGTACTAGACGCCGTGTCACTGGATCATGGCCGCATAGCCTAAATGTGAGAAATTTGTGGCTACAGCAACATTTTTGTGAAGTACCTGTGGATTCAAAATGCTTACTATACTCCTGAATAAAATCCAGATTCCAAAATGGGGTCACTTGTGGGGGGTTTCTGCTGTATAGGTACCCAAGGGGGCCTGCAAATGTGACATGGTGCCCACAATTTATTTCAACTTTTCCAGAATTCAAATGGTGCTCCTTCCAATCCAAACCCTCTTATTTATCCAAACAGAGGTTTTTGGCCACATGTGGGGTATCCCTGTGCTCATAAGACATTGGATAACAACCTGTTGGGTCCACGGTTTGTTGTTGCCTCTTGAAAAAGTAATAAATATGATGCTAAAGCAACATTTTTGTGAAAAAAATGAAAATTTTCAATACAGCAACCTAAGCTTATCAAATTCAGTGAAGTATTCTTGGATTCAAACTGCTCACTATACACCTAGATAAAAGCCTTGAGGTGTCGTGTTTCCAGAATGGGGTCACTTGTGGGGGACCTCCACTGTTTAGGCACCTTAGGGGCTTTCCAAATGCAACATAGCGTCTGCTAATGATTCCAGCCAATTGTGCAGTCAAATGGCGCTCCTTCCCTTCCGAGCCCTGCTGTGCACCCAAACAGTTGATTTTCATCACACATAAGGTATCAGCAAACTCAGGAAAAATTGCACAATAAATCTTATGCTAAATTTTTTCCTTTTACACTTGTAAAAAAAAAAGCTACCTGGTTGAAGTAACAATTTTGTGGTAAAAATGTATTTTTTTATTTTCACAGCTCAACATTATAAACTTCTGTGAAGCACCTGAGGGTTCAGGGTACTCACCAAACATCTAGATAAATTCCTTCAGGCGTCTATTTTCCAAAATGGGGCCACATGTTGGGGAGCTTCACTGTTTAGGCACCTCAGGGGCTCTCCAAATGCAACATAGCGTCCGCTATTGATTCCAGCCACTTTTGCAGTCAAATGGCACTCCTTCCCTTCCGAGCCCTGTCATGCGCCCAAACAGTTGATTTCCACCACATATAAGGTATCGCCAAACTCAGGAGAAATTGTACAATAAATTTTATGCTGATTTTTTTCCTTTTCCTATTGTAAAAAAAAGCTACCTGGTTGAAATAACAATTTTGTGGTTAAAATGTATTTTTTTATTTTCACAGCTCAACATTATAAACTTCTGTGAAGCACCTGGAGGTTCAGGGTACTCACCAAACATCTAGATAAATTCCTTGTGGGGTCCATTTTCCAAAATGTGGCCACATGTTGAGGAGCTTCACTTTTTAGGCACCTCAGGGGCTCTCCAAATGCAACATGGCGTCCACTATTGATTCCAGACAATTTTGCAGTCAAATGGCACTCCTTCCCTTCCGAGCCCCGCCGTGTACCCAAACAGTTGATTTCCACCACATATAAGGTATCACCAAACTCAGGAGAAATTGCACAATAAATTTTATGGTGATTTTTTTACTGTTACCCTTGTGAAAAAAAGCTACCTGGTTGAAATAACAATTTTGTGGTAAAATTTTATTTTTTTATTTTCATGGCTCAATATTGTAAAATTCTGTGAAGCACCTGGGGGTTCAGGGTACTCACCAAACATCTAGATAAATTCCTTGAGGGGCCTAGTTTCCAAAATGGGGTCACTTGCGTGAGTTTTCTGCTGTTTAGGTACCTTAGGGGACCTCCAAATGCGACATGGTGCCCGCAATCTTTTTCAGCCAAATTTCCTATCCAAAATTCAAATATTGTTCCTTCCGTTCCAAGCCCTCCCATTTGTCCAAACAAAGGTTTCAGACCACATGTGAGGTATCACCGCTCTCATAAAAAAGTGGGTAAC
Organism: Anomaloglossus baeobatrachus; assembly: GCF_048569485.1. NCBI lineage: Eukaryota > Metazoa > Chordata > Amphibia > Anura > Aromobatidae > Anomaloglossus > Anomaloglossus baeobatrachus. Next base: position 481,070,596 of record NC_134355.1, read on the forward strand.
AAACCTTGAGATCAAATTTTTGGAATTACCTCTTGAAAAAGTGAGAAAATTGATGCTGAAGCAACATTTTTGAGAAAATTATTAAAATTTTCAATATGACAACGTAACGTTAACAAACTCTGTGAAGTACCTGTGGATCCAAAATGCTCACTATACCCCTAGATAGAAGCCTTGAGGGGTCTAGTTTCCAAAATGGCATCACTTGTGAGGGGTTTCTTTTGTTTAGGTACCTTAGCGGACCTATAAATGCAACATGGAGCCCGCAATCTATTTCAGCCAAATTTTCTTTCCAAAATTCAAATATTGCTCCTTCTGTTCCGAGCCCTCCCATTTGTCCAAACAGAGATTTCTGACCACATGTGGGGTATCCGTGCATTCATAGGAAAGTGGGGAACAAGTTTTGTGGTCTATTTTATTGTGTTATTTCTTCTAAAAGTGAATAAATTTGGGTTAGAGCAACATTTTTAGGTAAAATTTAATTTTTGCTTTTTTTCATTCCACATTGCTTTTGTTCATGTGAAGCACCTGAAGGGTTAATAAACTTCTTGAATATGGTTTTGAGTACTTTGGGGGCAGCAGTTTTTAGAATGGTGTCACTTTTGGGTATTTTCTGTCATCTAGGCCTATCGAAGTCACTTCTAATGTGATGTGGTCCCTAAAAAAATGGTTATGTAAATTTTGATGTAAAAATGAGAAATCGCTGACAAACTTTGAACTCTTCTAACTTCCTAACAAAAAAAAATTTTGTTTCCAAAATTGTGCTGATGTAAAGTAGACATGTGGGAAATGTTATTTATTAACTATTTTGTGTCATAGAAATCTCTGGTTTAACGGTATAAAAATTCAAAAGTTGAAAATTGCTAAATTTTCAAAATTTTTGCCAAAATTCAATTTTTTTCATAAATAAATGCAAAAAATATTGTCCTAAATTTGGTACTAACATGAAGTCCAATATGTGGCGAAAAAACATTCTCAGAATCACCGGGATCCATTGAAGCATTTTTAGAGTTATAACCTCATGAAGTAACACTGGTCAGAATTGCAAAATTTGGTCTGGTCATTAAGGTGAAAATTAGCTCCGTCACTAAGGGGTTAAGGCCCAGTCACACACAACGACTTACCAGCGATCCCGAAAACGATGCGACCTGATAGGGATTGCAGGTAAGTCACTGGGAGGTTGCTGGTGAGATGTCACACAGTCAGATCTTACCAGTGATGCAGGAACTATACAGGTCACAGTAGCAACCTGTATAACGATCTCAGCAGTCACTGTGACCCTGTCACACAGTGTCAAACACAGCAATGTGTCCTGCCCAGCAGGACATCGCCTTTGAAGAAAATGGCCTGGACCATTCTGCAACAACTAGAGATCCACAGCAGGGGCCTCATCGCTGGTAGGTGTCACAAATAACAAGATCAATACGGGATCACTACTGTGTCACAGAAACCATGACTCAGCTGTGATCTCACTAGCAATCTCGTTATGTGTGATGGTACCTTTATAGAGGTCTACAAATATCTGAAAGGTAGTCACAGTGCAAAGGGAACTACCCTATTCTCATTAGCACAAGGAAGTACAAGAAGCAATAGGATGAAACTAAAAGGAAGGAGATTAAGATTAGACATTAGGAAAAACTTTCTGACAGTGAGGGCAGTCAGGGAGTGGAACAGGTTACCACGGGAGGTGGTGAGCTCTTCCTCAACTGAAATTTTCAAGCAGAAACTGGATAAACATTTGGTTGAGGGGATTTAGGAAAGCCTGCACTCGCAGGGGTTTGGACCCGATGGCCCTTGAGATCCCTTCTAACTCTACCATTCTATGATTCTATGAAAATTGCTTGTGGTGAATGGGTTTAATTCTAATTAAACCAATTGGATTAACACCCAGAGATTAGCACAGATTAGGCTCTGGGGCATTGTCTTTGCTCCCTCCATGACCTTGCCCAATAATAAATAGGAGCTGTCATACAAGAGAATAAAAGACATACCTCTAGAGAAGCTAAAAACAGGCTAGCTTTGTGCGAGTCATTAGAGTTATAAAACCTCCTTTATTTCTAATGTAAAGATGTTCTAATAATTTTATATATATAGTGTACCTCACATTTACAGAATATATCATATATGGTAAATAGCTTGTTTTCTTTGAAATTACACAGCACTGTAATCACAACAAATATATTTTCGATAAAATAGGGCAAATAAAAAATAGACATTGACATTAGACCTGGAAACCTTGCAGTTTTATCTTCTCCAAAATAGATGCCACTTTTATATCATAACATTATATTATACGTAACTTCGTGTACACATAGTGCACAATGTTATTAAAGTCATCTTAAGAGTTACTTTGTAATTCACTGCTTTTTAGAAAAATAGCTATTTATCCAGTATAATGCAGCATTATGTGACAAAGATGAAGGCTACAGCACACTTTTTTTTTAAGTCAGTGACTCCTTTCATTGTGTTTTCATATAACAATACATAGTATTCACATTTCACTGCCTAAATCTTCACAGCTTGACAATAAAAATGTCATAGAAAAACTCCATGAACATTTTCTTGTATGTAGAGCCACTAACCTTACTGTTTCTAAAAGAGATTTACTTATCTAACTAAAAATGTATCTCTTCACAAATTTGGCTATAATGGTGGGTTTACACACCCAGTTCCTGATGTAATTTGTAAACCTGTTACCAGGTCAGGTCAGCACCTGGAAGCCCTCTGTCACAGCATTGTAGAATACTGTCTGTATGTGTCCCCAATCTACATTGCAAAGCCCGAAAAATACCTTTTTTTCATACTCACCTATGGCATATTGCATATCTGGTCTTGCTAAGCCACCTCATCCTGCCTGCGATCGCTGTCTTCCTTCGCTGTTTCATAATTGCTGATGCATCCTATATCTTCGACACAGTGTCCTCCATCATGCTTCTACAAAGTGTACTTCCCTATGCCCTCAGGAGTAGCGCAATAGAGGACACTGTGTGGATGACATAGAAGGCGTCATCCACATGAAGCATAGAAGGAGGATGACAATTGCAAAAAGATAGGAGGCGCCAAATCAAGACCAGAGACACCCATATGACTGGACCGCCTTGCAGGTGAGTATAATAAAAGCTATTCTAGAATGCTATGACCAGGGGGCTTATAGGTTCTGGTCGTACTTTATATGAGGAAAACCTGGTGGCAGGCTCCCATTAAGCTCATAGATGGATAGAAAAGAACAAGGAACCTTTTATTATATATATACATCAGCAGAAAAGGACATCATACAACAGAAAGGAGGGTGGTCGAGGCTTGATAGGTGTCCAAGCCACCATCATGGATGAAACAAGAAGTATCCAGGAATACATCAGAAAAATGGCACCAAAAGATGAAATGCTGAAGGTGAGCCTAAGACAGCAACAACAACAGTCCGAGAAGGAAGAACAAGAACATGAAGTGCCATAGCAAGACTAGCCGCTGCATGGGATGTACCATAGACAGATAATGGAGGTGGCTGACATGAAGAAATCCTACCAATGGCTGGAGAAAGCTGGACTCCAGGACAGCACAGAGGCACTAATCATAGCAGCACAAGAGCAGGCGCTAAGTACCAGATCCATAGAAGCAGGGATCTACCACACAAGACAAGACCCAAGGTGTAGACTATGTAAAGAAACCACGGAAACAATCCAACATATAGTGGCAGGATGCAAAATGCAAGCAGGAACAGCGTACACCGAACGCCACAACCAAGTAGCGGGAATTATATACAGGAATATCTGTACAGTGTATGGGCTAAGTCCCCTTACGTCCAGGTGGGAGACCCCAGAAAAAGTGGTGGAGAATGAAAGGGCTAAAATCCTGTGGGACTTCAAGATCCAGACAGATAAGCAAGTGGTAGCTAACCAACCAGATATCGTGATAGTAGACAAGGGTCAGAAGACAGCAATGATAATAGATGTGGCAGTGCCTAATGACAGTAACATCAGAAAGAAGGAATATGAGAAGCTGGAGAAATACCAGGGCCTTAAAGAACAACTGGAGAAGATGTGGAAGGTGAAAGTAACAGTGATTCCAGTGGTGATAGGACCACTTGGAGCAGTGACCCCTAAGTTGGAAAAATGGCTGCAACAGATTCCAGGAGCAACATCTGAGCTCTCTGTCCAGAAAAACGCAGTGCTGGGAACAACTAAGATCCTGCGCAGAACCCTCAAACTCCCAGGCCTCTGGTAGAGGACCCGAGAATGAGGAAGGACAAATAACCACCCACAGGGGGTGAGAAGGTAATTTTTTTTTCATATGTAGACAGTATATACTTTGGATTCAAAAACTTCATCAAAGTGCACAGATTACAAACTCTCCATAGAACACATACTAAATTCTGTCCATGTAGTGATAGCTATGTGTTCATACTAATGGAAACTATTTGTGTTGATTTTTTTTTATATTTAAGGGCGCAGTCTTGGTCTGTATCATATTAGTGGTGGTTCAATCCACAGTACCCTTATAATGACCAGTGTCACAGCTGCTGGAAGTACACAGTATTTGTAACCAGAACATCAATGATTTATGCATAGTGTAGTATCCTTTCTTAAGCATTACAGCAGAGGTCTAATTAAACTCTATGTGAGTTGAGCTGAAATACCTAAAGCAAACCTGTCAATCATTTCATGCTGACCAAACCAATAGCAGTATGAATCAGGCTGCACAAGGGTAGCCAAGTATATTTTTCTCTGTAATGCTAGTGTTTAAGAGAAAACATTGCTTGAAGTGCCAGCTGGAGACTACATGGAGAGATGATTGAGTCTGATGCAATATATGGCTGCATGTATATATGCTGCAATATATGGCTCCATGCCGCTGTTCATGTGATGGACACATATTAGAGGGACCCAGCAGTCAATGAAATGTCTGGCACTAGGTGTCAGATGACAACCGACACCCATAACAATCTTATATTAATGATCAAGAAATAGGTCATCAATGTCTCAGTCCCAGACAATCCCTTTAGAAGAAGGGTAAAAAATATTTGCTACTGAAAAAAAAATAAAAAATGTAATTTTACATTTACACCAATCAACCTTCTCACAATACCACAGTCTAAACTTGTACATTACTATTTTTGCTGCCAACACTGATTTTTTTTTTTTACAAAAAAGAAGGAAAAAAAAAAATTAAATTCCCTGACCTGGGTTGCCAACTCTTCTAAAATTTCAAAAAAACACATAAAAATAGGGCACTTTTTTGCCCTGTCCAAAAAAAAATTAAAGTGCCCTTGATTTTTAGGAAGCTAAAGAATATTATACAGATTATTTTGACTGTAATTATCCCCATTTTACAGATTACAGTGTATCCCACTGATGTCTTCATATCACAATTATGGGTCAGAGACATGTATCACTTTTTATAATAATAATTATATATTAAGGCTTTGTAATGTGTCCCTAAAAATTATTGTTAGTGATCTTTTTCATAAGTTGTCCAGAAAAAAATAAAGCTTACGTTTGCAACTTTGGCCAGAATACTGCTATGGGAGTCATGCTATCCATATTTGGCTACATACTGTATAAACAGGTGTATTATCCTAAAGGCACTTATTCATATTAGGCTAAGGTGGGCCAAATATGTCTGGAGGCCTTCTGTTTGTCCCCTGGCAGAAAATGTTGGCGGTGATGAGAATTGTGTATGCACCCCAATAAGGTCTAGATGTTTTTTTGTGAATCAAGGTCCAAAAATAAACCCTAGTCACAAATTGACTCCAAAGTCTAAATGTAGAACTTAAGACATTATTTTTTTAGAACAAGACCACTTCTAAGGATCCTTTGACATTTTGGTTAACTACTCTGACCCTGTATCAGCTAATGAAGAATTGTGCAGCTGCAGTTTTTTTTTTCATGCAATGGCTTAATATATAAAATGTTGATGTATCATATGTCAGCACACTGCGATCAGTGCTTACATGTATGGCACCAGTAAAAAACAAAAGGCCAATGTTAAAGAGGTTACCCCAACATTGGATGCTCCCTAAACCTTGCGACTCAACTATGTGCCTCGCCAGATCCCGAATGATCTCTCTCTGGGGGAGAGACGGTAGCTTATTTTGCATTGAAACCTTCATATAGTATATTCAACGCATTAATAATGGAGGCTTAATGCAGATCTAATGTCAAGAGAACCTGTCCTTTATTACCTATATTTCACTGTAGTGCTTGTATAGATGTGCAGTAATTTGTATCAATTAAGCGATGACTATTGCTGAGTGCTAACAAGTCATAAATGTACTAAGTGATTGAACAAACATGACAGCCAGTCAGCCTATGACAGCCATCGATGGCATTAAATGTAACATTGCAGAACATTTGCTGCTCTTCAATCCAAGCATTTATTTTGCTTTTAAGAGTATTTAAATGATTCATCTATTTTAGTGATAAAATTAAATATTATCTAACCATCCCAAAAGAAAAAAAAATAGCAGTAATTTGCAGTTTTCTTACAACACGAGCTATTTATATGTGGCATCTTTACCAAGGGCACAATTTGATCATGAACCTTTCCTTTTTTCTACTCTAAGCTTGAACTCCCACAGCCTTCATGCCGTTCCTTTCTTCTGTTTTCTTTGTATCTTTCTTATTGTTTTCAAAGAGTTTCATTCCAAAGATCCTTGTCAGAACTTTTTCCAGTGTCTGCAGAAGAGTCTCAGGGGTTGAAATGAGCTATTCATCTTTTCAAACATGACGTGAGCGATCTGCCCAGTGTAAATGCAAACTGTTTATTTATGCAAATAGAGCCATTCTTTTATTTACTGATAACAATGATTTTGCTTTTTCTCTTCATTTTTCATCTCTTGGAGTGACACGTATAAAAATGTGCAATGATATAAACATTATTTGTCTACTGCTCTGCCCTCTATGCCTTACAGTGTTTTACATCTTCTATTTGTCATCTATAATATTATACTTCACACTAAATTTTGTTAATATTTTTTTAAAAATATAATCATTTGTATGATTACAAATACAAATACATATTGCAGCTTATTCATATAGGATCTAAAGTTTAATTTGGACTATGTTTAGAAAACTATTGCAAACTATGTTACAAATAGGAAGCAATCTATGGTTTCATTCTACAGTTTGATCAGTAAACTGCACGCCAAATTAAGGGCGTCAAGACGTGCATTATTGCTTTATATTACAAGATGGTTTCCCCCTTCATAGCTCTTGTGTGACAAGGGAAAGCATCCACGACAGTGTTCAATGAACGTTCATTTTCTGACTTCTTTACTGCATATAAAAGTCCTTGAGGAAAGTAGGGAGTGCTATCCAATTGATGTCTTATTGGCTTTCAATTGATATTGCTATACTGGCACTATCAGGCTGATTCTATACATACCTTTCGTGGTCAGCTCAGATGCTTAGGTTGTAAAATCCAAAAAAGTAAAGTTTATAAAATTAGCTGCTTGTTGAGTGGCAATTACAATCGAGCAGATAATATATTCATAGTTATCCCCTCCCCCTGTTAGAATTAGCATAAATATTATACAAGCGATTCACTTTGTCTGTTGCAGGACCTGTGTGAGGTCATACCCATGTGACCAGAAGGGGCGGGGCCTCAGCCAACAAAGCTGGATACCAGGTCACATGGGTATGGCCTCACACAGGTCCTGCAACAAAGTAAATTGTTTGTATAATACTTATGCTAATTCTAACAGAGGGAGGGGATAACTATGAATATATTATCTGCTCCACTGCAACTGTCACTCAAGCAGCTGCCGATTTTTTTAAACTTTACTTTCTTGGATTTGAAAGCCTAAACATCCGAGCTGACCACTACAGGTATGTAGAGACTCAGCCTGATAGTGCCAGTATAGCACTGGCTTTAGCTTATATCTGAAAATTATGATGATTGGTTCCCTTAAATTAAAATATGTAATAGTTATATGTAGGAGGCTACTGTACAATTACATTATTTTTTAGATAGGCTATCACCAGCCTAATAGGGGTTTTACGGTCTAAATGACAGTCTGCAGGTTCTCTAAGTTACTGCAGACTTTTGAGTCTTTACATCGCATGCACTGTTTGTTGTGAGGATTCTCCAGTGTGAGACCCGGGAATGGCGGTGACGTGTAATATGCATACTCCCGGACAGAATCCAACTGGATGGATGTAGCTTTGCTCCATATAATTGTGTTAACTTTACCAAATTATTAATTAAAGAATTTTTAACAATTTTGGGATCTGCTGCAGACATTTTAAGCACCAAATTTCCAGCTCCTGGCAGAAAACCTCGCCGAAACAGATTTTGTGCATTTTTTTTGCTAAGAGATACAGATTTGGGGCTGAAATTTTTACACCATACTCCTGCACCAAATCTGTATCTCCTGGCAAAAAATTGCATTATTACCCCATCAAAACCCTATTATATTTTGATGCAATATTTTTGCCATAAGAGGCAGATTTGGTGCAGGAATATGGTGTATAAATTTCAGCAGCAAATCTGCATCTCTTGGCAAAACCCCCCAAATTTTTCTGCTAGGAGATGCAGGTCTGTGAATTCAGTGACCTCACCTGAGGTAAGGTTACCTGCAGTCAAACATGGAGGACCATGGGAACCTCCAGCTGTGACCGCAAATAAACTGGGTGATGTCTAGAGATGAGCGAACCGGTCCCGGTTCGGCTCGAGGTCGGTTCGCCAAACGGAGGTCCCGTTCGAGTTCGGCTCGTCGAACGTTCGACGAACCGAACTCGAACTGCATAGGAAACAATGGCAGGCAATCACAAACACATAAAAACACCTAGAAAACACCCTCAAAGGTGTCCAAAAGGTGAAAAACAACTCACAACACAACACAAACACATGGGAAAGTGACAAGGACATATACTCATGCGAAAACAAAACAGCTGGACAAGGAAAAAGAGGAGGACACACAGATATATGAGTATATGCAAGGAAACATCGATTCCATTATTGTGCAACTTGAGCCCTGCTCATTTTAGGCTTCCAATCTTGATAAATTGCCTGAGCTCGCCACGTACGCCTTGGGGATCTTGTCGTGTCCTGCAGCCAGCGTTCTCTCGGAACCTGTCTTCAGTGCTGCTGGGGGTCTGCTGGCAGATAAGCACACGTGTCTGTCCACTGACAATGTGGACATGGCTCTCAGAGGACTTTTCTTCCCCTGGGTCAGCCAGGGGACGGGAAAGGCAAGCGCATTTTTGAGAGTGCTTCATGCAAAGCATCTTTTTCTTTTTCAAAAGGGGGGTCAACTGATGCTAGTCAAGTGGGGTGTGTGGGGCCCAATTAGTGGCAATGAGGGAGACTGTGGTTGGAGTCCCCTCGCTGTGTTTCTAAAAGAACCAAAATGAACAAATCATGGCTCTCAGAAGACTTGTCTTCCCCTGGGTAATCCAGGGGACGGGAAAGGCACGCGTATTTTTGAGAGGGCTTCATGCAAAGCATCTTTGTAAGCTTGAAAATGGGGGTAAACTGATGTCAGTCAAGTGGGGTGTGTGTGGCCCAGTTAGTGGAAACGAGGGAGACTGTGGTTGAAGTCCCCTCGCTGTGTTTCCGAAAAGAACCAAGATGAACAAGTCATGGCTCTCAGAGGACTTTTCTTCCCCTGGATCAGCCAGGGGACGGGAAAGGCACGCGTATTTTTGAGAGTGCTTCATGCCAAGCATCTTTTTCTTTTTCAAAAGGGGGGGTCAACTGATGCCAGTCAAGTGGGGTGTGTGTGGCTCAATTAGTGGCAACGAGGGAGACTGTGGTTGGAGTCCTCTCGCTGTGTTTCCGAAAAGAACCAAGATGAACAAGTCATGGCTCTCAGAGGACTTTTCTTCCCCTGGGTCAGCCAGAGGACGGGAAAGGCACGCGTATTTTTGAGAGTGCTTCATGCAAAGCATCTTTTTCTTTTTCAAAAGGGGGCTCAACCGATGCCAGTCAAGTGGGGTGTGTGTGGCCCAGTTAGTGGAAACGAGGGAGACTGTGGTTGGAGTCCCCTCGCTGTGTTTCTAAAAGAACTAAGATGAACAAGTCATGGCTCTCAGAGGACTTTTCTTCCCCTGGGTCAGCCAGGAGACGGGAAAGGCACGCGTATTTTTGAGAGTGCTTCATGCAAAGCATCTTTTTCTTTTTCAAAAGGGGGCTCAACCGATGCCAGTCAAGTGGGGTGTGTGTGGCCCAGTTAGTGGAAACGAGGGAGACTGTGGTTGGAGTCCCCTCGCTGTGTTTCTAAAAGAACCAAGATGAACAAGTCATGGCTCTCAGAGGACTTTTCTTTCCCTGGATCAGCCAGGGGACGGGAAAGGCACGCGTATTTTTGAGAGTGCTTCATGCAAAGCATCTTTTTCTTTTTCAAAAGGGGGCTCAACCGATGCCAGTCAAGTGGGGTGTGTGTGGCCCAGTTAGTGGAAACGAGGGAGACTGTGGTTTGAGTCCCCTCGCTGTGTTTCTAAAAGAACCAAGATGAACAAGTCATGGCTCTCAGAAGACTTTTCTTCCCCTGGGTCAGCCAGGGGACGGGAAAGGCACGCGTATTTTTGAGAGTGCTTCATGCAAAGCATCTTTTCCTTTTTCAAAAGGGGGCTCAACCGATGCCAGTCAAGTGGGGTGTGTGTGGCCCAGTTAGTGGCAACGAAGGAGACTGTGGTTGGAGTCCCCTCGCTGTGTTTCTAAAAGAACCAAGATGAACAAGTCATGGCTCTCAGAGGACTTTTCTTCCCCTGGGTCAGCCAGGGGACGGGAAAGGCACGCGTATTTTTGAGAGTGCTTCATGCAAAGCATCTTTTTCTTTTTCAAAAGGGGGCTCAACCGATGCCAGTCAAGTGGGGTGTGTGTGGCCCAGTTAGTGGAAACGAGGGAGACTGTGGTTGGAGTCCCCGCGCTGTGTTTCTAAAAGAACCAAGATGAACAAGTCATTGCTCTCAGAGGACTTTTCTTCCCCTGGGTCATCCAGGGGAGGCGAAAGGCACACGTATTTTTGAGAGTGCTTCATGCAAAGCATCTTTGTAAGCTTGAATATGGGGGTCAACTGATGCCAGTCAAGTGGGGTGTGTGTGGCCCAGTTAGTGGAAACGAGGGAGACTGTGGTTGGAGTCCCCTCGCTTTTGAAAAAAGAACCAAGATGAACAAGTCATGGCTCTCAGAGGACTTTTCTTCCCCTGGGTCAGCCAGGGGACGGGAAAGGCACGCGTATTTTTGAGAGTGCTTCATGCAAAGCATCTTTTTCTTTTTCAAAAGGGGGCTCAACCGATCCCAGGCAAGTGGGGTGTGTGTGGCCCAGTTAGTGGAAACAAGGGAGACTGTGGTTGGAGTCCCCGCGCTGTGTTTATAAAAGAACCAAGATGAACAAGTCATGGCTCTCAGAGGACTTTTCTTCCCCTGGGTCAGCCAGGGGACGGGAGAGGCACGCGTATTTTTGAGAGTGCTTCATGCAAAGCATCTTTTCTTTTTCAAAAGGGGGCTCAACCGATGCCAGGCAAGTGGGGTAAGTGTGGCCCAGTTAGTGGAAACGAGGGAGACTGTGGTTGGAGTCCCCTCGCTGTGTTTCTAAAAGAACCAAGATGAACAAGTCATGGCTCTCAGAGGACTTTTCTTCCCCTGGGTCAGCCAGGGGACAGGAAAGGCACGCGTATTTTTGAGAGTGCTTCATGCAAAGCATCTTTTTCTTTTTTAAAAGGGGGCTCAACCGATGCCAGGCAAGGGGGGTGTGTGTGGCCCAGTTAGTGGAAACGAGGGAGACTGTGGTTGGAGTCCCCGCGCTGTGTTTCTAAAAGAACCAAGATGAACAAGTCATGGCTCTCAGAGGACTTTTCTTCCCCTGGGTCAGCCAGGGGACGGGAAAGGCACGCGTATTTTTGAGAGTGCTTCATGCAAAGCATCTTTTTCTTTTTCAAAAGGGGGCTCAACCGATGCCAGGCAAGTGGGGTGTGTGTGGCCCAGTTAGTGGAAACGAGGGAGACTGTGGTTGGAGTCCCCGCGCTGTGTTTCTAAAAGAACCAAGATGAACAAGTCATGGCTCTCAGAAGACTTTTCTTCCCCTGGGTCAGCCAGGGGACGGGAAAGGCACGCGTATTTTTGAGAGTGCTTCATGTAAAGCATCTTTTTCTTTTTCAAAAGGGGGCTCAACCGATCCCAGGCAAGTGGGGTGTGTGTGGCCCAGTTAGTGGAAACAAGGGAGACTGTGGTTGGAGTCCCCGCGCTGTGTTTTACATGCTTTTAGAAGGGCATGACATGGCTTAGAGGTTGACTTTTAGCATCTGGAAACTGTTGGCTACCAAAATTCTGCCTTTCCAACCTTTTTAACCGAGGATTTTCGAGACCTTATGCCCATCGCAGTGCCCCAAGAGCCGATGCCCAGGCGCCACTCCTTCTCCAACAAAGGCGTGCACGCGCTACACCAGCATGTCGCACTAAACATCACTGATTCCTTGAGAAACTCTGTGTGACAGGGTGCTTTTCACCACAGATAATTGGCCCAGTAAGCATGGACAGTCGCGTTACATGTCGCTGACTGGGCAATGGGTTACTGTGGGGAGAGATGGAGAAGGGTCTGCTGTACAAGTCTTGCCGTCCCCACGAGTTGTTTCAATCCTTCTTCTGTATGTAGAAGTTAATACACTGCTTCTGCCTCTTCAACCTCGTGTGGGTCCTCCACCTTGGCGCAAACCCTGTGTGGTCAGACCACCCTTCCTTGTAACTGCGCACAAGGACTACCACACACCTCCTTACTATGCTGGCAGCAGAGCTCAATGCCATCAGGCGGTCAAAGTTTTACTTTGAAATGTATGGGAAATGTGAGTCACACCGCTGAGAAGTTGTGGACGGTTAGCTCTGGATACCGAGTTTCATCAATGGTTGTCTCCACTCAACCAGCAGCCAGGGAAGGCCGGGTGCGACAATGATGCAAACATGGGTGCGGCCCTTCGCTGTGACAATGTGACACACGTGCCTTGTGTGGTTCACGTGTTGAACCTGGTTGTCCAGCAATTTTTAAAGCACTATCCTGGCCCACATGGCCTTCTGCAGAGAGCACGGTGTAACGCCTTCCTTGATCCACACACTCAGATGGGCTGTTAATGATAGGCTAGAGGGAAGCCACTCACCAAGCAGGACCCCTAGAACCCTGAAACCCTTTAACCCCTATACAGGGATTAGGAATTGCACATGGCCCAAGGTGATTAATACCTGTGGAAGGCTGCAGTTCCAGAGAATAGTAGTCAGGCAGGGTCAAAACATTAATTGAGGAACAGGAACAGAATGGGACGGCCAGGACTTAATCAGAAAACAAGCAGAGGTGAAATGCGGATCGGCCAACAAGGTACATAAACAGCAAGCAGGAAAAGTAGTCAGGTAACAAGCACACAAAATCATAAAACTGAACTGGGGGTAAAAGTAACCAGAGGTCATAGCTATGTCTGGCAGTGGTCTGCAGACAGGATGGGCATAAAAAAGGGTGTGGTGTCTTCCCATTGGTTGTAGCTGAATGATGTTATTTCATCTGTGAGACACCCACCAGCTACATTCAGCCAGAGATTCTGCATCTGTCAAGGTAATGCAGCCCAGTGGGTGAGCATAACCTGCGTCCACCTGCGCCGCTGGCATCGACTCCTCTCCCATTATCAGCACTATTCATGAAAGGAACACGTTGTCACCTGGCGACCGGAGTACAAATTGACGGAGTGGACTCCTTGGTGACTTAACAGCCGTGTGCGGCAATGATGCAAACCTGGCTGCGGGACATCGTCAGGGCAATGTGACACACGTGCCTTGTATGGCTCATGTGTTGAACCTAATTCTCCAGCAATCTTTAAAACACCATCACGGCCTACATGGCCTTGTGCAGCGTGCACGCTCACTATGTGCTCACTTCCATCGTGCGCACACAGCAGCTCAACAACTTTCGTCGCTACAGAAGTCTTTAGGTCTGGTGGTTAAACGCCTGAAATGCGATGTGCCCACACGCAGGAATTTGAATCTGCACATGTTGCAGCGTTTGTGGCAGCACCGCCGAACCCTGCTGCAATACGTTATGACATATAGCCTGGGATAACTTGATCCAGAGGGGGTGCAGATCACGCTGCTGGAGTGGTGTCAGATCAAGGACCTATGCACCCTGCTACACAGTTTACAAATGTCGACGAAGATGTTTAGCACTGGCAATGTCATTCTCAGCGTGACAATTCTGGTCATCTACATGATGGAGCACACTGTAATTATTATTCGGAGTCAGGTGTTGGGACAAGAGGAAGGGGATTAAGTACAGGAGGAGTCATATGCGGAAGGGATAACAAGATCTACGAGGTCCAGATGGTCAGCGGCACCTATGCGGCAGTCATGGTGAGGGAGAGGGATTAACAAGGGCGCATAGTATCAGCAAAAAGTGTTGAGGAAGGTGCAGGAACCCATGAAGAAATGGAGGACGAACTGGCGATGGGCATGGAAGACTCAGCAGATGAGTGAGAGCTTGCTCACATTTCGGTTTTGCGAGGTTGTGGGGAGAGGGCAGAGGAAAGAGGCACGATTCTCACCTCTCTGCCACCAACACACCAAGGACTTGGTCCTCCTGGATGCACAAGACACATGAGCGGCTTCTTGCTGCACTACCTACAACATGACCATCGGATTGTACGAATTCAAAGTAATCCAGAATACTGGGTTGCCACACTGTTAGATCCCCGGTACAAGACAAAATTTGGCAAAATAATTCCTGCCATAGAAATGGACGCACGTATACAGGAGTATCTGCAGAATGTGGTACGCAATCTTAGATCTACTTTTCCACTAAACACCAGTGCTGCACAGAGTGAATCTCAACGCTTTGTCATGGATAGGAGGAAATGGTCTTTTACTTGTCCACATCTGAGGGACCGAGGGCTGGCTGCTGTGCTGAGATGGCGTTGAGTACGGTGTCCCTGCAGAGTTGCACTTTTGGTCATATACCAAAATAAGTTGAAAAAGGAAAGATGCTGGTGGAAAGGGGAACAGGTGTGTTGGAAAGGGGAAAAAAGTTTTGGTCCGTGGATTTGGTGGTTAAGCAACAGTAACATTTGCTGAAGAAACACCATCTGTTACAGTGGGACTGGCAGATTTGGATAAAGTGGTATATACTATTTTACCGCTATATAACGAAAATTAATAAGAAAAGAAAGAGAAAGGTATATATCCCCATCAGCAGTCAGTGTCCACCGTGCTCCCAGTTGGAAAAGGAGAGGTTGGCAACTGGAAGGTTTGGTGGAGGATACAGAGCTGTGTGGCTATGAAACTAATAGTAGCCTGAA
Source organism: Anomaloglossus baeobatrachus (assembly GCF_048569485.1). Classification (NCBI taxonomy): domain Eukaryota; kingdom Metazoa; phylum Chordata; class Amphibia; order Anura; family Aromobatidae; genus Anomaloglossus; species Anomaloglossus baeobatrachus. The sequence continues at coordinate 481,085,856 of NC_134355.1, forward strand.
CCGAGTTAGACGCCATTCGGATCTGGAGACTGTGAGCCCTGTTAGCGTCACAGGGTCCACATGCCCACCCAGCCCAGGAACTCCCTGTTAACAACACAGGGGCCATTGAGTACGCTGACCGTGTGCGTAGGGGCACACCTGTGGACAGCAGGCGCATCAGCAGCAGGCCTGTTAATGCCACTGGGCTGCACAAGCAGGACTGGTAGGACAGGAGCTGGTCTTAACCGTTCTGCGTTATTAACTGTGGTGGTGGCCTGCATCGACACCCTATCCTTGCCTACCTCTGGCCTAAAGCCGCAATGGGTTCAACACATGGAGGTGTGCTCTTTCGGAGCATAATAGAAGACTGCGCACCTCCTTGTTGGCTCCAGCCCCTTTTATAACCTGGGTCCGCCCCAAACCAGGGTGAACCACAATGCACATCCTGGAGACAAAAGTAGAGTGACACGTCATGAGTGGCATAACTAGCGTCCTATTTGGAACCGCAACTTCAATGATGACCTCATGGCTGCCATGACCCAAACACCTCACCAGTCATCGTCTGACCATCAATAATGCGGTGACAAGTCATAGGGGTGGGCCTCTGCAAGCCATTTGGGAGGACACCTGATGCCCTGTGGTCTATATGGGACCCCCACATCAGGGGCAGGGCCAAAGAGTTCATTACCGGACCTAGTCTCTGATGCAGTAAGTGCCTGAGCATGCTCAGTAGCATGAAATACAGTCTCTGAAAAAAGACTATCAGCTTTAGCATGGTGTCTAGGCACAAAACAGGACTTAGACCCGGCACGGAATGCAAGCACCTGTGCAAAGAGGCTTTTCACACTTAGTGTGGGAGCATGCGCTGTATCCCGAAATGAAGACTTAGCGTCAGGAATAGCACAGTCAGGCTGAGCAAACTCACTAGGCGAAACACTGTAATTAGGCTGCAGCTGGCGTAAATCGGCACACGCATGCACACTAGCTGCCTCTCCACACTTAGACGTGGAGGGGAAATTGCTCTTGGAGATGCTGTCTATGAACAGAAGGAAAAGCTAAAGGAAGCATGACTTTCTATCCCTCCGAATTATCAAATGCAGCAATGAATTCCATGAGTTTGCTATAACATTAGCATAGCAAAATGTGCATGAGGGTGTCATGTAGAGGTGCTATAAATAGCTTGGCACCAGTGGGGCACTAATGGAATACAACAGCCAGTTCTATGATGCCACTAAATGGCAGTATTTTTTGCTATCATTATAGCTTATTAAAAACAGAGCAGGAGGGTGTCCTGCACAGGTGCTGCACATAGATTTGCACCAGTGGGGCACTAATGGAGTACAACAGCCACTTCTTGTATGCCACTAGGTACACTGACTGTTTGCTAGTATAATGGCTTAGTTAAAAAGAGTTGGAGTGTGCAATGCAGGCAGACATGCTGCAAATATCTTTACAATAGTGTGAATAGACAAAAGTACAATAGCCACGTTTAGGATGCCACTAGGTACACTGACTGTTTGCTAGTATAATGGCTTAGTTAAAAAGAGTTGGACTGTGCAATGCAGGCAGAGGTGCAGCAAATATCTTTCCAATAGTGTGAATAGACAAAAGTACAATAGCCACGTTTAGGATGCCACTAGGTACACTGACTGTTTGCTAGTATAATGGCTTAGTTAAAAAGAGTTGGAGTGTGCAATGCAGGCAGAGGTGCAGCAAATATCTTTACAATAGTGTGAATAGACAAAAGTACAATAGCCACATTTAGGATGCCACTAGGTACACTGACTGTTTGCTAGTATAATGGCTTAGTTAAAAAGAGTTGGAGTGTGCAATGCAGGCAGACATGCTGCAAATATCTTTACAATAGTGTGAATAGACAAAAGTACAATAGCCACGTTTAGGATGCCACTAGGTACACTGACTGTTTGCTAGTATAATGGCTTAGTTAAAAAGAGTTGGAGTGTGCAATGCAGGCAGACATGCTGCAAATATCTTTACAATAGTGGGAATAGACAAAAGTACAATAGCCACGTTTAGGATGCCACTAGGTACACTGACTGTTTGCTAGTATAATGGCTTAGTTAAAAAGAGTTGGAGTGTGCAATGCAGGCAGAGGTGCAGCAAATATCTTTACAATAGTGTGAATAGACAAAAGTACAATAGCCACGTTTAGGATGCCACTAGGTACACTGACTGTTTGCTAGTATAATGGCTTAGTTAAAAAGAGTTGGAGTGTGCAATGCAGGCAGACATGCTGCAAATATCTTTACAATAGTGGGAATAGACAAAAGTACAATAGCCACGTTTAGGATGCCACTAGGTACACTGACTGTTTGCTAGTATAATGGCTTAGTTAAAAAGAGTTGGAGTGTGCAATGCAGGCAGACATGCTGCAAATATCTTTCCAATAGTGTGAATAGACAAAAGTACAATAGCCACGTTTAGGATGCCACTAGGTACACTGACTGTTTGCTAGTATAATGGCTTAGTTAAAAAGAGTTGGAGTGTGCAATGCAGGCAGACGTGCTGCAAATATCTTTACAATAGTGTGAATAGACAAAAGTACAATAGCCACGTTTAGGATGCCACTAGGTACACTGACTGTTTGCTAGTATAATGGCTTAGTTAAAAAGAGTTGGAGTGTGCAATGCAGGCAGACATGCTGCAAATATCTTTACAATAGTGTGAATACACAAAAGTACAATAGCCACGTTTAGGATGCCACTAGGTACACTGACTGTTTGCTAGTATAATGGCTTAGTTAAAAAGAGTTGAAGTGTGCAATGCAGGCAGACATGCTGCAAATATCTTTACAATAGTGTGAATACACAAAAGTACAATAGCCACGTTTAGGATGCCACTAGGTACACTGACTGTTTGCTAGTATAATGGCTTAGTTAAAAAGAGTTGGAGTGTGCAATGCAGGCAGACAATAGTGTGAATAGACAAAAGTACAATAGCCACGTTTAAGATGCCACTAGGTACACTGACTGCTAGTATAATGGCTTAGTTAAAAAGAGTTGAAGTGTGCAATGCAGGCAGACGTGCTGCAAATGTCTTTGCACTAGTGTGACTAGACAAAAGTCCAATAGCCACGTTTAGGATGCCACTAGGTACACTGAGTGTTTGCTAGTATAATGGCTTAGTTATATTGAGTTGGAGTGTGCAATGCAGGCAGACGTGCTGCAAATGTCTTTGCACTAGTGTGACTAGACAAAAGTCCAATAGCCACGTTTAGGATGCCACTAGGTACACTGACTGTTTGCTAGTATAATGGCTTAGTTAAAAAGAGTTGGAGTGTGCAGAGGACAGGAGGGTACAGTGCCAGGATTGTGGGGCTCTGGGTAGAGGAATGGAAGCCTGCCTTTCTATTCCCTCCTAATGGTGAAATGCAGCGACGAAATCCCTGACCTTGGCTACACAGACGCTGTCTCTGTTTTCAGGACCTGTCACCTATGGCTCTGACCCTACCGGTTTGAGCCCTTAAAAGGACTGATAGAAAGTGCTCTCCCTAAGCTGTCTAACGCTGTGTATGGAGCGCATACAGCTGTATCGGCGATAGGACAAAGGACGGAGCTGCGACAGTGATGTCTGACACCAAAGACGCAGAAGAGATAATGGCGTCCTGGAGGAAAATGTCCGGTTTTATAATGCAGGGACATGTGACATGGACATCCTATCACACATGCCGTTGCTTCTCTGGCTAAAAGTCCACTTAGCTGTGTGTGTGTCTGGGATTGGCTGACATGCTGGCCCGCCCCACTACACGCGCGCGCTTAGGGAAGGAAGACAAGGAAAAAAAAAAAAAAATGGCGATCGCCATTATACAAACAGCAGTGATCTGAAGGCGCTGTTCCCGCACACTATACACTGAAATGTCATAATAGTGTGATTCACAGAGTGACTTACACTATTACAGCGGAAACCAAGCTAGGAATTAGCTGTTTTTTTGCTGCTAGAACCGTTCTCGAACGTTTCTAGAACTATCGAGCTTTTGCAAAAAGCTCGAGTTCTAGTTCGATCTAGAACAGGCCCCAAAATCACTCGAGCCTAGAACTGGAGAACCTCGAACCGCGAACCGCGCTCAACTCTAGTGATGTCACCACTCATTGCTGTGCCTCACTCATTCTCTGCCTGAATCCCAGTGTTTGGACATGTTCTGTGGCCACGCACTGTGCCATCAGTATATATGTAGCAGAGCTAGAATGGTTGTGGGACTTTGTGTGGATTATGTCGTAACTGGGTGGTTTTGGGGTAAATAAAGGGGAGATAGAGTGTTGTATTTAATTTTTATTTTAAATTAAGGATTTTATCTGTGTTTTGTGTTTTTTTCCTTTCACTTACAGATAGTAATGGGGGTCTCATAGACACTTCCCACTACTATTCTAGGGCTTATTGGCAGCTATGAGCAGTCATTAACCCATTATTACCCCCATTGCCAAGTCAGCAGGGCAATCAGGATGAGCCCAGTAAAGTGCCAAGATTGTTGCAACTAATGGATGCGACAATCCCGAGCAGCTGTTGGCTGCTATTTTTAGGCTGGGGGGCCCAATAACTATGGGTCTCCAGACTGAGAACACCAGCCCCTAGCGGTCATCTTTATCATGGCTTGGTATCAAAATTCGGGAATCACACGCCGTTTTTTAAAATTATTTATTTAAATAATGTATAAAAAAAGCTGAATGTGGTCCCTCTTAATTTGATTCACAGTTAACATAAGCACACAGCTGGGGGCTGCAGCCTGTAGCCGTATGCTTTATCTGTGCTGGGTATCATAATATGGGGTACCCTATGCCAATTTTTTTTAATTATTTTTATATTAATATACATACAAAGACAGAGGGTGGGATTGCAAGCAGTCAGACATGCTGTCACACATCTTGGGGGTGCTTTCTGACTGCAAGCAAGACGCTGGGACTGCCGGTGGGCAGAGGAAGCAGTGCACATGTATGAAGGATAATGACAGGCTCTGAGAGTAGTATGAACACTCCAGAACAAGTCTTACAGATATGCGTGAAACTAGTAAGTATAACGAGATTGCTTTTCCCTTTTTTTCTTTATTTCTATTTTATTTATTTTTTTAAATTACCCGATTTGCCGCATCTGGATAGCTACTTAGAACTCTAGGCCTGGGGTCAGTGCATGGGTACTTTTGAACCAGCACAGTTCCAGACTTTTACAGTCCGAGTCCACCCATCACTACTTGAGGCCTCCTAAGTAACATTGCTTGCAGTAAATTTAGCCATGTATGCCTCCTTTAGATGATGATTTAATTATAATAGTGTTTTCCATCACATGTGGTATTATCAAAGAACAATACAGTGGCACATAGGCTGCCTACAGAAGAGAACGGAATTCGGTTGTTGTTTAGCACAGCTATGTCCATATTCTGATACTGTCGATTTCATATTTTCAAAAGCTTGTATTGTCTATCCTTATTTCAGTTCATTATTTATTCCTTAGCCATAATACATGAAATAATATCGTGCAAATGCTTTTTTCACTTAATTTAACAATGTAATTGAAGAAATGTTACTAGTGTTCTTTGAAGGCACTTTGGCTAATCTATGGATGATAGTTTATATTTTACTTGATCAATCAGTCACTGAATCAGATCATATCTAATGTGCCAACTTCCCAGGAGTTTTACAGCAGAAATAAAATGCTTAGTTTTCAATTTGTTGTTTTTTTTTGTTTCATCCATTAGTCAGCACATCTCTATACATATCTCAAAAATGTGCCTAATATGCTTCTGTGCATTCATTTTTTACAAAATACAGTCTTGAAAATTCATGTAATTCCGTAATTCAATTAATACATATTGTATACATTGATCCTGCACTGCATTGGTTTATTAATACTTATTTGGTAACTTGTCTCTTCTGTGTCTTACTGTTCAGAGCCACTGTCGCACATCCCATGACATTCAACAAGAAGAAAAGTATACACATACATGCACTGCCTCATACAAAACATCCTACATTGGATACTCTACTTTGTTTTGGCTGTCATTATGACTGGAAGCCAGAAGAAAAGTGTGCACATAGCTTGTTCATACCATAAAGGCATCCATACACAGTCAACTAAAGTTCTTCCTATCTTGATATTGAAGGGTTCAGCCAGCAGTCTAACAAGTATGGGGCAGTTCCCCAAGCCCTCCAGTGTATGGAGGAGATGGTGTAAATAGCTGCTCACTTACAATTGTTCATCCAACAGCTATTCAAGGTGTATTATGGACAAAGGTCATTTCATCTCTTGGGGAACTAATTTATAGTCGTATCGGGTAGAGATGAGAAAATAGATTTTGAAAAGAATAAAATTTGCCAAAATTAATTTTTTTTTGTAATTCGATTAAGTGTGCTGATTGCCTTTTTTGGAGCTATGAATATGATAAAAAAAAAAATCTTATAATCACCTCTCTGGCCCCTCAGCTCTTCACTTCATCACCACCTATCTCTCCTCGTGACAGCTTTTGCACTCCGTCAGCATTGGTGAAATCCCGGGACTTCAGTTGCTAGGTCAAGGCCTCCGAGTTTGCTATGCCAAAAAGGTTATGATTAATGCCTAAACATACGACGTCCCTGAATGCGGAGCGACTTTTGCAGATACAGAACTTTCCTGTGTCTAAGAAACCAAGCATCCTAAACCTAGAGATTGAGGCTTGGATATTTCTCCACTGATGACGTCAATCTGAAGATGTAATGAGGACCAAATGGGTAGAGATGAGAACCAAAGGGTCTGAAGTCGTGAGCAGGGAGGTAGATATACAGATTATTTTTTTTACCATTATTATGTTCTGGAGTTAAGAGAGACCTTAGAGCAAAATAAGGGACATTACATTTGTGAAGAATAACTTCTCAGCAAGTCAAATTTACTGAGAAAAAAGCTCAAACATGCAAACTCGAAGATTCAACTTATCTCTTAGGCTAAGTTCACATTTCCGCTAAAATCTATCAGTCACAATCCGCTGCTCTTGTAAACAACGGAATCCGTTTAGCGGATTCCGCTGCTCCCATAGACTTGTATGAGCAGCGGATTGTGACTGATGATGCTGCGTTGCACCCTCCGCCCGACTGATCAGTCGTGGAACGACTGACCGCCGGGCGGGGGGAACGCAGCATGTAACGTTTTTTGAGCAGCGAGATCCGTTGGATTTCGCTGCGCATGCTCTCTGGCTCCCTGCACACGTCACCAGCTTTGGTTGGTTACCCGATATTTACCCTGGTTGCGGTGCAAGGAGCCAGCGCTAAGTAGTGTAGGCCCGTAACCAAGGTAAATATCGGGTAACCAAGGTAAACATCGGGTGCTTTGCTGTTACCCGATATTTAGGCTGGTTACATGTGCAGGGAGGCCGACACTTCCCCGCTCGGCCCCGCCCCCTCCCGCACTCCGCACATGTATGTACACACACACACACACACACCTGTCCCCAGCCATGCAGACAAGCACTGCCACTGACACCCTCGTCTGGCCCCGCCCCCCGCTCGGCTCCGCCCCCTCCCGCACTTTGCATGTGCACACACACACATACATACATACATACATACATACATGCACATACACACTCACTCACACATACACTCACCTGTCCCCAGCCATGCAGACCGCAGCACTTCCACTGACATCCTCAGCGCCTGGCCCCGCCCCCCGCTCGGCTCCGCCCCCTCCTGCACTTTGCATGTGCACACACATACATACATACATACATGCACATACACACACTCACTCACACATACACTCACCTGTCCCCAGCCATGCAGACCGCAGCACTTCCACTGACATCCTCAGCGCCTGGCCCCGCCCCCCGCTCGGCTCTGCCCCCTCCCGCATTCAGCATGTGTGTATACACACACACACACACACACACACATACATACACTCACACTCACACACTCTCTCACTCACTCACTCACCTGTCCTGCAGTCCCTGCGGCACTGACGTCCTCAGTGCCACGGCCCCGCTCGGCGCCCCCCCCCCCCCGAACTCCCTCCCCCCGCACACAACGGAATCCGACAAAGAATTCTGTTCTTTGTCATCCGTTGTACAGCGTTGAACAGCGCATCAGTCACATGCGTCAAGCGACGCATGTGACTGATACAAATCAACGGAAATGTGAACTTAGCCTTACTGTATATTGTGAAGTGGGGAAATAATATATTTGTTGTAATTCACTGGAAGTAGTTGACATATTTTCAACAAAGAACATAGTATTAAATAATATAATACCATTAATATCTATAATAAATAAAAATTGGCAAATAATTAAATGTCTTAAACTTGTCATTCTCCTCTACATTACTTGATATGACATTCGTTCAGCATGTCAGTCACTGGCAATGTGCAGTAAGAAGCTGAAACACACCCACCTGTCTGACTAGTCACCCATGCAGCTCAGTTCTCAGTGACTTTTAAATTATAGTTTTCTTTGAAATGCAATTTTTACACAAAATCTACCTTAAATATGTATACATAAAAAATACCGTTATTAATTAATTTTTAAAAAATTCTGAAAATACTATCCCACAACCGCGAACATATACAAACATATACAATCATAGACTATGGAAACTCTCGGGTAAATTAACTCTTATTCAATACCAGAAATAGGAAGCTTACTATCCAATGACAGTGTTAATTGAGCAATAGTTCTAAATAAACCCTCAAAAAACGTATCCACTACCTTTCAATGGAGATAAACCTGACGTTACACGCACCCTAGGGTTCAAGTAGTGCCCCCATTCCACGACGGCTGTCTCTCAAACACTGTCCCTGATCTCCCTTAAGAATTATAGTATAATAACCTGAACAGTACTGTACAGTGGGTACGGAAAGTATTCAGACCCCTGTAAATTTTTCACTCTTTGTTTCATTGCAGCCATTTTGTAAATTAAAAAAGTTCATAAACTTCCTACTTGTAATATTGAATGGGAGTTCATTTACCCGAGATTTTCCATAGTCTATGATTGTACGTGTTTGTATATGTTCACGGTTGTGGGATAGTATTTTCTGATTTTTTTAAAAATTAATTAATAAAGTTATTTTTTCTGTATAAATATTTAAGTAGATTTTGTGTAAAAAATGGATTTACTGCCTTGTATCTAACAATCCTAAATTTCTGTGTTAATTTCTTTGAAATGCAGCAGCATTTCAAAGTTAAACATCTGTGGCTAAAATCATACAGCCATGGTCTGATACTTGTTTCTTGTGGATTGAGCAGTATGTATCAGCTGTCACTTTACCTTTAAGAAACTGCTGATTGTTTTTTTCTTTTTGATAAAGAATACTGATAAGTGAGTGTGTTCCCCCTGCTCTATACTTAATTGAACATTGGGGTGCTCTGGCTCGCTTGTTACTCAATGGACTATCACGGGTGCTCAAGCGCCATGCTCCAGTCCCCGCCCTGCATGTTTTACAGCTGTTATATAGCTAATATACAAACGGGGACTGTCTGCAATACATGGTAATGACATATTGGTTACTGACATTATTGAGATTGACCGGCTGTATCATGTCATTGGTTCTTATATGAGACCTGGAAGTGTGATGTTTGCGCACTTTCCTCTGAAAGCAGTTCAGAGAGAATTGATCTAGGAGGGAGAGCTTAGAATAGAGCCGTCTTATGGGCAGTGTTTAATTTGTATTGCAGTACATTGTATGTTATACACTTGCACCCTTTAGTGCCTTTCCTGTGGCACTAAATGTTGTTTTTAGCCTTTTTTAACTTAATAAATAAATATTTAAAAAAATGGCGTGAGATCCCACCTATTTTTGGTAAAGGAAAAGCAAACAGAAGCGAGCTGGTATTTGTTTTATAGTTTCATAGTTTTGGGGATTGATGTCAGCTATGTAATGTCATCTGGGCATCAAGCTCAGGTGTTAGTAATGCAGGGGCGTCTTTCAGACACCTCCATTACGAACCCAGTAATCCAAAAAAACACACAAAGGAAAAATAATTAATTTGAATAAAAAACTCCCCCACACTGTCCCTAATTCACCAATATAATAAAATTTCCAGAAAGTTCCATCACAGTCCAGTGACTGTGAATAGCAGTAACGTACAGCTATTCACAGGTGCCGGATATTGATGTTAACTGTTATCAGAGCCGCCAGCTTAATGCTGTGCTTAGTGAGAACCGGCAATGCTGAAGAGCATTGTTGTCTCTACCCGGCAACTGTGAATAGCTGTATTTTACTGCTATTCCCAGTTGCCGGATCTGCATTTGGGGAACGTGAACTATGACTGAGGAGCTTTATGGGAACATTTTTGATAATAAATTGGTGAGTGAAGGATAATTTGGGGATGTATTTACTTAAATAATTTTTTTTTCCATTGTGTTTTTTTTTCATCTTTTTACTTACTGGGTTGGTAATGGAAGTGTCTAATAGACGTCTCTCCATTACCTTTCCCTAGACTTGATTCCAGCTGACATTACACAGCTGACATCAACCCCCAAAAATATTATCCCTATGGCCACCACACCAGGGCAATCAGGAAGATTCAGGCTAAGCACCATAATTGGTGCATTTAATGGATGTGTTACCTCTGTGGTGGCTGAGGGCTATTGCTTTTAAGCTGAGAATGGCCATATAGCCATGGGCCCTCCCATCCTGATAATACCAGCCCCCACCTATATGATTTACCTTGACTGATTATCAAAAATAGGGAGAACCCCACTCCGATTTTTAAAATTATTTAAATAAATCATTAAAATAATTGTCATAGTGTGATGCACTAATTCTGGGGCAGCTGCAGGCTATTTTTTTAAGTGGTGAAGAGCTAAATATCCATGGACCTTCTCAACCTGAAAATATCAGCCCCCAGCTATCTGCTTTACCTTGGCTGGTTATCAAAAATAATTTGACTCCACATCTTTTTTTCAATTATTTATTTAATTATTTAGTTCCCTGCAGCGACCTTGGAGTCAGAGATGTGTCCAGGCATCTTCCCCAAGCTGTTCCTTTTCCATTTAAGTACTTTTTCCATCCATTTCAGCAATTTTTCTGCTCCCCCAGCCCTCCTGTTTGGGTCTTTAGGAAAAATGCTTGAGTTTAACATTGACTTCCATTATACTCGATACTTGAGTAGAGCCCATCTGAGCGTCTGATCTGCTCTATCCAAGTACCAAGCACTTGAACATTTTAGTGCTTGCTTATCACTAGTAAAAAAAGCCAAAAGGAAATTGCAAAACTCAAGTTTGACATTTGATTAATTTTTAGATTATAGCTAAACCTTTTGATATCTTATGATTGAAATCAATCCTCTCTTTTTCTCTTCTTGCTTCTATGCCTTCATTTTTAGAAATGCATTTATGATTTTTGTATTTGTTAATTTAAATGTTGAATATTAACTAGTGTAATGAGGATTTCTTGATATTTTTAGCAATATGAGAATTCACTACTCTATTTCATTGCGCTGGTGGGGAGTACTCTTATTTTAAATACAATATATTGATCTAGCAAACACACTGTAAATAAGTTTCTTTTTATTGTTGAACATTTTCAAGGACAGGCCTTTAAATTATATCATAACCATAAATGTAACATCAGAAGTTGTGGATCGGCAGCGAAGAAAATTAGCACTGTCCAACCAATAATACCCATAAAATCCTTGAAAAAACACATGTAATACGATTTTTTCCTGTTTTTTATTTTAGAATTATTTGTGATCATTTGCATATAGGAAAATTGCACTTTAAATTATACTTTTCATTTTGCAGTTGATCTATTGTTTGGCTTAATATTGTTTAAATTGTTCCAAAAACAAAACAGTGTACCCATTGTACTAAAGCATTTCCCCCTGGCAGCAAATTAAGCATTATACTGTTATTACTCTTTCCAAAGCTGAACAATTTCTTCAATAGTTGACAAACTGACTAAATTGTTTTCCTTTCTTGTAGAGTACAGAGATAGAACTTTGGGGTCACAAAAGAGTAAATCATTAACTGGATAGATCTGGCTAATTATTCAGTATCAATTGATTGAGAGAATGAGGAGAAATCATTATTATTAAAGGCAATGGGAAAACTGGGTTCCTGAATAATAAAATAATCCAATAATGTCAGAAGATGCAGGGACTGAGAGATCGCTAACAGAAACCGGGACTCAGCAGTGATCTCGTTATGTGTGACGATACCTTAAGAGAAGTTGGGGTTCTATAAATTGCAAAAAAAATTGTTTCCTTTTCTTTGTAATTTCACTCACAACGTTCAACATCCTCCCATTCTTCAGGTACTATTGCCTTTTTGTTATTTGCTTTTATATCATCAATAAAATAAATGCATTTTCCTCCATCTTTTCTTCTTGCCTTGTCTTTCTGGAAAGCTATGAAGATTGACAGTCCAATTACGCAAAGAGTCTAGCCATGTTTTAGTAACAATGGCTACAGATGTAGAAAAGTTCATCATGACTCACAATGCAACACCTTGATAAAATGCCACAGAAGGTTATGTCACTTAAGAGAATTAAGATAACCTATCATTACACAGTTGTTGACTGTTGTTAAGTTTGGTGTCGAATTACACACTTTTTGTGCCGTGTTTTGCCCGTGCTGTATAATCTCTGTCAAGGCAACTTTTGCAACATCATGACTATGTTCCTCCTAGAAATGTAGTTAAATAAATTATTAATACACGTTTAAATATGCAACATTTTACTACATACCTTTATTTACCAAAAAGATATCCTTTATCTAGTGTATTCAATCACAATTTTAAAGATGGCAACTTTCATCTAGCAGGGTGCAGCTGTCTGAGGACTGGCTGCCTTAAAAGTTTGATAGAAGTACTCACTGTACTGCACTAAAACTGTCAGGCTGACTGACATGGATGGAAAATCTCAACCAGCTAAAGAAAGGTGTTTATCTTCTTTAGTGTGGCTCCACTCCACTGATTTGAATTCTATCGCATGCTTCATGCAGCTCCTCCTGAAATCTAGGATGGGTTGTGAGTTATGGCAGTTGCCATCTTTAAATCCTGACCGAGTGTGCTAGGTAAAGCATCTTTTTTTTATAAGCAAAGGTATTTAGAAAAATGTTTAATATTTAATGTGTTTCACTTATTGTATTTATTTTAGAACATTTGTTGGAGAACACTTTAAGGTTTAACATCCTCTGTGAGGAAAAATGTCTCAGGAGCTCCTAAGGGTCTGTTTACAAAAGTAAAGCAAAAAAAATATTTCATAAATGATTATCATCACAGTTTTAGTAACAGAAAAGTTCAATAGATAGCTAGACATAGAGGTATTTGTGGATATATTGTTTCTGAACTTTGAAAAAGTGTTTGAGATTATCCCTTATATACCTAATGAATATAATCAGGTTTTTAGGATTAGAAAATAAACTTTTCATTTGAGTAGAAAACTGACAGAAAATTTATATCCAGGGGTAAGGAGTAGTTGCTGAGTAAGTCCCACCAGTCCCTTAAAAACAAAAATTAATGCAGGCACCCTCTGTTCACCCAGCCCACCTAGTCATTTATACTGTTCTCATATGTCGTTAGTGAGAGTATAGGTGTTCCCGATATCCTGTGAGTGCTCCCAAACAAATCTGCACTCCATAGGGCATCAAGATGCACAGTGAAACACACATCCGCATTCCATATGGCCTAATCTGGACATACATCACCGGAAGGTACACGTGTCACCACCGTGGGGAGCAAATGGGCTCCAATCAGTGGATGTGACATCAGATCCTGGACCTGCATTCCCAGAAGTGACTCATGTTCCCCCACTGCAGAACTCAATATACTCCAAATGGCAGATTTAACAACATAAGGAACATGGAAGGAGTTTACATCAGTCTACCGGACCACAATATGCATTCGAATGACCAAATAAATCATACCAGTGTATCAAATATTCCTAATGAGAGATGAACACCCTGCGACCACCCTATACTCTGATGACATAACTATCCTTATTTCTGTGTGTAAGGTGGTTAATAGAGATGAGCGAACCAGTCCCGGTTCGGCTCAAGGCCGGTTCGCCGAACGGGGGTCCCGTTCGAGTTCGGTTCGTCGAACGTTCGACGAACCGAACTCGAACGTATAGGCTAGAATGGGAGGCAATCACAAACACATAAAAATGCATTATAAATGTACACAAACAGTTAATAAACATTGCCATAACACTTACCGGTCCTCGCGATCCCTTCTGCACTCTGTCTCCTGCCGCTATTCCATCCGATGATCGCTGAATCCTCCCGGTGACCTGCACTGCCAGCAGAGAAGCAGGACCTATCGTGACGTCAAAATAGCCATGTGACCAGTCACGTGGCTATTATCTCATTGGCTACAGACTGGTCACATGACTATGACACGTCATGTAGGACCTGCGAGTGCATCTCTCCGGTACACGGTGCACATATGTGTATCGCCGTGTACCGGCGACATGCTCTAGCACACGGTCGACTCCCCGTTCCGTTAGGGACCGGCTGACACAGCCGGTCATTAACGGAGATCACCATTGCCATAGCAACGCAGTTAGCGGTGATGTCACCGCTAACCGCGGCTCCGGGAGCACCGTTGCTATGGTAACGCGTCTGTCAGCGTTACCGCTAGCAGCCAGCAGTGATCACTCACGGAGTGAAGGCTGCACGCTGCTTCCCGATTGTAGTGAGCATTGTAGTTAGGATGGAGGTTCCCCAGCCCCAAGTGATGCCCCTCACTACAATCGTCACTACTACTACACTAGAAAGAAAGAAGACAGAAGAGCAGGATCGTGGAGGGCTGACAGGGGTAATAAAGATGGAGTCTCTAATGTGTCTGTGTATTTATTTCTATTAAAGTATTTTTTCTCTGTGTGGTGTCTTTTTTTAACCCTTTATTGGAGATTCTTAATGGCCGAGTCAAACGTGCCTGACATTAAGAATCTCTGGCTTAATACTGGCTGGTAAAACAAAGCCAGTATTAACTCATGATTACCCAACAAGCCACCCGGCTCCAGGGCTGTTGGAAGAGTTGGATACAGCGCCAGATGATGGCGCTTCTATGAGAGCGCCATTTTCTGGGACGGCTGCGGACTGAAATCCGCAGCAGAGGCGCCCACAAACCTCGGGCTAACCTGTGCTGCGGATTCCAATCCCCAGCTGCCTAGTTGTACCCGGCTGGACACAAAAATAGGGCGAAGCCCACGTCATTTGTTTTTTAATTATTTCATGAAATAAGTGAAATAATTAAAAAAAACGGGCTTCCCTATATTTTTGGTTCCCAGCCGGGTACAAATAGGCAACTGGGGGTTGGAGGCAGCCCGTGGCTGCCAGCTGTACCTGGCTAGCATACAAAAATATGGCGAAGCCCACGTCATTTTTTTGGTGGGCAAAAAACTTCTGCATACAGTCCTGGATGGAGTATGCTGAGCCTTGTAGTTCTGCAGCTGCTGTCTGCTCTTCTCCATACAGACAGACAGCAGCTGCAGAACTACAAGGCTCAGCATACTCCATCCAGGACTGTATGCAGAAGTTTTTTGCCCCCCTGAAAAAATTATGTGGCTTCGCCATATTTTTGTATGCTAGCCAGGTACAGCAGGCAGGTACGGCTGCCCCCAACCCCCAGTTGCCTATTTGTACCCGGCTGGGAACCAAAAATAAAGGGAAGCCCTTTTTTTATTATTTCATGAATTTCATGAAATAATTAGAAAACAAATGACGTAGGCTTTGCCCCATTTTTGTGTCCAGCCAGGTACAACTAGGCAGCTGGGATTGGAATCCGCACCACCGGTTGGCCTGAGCTTTCTGGGCCCCACTGCTGCGAATTGCAGTCTGCAGCCACCTCAGAAAATGGCATTTTCATAGAAGCGCCATCTTCTGGCGCTGTATCCAACTCTTCCAGCACCTGCCTGCTATACCTGGCTAGCATACAAAAATATGGCGAAGCTCACGTCCTTTTTTTGTAGCTTTTTGGCAAAAAAAAAAACAATGCTTCCCTGGATTTTCCATTGCCAGTGAAGGTAACACCAAGCAGTGGGGGTTAGCAGCCAGTAGCTGCTTGGATTACCCTTAGCTAGCAATACAAAAAATGCAGTGGGAGCTAACATATATTTTTTTTAATTATTTATTTAAATAACTAAAAATAAAATGGGCTTCCCTGTATTTTGATTGCTGGACATCACAGTGCTGTAAAAATAAATCTTTAAAAAAATGACGTAGCGCTCCGCGGTATTTTTGATTCTCAGCGCAGATAAAGCAGACAGCTATGGGTTGCCACCCCCATCTGCCTGCCGTTACCTTGGTTGGCAATCAAAATACAGGGAAGCCCATTAATTTTTTCTATTTAAAAAATAGTTAAAAAAAAAAAATTACGTTGGGTCCCCCCATTTTTGATAGCCAGCTAGGGTAAAGCAGACGGCTGTAGCCTGAAAACCACAGCTGGCAGCTTTACCGTGGTTGGGGATCCAATGTGGAGGTCCCCTCAGGCTCTTTTTTATAATTATTTTATAAATATTAATAATTACACAATAAAAGTAGGGGACCCCCCAAATTGGATCACCAGCCAAGGTAAAGCGGACAGCTGTGGTCTGGTATTCTCAGGGTGGGAAGGTCCATAGTTATTGGGCCTTCACAGCCTAAAAATAGCAGGCCGCAGGCACCCCAGACGTGGCGCATCCACTAGATGCGCCAATCCTGGCGCTTCACCTCAGCTCATCCCGTGCCCTGGTGCAGTGGCAAACGGGGTAATAAATCGGGTTGATACTAGCTGTAAAGTCACCTGAGATCAAGCCCAGCAGTTTGTGATGTCATGGCGTCTATTAGATACCCAACATCATAAACTGTCAGTACTAACAAAAACAAAAAATCGACAAAAGAAATTTATTTGAAAAAACAGTCCCCAAAACATTTCCTCTTTCACCAATTTATTGTAAGAAAAAAAATAAAGGGGTCCCACGACGACTCTGGACCGTCTAGAATATGGGGGGGAGACACTCAGGGAACGTATCCCCCATTTTCTAGGAGTGCGGACCCTTCATGTGAGGAGTGTGGGTGCAATGAATCTGCACTCACTCTCCCCAGGTCCACAGCAGCAGAGTCCATGTCGTAATGGTTGCTACCAAAGCTGCAATGCCCTGCTCATGAGGTAAGGGCATGCCTAATCAGGAGAACTACTGTAGAGGAAGCTCTGCTCACTGGTATATAGGTGCTCAGAGGTAATAATAGATAAAATTAGTGAGTAACCTCGGCACTCTATATCTCCCAGACTAAGTCAGTAAGTCACAACGGATAGTAATGCAAAATCACTCTTTATTGGTCCGTATTAAGAAATTTTTTTTTTCATAAGCATATATGTTTTTGTCCAAAACAAGTTACAAATGACGTTTCGGCCTGAGCCTTCGTCAGATTGGACTTATCTGCATGTAATCATGAAAAATGACAATAATCAGTATCACATAAGAGTGAGAGAACAATAACATAAACTCGAACAATGTAGAGGTACAATTGGGATGCAGCAAAAAAATTGCAACACAGCAAGAAATGAAACACATGATACAAATGTCATAATACAGTACAAGGACAATATAGTAATGACAAATATGGGGTCAGAGTAGACTTAGACAGCTCTGGTACGAAAGAGATGTCAATCATAAAGTAACATGTGCAGTAGGTGTAGAGCTACACTATGCATGGCAGAGCTAATGGGTAGACCGACCATAGAAAAAGTAGAGAAAAAGTGGAGAAAAAGTGGAGAATAAGTGGAACATAAGAGGAGAAAAAGTGGAGAAAAAGTGGAGAAAAAAGTGGAGAAAAAGTGGAGAAAAAGTGGAGAAAAAGTGGAGAAAAAGTGGAGAAAAAGTGGAGATTAAGAGGAGAAAAAGTGGAGAAAAAAGTGGAGAAAAAGTGGAGAAAAAGTGGAGCATAAGTGGAGAAAAAGTGGAGAAAAAGTGGAGAAAAAGTGGAGCATAAGAGGAGAAAAAGTGGAGAAAAAAGTGGAGAAAACGTGGAGAAAAAGTGGAGAAAAAGTGGAGAAAAAGTGGAGAAAAAGTGGAGCATAAGAGGAGAAAAAGTGGAGAAAAAAGTGGAGAAAAAGTGGAGAAAAAGTGGAGAAAAAGTGGAGATTAAGAGGAGAAAAAGTGGAGCATAAGAGGAGAAAAAGTGGAGAAAAAAGTGGAGAAAAAGTGGAGAAAGTGGAGAAAAAAATGGAGAAAAAGTGGAGAAAAAGTGGAGAAAAAGTGGAGAATAAGAGGAGAAAAAGTGGAGAAAAAGTGGAGAATAAGAGGAGAAAAAGTGGAGAATAAGTGGAGAAAAAAATGGAGAAAAAGTGGAGAAAAAGTGGAGAGAAAGTGGAGAAAAAAATGGAGAAAAAGTGGAACACCCTTTGGTACCTTTCATGTGGCACTAAGGGGTGCTTAGCTTTGTATTTAGCCAAAAAAATGAAAAAAAAAATGACATAGGGTTCCCCCTAGTTTTGTAGCCAGCTAGGGTAAAGCAGACGGCTGCAGCCTGCAGACCACAGCTGGCAACCTCACCTTGGCTGGTAATCCAAAACTGAGGGCACCCCACGCTGTTATTTTAAATTAAATAAATAATTAAAAAAAAAAACACGTAGGGGTCCCCCAAAATTGGATCACCAGCCAAGGTAAAGCAGACAGCTGGGGCCTGATATTCTCAGACTAGGGAGGTCCATGGTTATTGGAATCTCCCCAGCCTAAAAATAGCAGGCCGCAGCCGCCCCAGAAGTGGCGCATCCATTAGATGCGCCAATCCTGGTGCTTCGCCCCAGCTCATCCCGCGCCCTGGTGCGGTGGCAAACGGGGTAATATTTGGGGTTAATACCAGATGTGTAATGTCACCTGGCATCAAGCCCTGGGGTTGGTGAGGTCAGGCGTCTATCAGATACCCGACATCACCAACCCAGTCAGTAATAAAAAAAAAATACACGACAAACACATTTTTATTTGAAAAAACACTCCCCAAAACATTCCCTCTTTAACCAATTTATTAGATTGAAAAACAAATCCAGGTCTGGTGTAATCCAAGGGATTGCCATGACGATGCACACTGTCCCAGTCAATGAAGAGCAGGATGTTCCCCATTGGCTGGGAGAGCAGTGCAGTGACCTGAGCTAACATCAATGGGTCAGCCCAGGTCACTGCAGGGGATGACAAGTGCTGCTGTCAGCGAGGTACATTACCTGCGCTGATCTCCAGCACACTGACAGCCCCTGTCACTGAGGTCAATGACCGGCGCCTTCACATCAAGTATCGCGAGAGGTCCGTGACGTCACCGCCAGTGTCAGTCTCGGGTCGGAAGCGATAGGTGATGTGACAAGCGGCGGCCATGGAGGACAGTGACAGCGCTGAGGTCGGGATGGCGGGACTTCATCACCGCAGGTAAGCCGAGCGAGCGAGCGAGCGGGCGGGCGGGGGGGGGGCGGGGGGGGGTGGATGTGTGTGTGTGTGTGTGTTTGTGTATGTATGTGTACATGCCGCGGGCAGGAGGGGGCGGAGTGAGCTGAGCGGGGAAGTGTGGGCTTCCTGCACGTAACTAAGATAAACATCGGGTTACTAACCAAAGCGCTTTGCTTGGATACCCGATGTTTATCTTGGTTACCAGCTTGTGGCAGGCTGCCAGCGATGGCTCCTGCTCACTGTAGCTGTAAAAAGCCCTGCTTTTTGCTGCTAGAACCGTTCTCGAACGTATCTAGAACTATCGAGCTTTTAGCAAAAAGCTCGAGTTCTAGTTCGATCTCGAACAGCCCAAAAATCACTCGAGCCTAGAACTGGAGAACCACGAACCACGAACCGCGCTCAACTCTAGTGGTTAAACTCCAAACAATAGCTATTAAAGACAGGTTACATATATCCAGACTTTTATATACCCATTGCATTTATTGTATATGGTAAATACAGCTAGTAAACAACTGCATTTGATAACAACTGTATTTGGTAAAAATAGCTAGTATAAGGGACATAGTCAATTTTTAAACTATACTGACGATCAAAAAGATAAAAATGTTTTCAACTTTGGACTTTCAGACTCACCAGCCACTACAGTTTCAAATATGAGACTACCATTATTTTATAGAAAATCATCTTTGCTATTTAATAGACATTTGACTTGCAATTATTTAACAAATGGTTATGCAGAGTCTTGTCATATTACTGCATAGCTACTGTTTTGCTCCCAACATTCTAAATTTAAATTTGTATTATTTTGTTAGTATTTTGTAAATTCACCTTTAGCTTTCAATACTCCTTAACTCCTATTAGTTTTTTTTTATTTTATATATTACTAGGGATGTTCGAATATCTCAAATATTCGGCTTGCGAATATTTGCCGAATAGGTCGCTGCTATTCGACTATTGGCGAATATTCGATGCGCAATGTAAGTCTATGGGAAACCCGAATAACAACTATTCGGGCTTCCCATAGAGTTACATTGGGCATCAAATATTCGCATAGCGCCGACCTATTCGTTGGATATTCGCGAAGCTGAATATTTGAGGTATTCGATCTTCCCTATATATTACCCTTCATTTTTCATTTATTATTTATTTATCTTTTTTATTATTTATTTATCTATCATTTTTATTGTTATTATTTTGTTATTTATATTCTAAACATTCACTACTTATCTAATCTACTTATACGCTTTTTCATGTATATACAGTACAGACCAACAGTTTGGACACACCTTCTCATTCAAAGAGTTTTCTTTATTTTCACGACTCTGAAAATTGTAGATACACATTGAAGGCATCAAAACTATGAATTAAAACATGTGCAATGAAATACTTAAAAAAAGTGTGAAACAACTGAAGATATGTCTTATATTCTAGGTTCTTCAAAGTAGCCACCTTTTGCTTTCATTACTACTTTGCACACTCCTGGCATTCTCTTGATGAGCTTCAAGAGGTAGTCACTGGAAATGGTTTTCCAACAGTCTTGAAGGAGTTCCCAGAGATGCTTAGCACTTGGTGGCTCTTTTGCCAACACTCTGCAGTCCAGCTCACCCCAAACCATCTCGATTGGGTTCAGGTCTGGTGACTGTGGAGACCAGGTCATCTGGCGTAGCACCCCATCACTCTCCTTCTTAGTCAGATAGCCCTTTCACAGCCTGGAGGTGTGTTTGGAGTCATTGTCCTGTTGAAAAATAAATGATGGTCCAACTAAACGTAAACCGGATGTAATTGCACGCCGCTGCAAGATGCTGTGGTAGGCATGCTGGTTCTATATGCCTTCAATTTTGAATAAATCCCCAACAGTGTTACAAGCAAAGCACCCCCACACCATCACACCTCCTCCTCCATGCTTCACGGTGGGAACCAGCCTTGCAGAGTCCATCTGTTCACCTTTTCCACAAAGACATGGTGGTTGGATCCAAAGATCTCAAATTTGGACTTATCAGACCAAAGCACAGATTTCCACTGGTCTAATGTCCATTCCTTGTGTTCTTTAGCCTAAACAAGTCTCTTCTGCTTGTTGCCTGTCCTTAGCAGTGGTTTCCCAGCAGCTATTTTACAATGAAGGCCAGCTGCACAAAGTCTCCTCTTAATAGTTGTTCTAGAGATGAGAAGGTGCATCCAAACTTTTGGTCTGTACTGTATGTACATATTTGCAGGACACAATAGTGACATAAACTGTTGTTTACATTAGTTCCTTTGTATGACAATAAAGGAATCAGGAAAAAGTATTTATGTCATATCAGTAACTTTTTGCACAAATACAATCCTTCTAGAAAGATCTATGCAAAGGTTTATGTGCAAATGGATGGTTTAATGGGCAAACATAACGGAATCATTTTCTGTTCCCTTTTTTCTTTTATAGCCTATCATCCAAGATTTCAAATAGCTGAAGAGGGACCTTTATACTATAATATTTAACAGATGCCTATTGCTTGTGATCGGGGCCACTCTTGTTTCTTGGCAGTCACTTGGATAAAAATGGTGCTACTTTCACACAAAAAATGACTTTAAACTTCTAACTAAATTTGAGCCAATGGTAGATAACTGAGGAAAGTTTTCAGTTTAAGCAATGGAAAGTGTAAGTAAAAAAATAGGCATAAGAATCCAAAAATGGGTGTATTTGGATGGTAATGTTATATAGGTAATCAAACTGTTGGAATGATTAGTCAGCAGAGAGATGCTAGAAACCAAAAACATCTTTACCATTAATGTTGTTATATACTATTATTAGTGCAGACAAATAAAAGTTATGCATCTTAGTTGCAATATCAGTCAATATGTATGTTAGATGGATCATCTAACACATAGTAAGGTTGAAAAACCACAG
Organism: Anomaloglossus baeobatrachus; assembly: GCF_048569485.1. Taxonomy (NCBI): domain Eukaryota; kingdom Metazoa; phylum Chordata; class Amphibia; order Anura; family Aromobatidae; genus Anomaloglossus; species Anomaloglossus baeobatrachus. The sequence continues at coordinate 481,108,055 of NC_134355.1, forward strand.
AAACTAATAGAGATGAGATATTCAGGTTCGCCGAATCCGCATGGACTGAAAAGCAATTTGGTTCAGGAACTGAACATGGCCAATGCTTTGCCCCGGACGACGAACCCCATACAAGTCAGACGAGAAATTCTGTCATGTGAAATGGTTGTAGTAAGGGCTAGGGGGTTGCAAAAGAAAACTAAATAGGGGTAGGAGCAGGACAGTTATACATACCATGCCATTTTTCCTGGAAGATAACACTACAGTCAGACTTTTTCTGGGCCCGTTCATTAAGCTTCATGAATATAATAATAATAATAATAATAATAATCTTTGTTTCTATAGCGCCAACATATTCCGCAGCGCTTTATAATTCAGGAGGCTCATATACATATCATATACATAAACATATACAAACAAGTAACAATTATAGAAGATACAATATTTAAAGGGAAAAATGGCAACCCTGCTCGTGAGAGCTTACAATCTACAATGAGATGGGGGGAGGGGCAAGGTACAAGTGCTTATTTACAATGGCAATCCAGCCATCTCATGGGGGATAGATAATGGCTTCCTGGACCAGTTGGCCAGAGCTTTGAGATGCATTTGGGTGCCATGGAGTTTGACATGGGGTTATGTTCTGAGAAGTTGTAGAGGGATTAGGTGAAATTAGTTTGGCTAGGGAGTGTGATAGGCCGCCCTAAAAAGATGCGTTTTACTTTAATATTTACTGCTTTCCCTGCCCACCCTCTGTGCCAGCATCTGTGATTGGTTGCAGACTACTATATACACCCTCCACTCTCTGTGTCAGCATCAGTGATTGGTTACAGACAAGTTTACTGTATGGAAGTTTAAAAAAAGTAAAATAAATAAATGAGAATAATTTAAAAAAAATGGCACAGGCTCCTGGATTCAACTGAGTGCACTGAGGGCAGTTGGGAGCCCCCGAATGTGAACTCTGATGACCTGATTGCCGAATTATCAGAGTACTGAGTGGCCATGTCCTACAATCTGGAAGTCTGGCTATCTGTCAGTGGTTTCACCAGAGGTCACATTTGGTATTGTTGGAGCCCAGCTGTGACCTCCAGTGAACTCACTGACCTCACCGCTTTTCACAGCTGGGTTCCGTCAAGCCTGCAGGGTATTTAGGGGGTGAAAGAGATTTGTCAGTATTTTTTATTTCAAATAAAGGATTAATCTGTTTCTGTTTGTTTATGTCTTTTGACCTACAAGGTTAGTAATGGGAGCATCTCATTACTATTCTAGGTTTTGTTGGCAGCTGTGATTTTTGACAAATCACAGATGACATCAACCCCATATTGTACTTAGATTTCCACAGCACCAGGGCAATTGGAATGAGCTGGGTAAAGAATTTGGATGCCCCAATTCTGGGCAGCTGTGGGATTCTATTTTCAAGCTGGGAGGGGTCAATAACCATGGCTCTTCCCACCTTGATAATACCAGCCCTCAGTTGTCAACTTTACCTTGGCTGGTTATTGAAAGGGGGAGGTATCTTATTCAATTTTTTTTAAACAATTTATTTAAATGATTAATAAAAGCTTGGGATCCCATCTATTTTTGATAACAGCCAAGGTAAAGCAGACAGGTGAGAGTTTCAGCCTGTAGCAGGTGCTTTACCCTTGCTGTAGCCCACACAATTTTTTTTTGCTCTGCAAACTTTCAGTATGATTTATTTAGATGACAAAACCGAACAGGAACCGGACATACCGGTGAAAGTATAACAGAAAACACCCATTGTTCATAACGAACCCCCAAACTTTACAATTCAGGTTCTCTCATCCCTGCTAACTGTTCAATGGGAATACTAAGAGGTGTCCTTAGCAATCTGTAAACAATCAAAACCCCTTTGAAAACATAACTTTATTAAATTTGATTAAAAACAGGTACAGGTCAAACATGCGACATATATTGTAGTGAGGTTCCACAAACAATAGATCAAAAGGACAGGGGCTTCAGACCCTAATATGTCTTTGCCTTGTCTCAAAGGGTGGCACCCATAAATTTTCTACAATATGGCATCCCTGTTTATTGACTGTTGGCCCTGTAAATCCTTACACTAGGCTAAAGTAATATAGCTATTCTATGTGTAAGGGATTCTTAACACAAAAGAAAGAAATACTACATATATGGTTGACACACCAGGTATCTAAATGTGTCAGTAGCCCATATACAGTAGTCATATAAGAATTGTTAAAGGGAACCTGTCACTAGAATTTTCACTATGAAACTAAAAGAATTCCCTTCTGCAGCTCCTGGGCTGCATTCTAGAAAGGTTCATCTTGCTACTGGCCCCCCTTTCAGACCTAAATTAACACTTTATAAAATCTTACCTTTTGGTATGCTAATGAGCTTTGCTGGCCCCGGGGGCGGGCTGTATTATGTCTGTTATTCCCCCTCCTGCCACTGTTCACCATCCACCAGTGTTGATTGACATAGATGAGGCCGTCGCCCTCATGTTACCCACTGTTCCTGAAGTCTCGCTCATGCCCAGTGGCACTATCGTGGGACTGAGCACTGTTCAAATTGTGAGCGCCGGTGATCTTGTTGCGCAGGCACGAGATTATGAGCGGGTACTTGGATGATGCTGGTGATGACAATTTCATCATCAGCGTCATCCAAGTAGCCGCCCATAATCTCGCACATGCGCAGTGGCACTATCGCTGGACAGCACTGTTTTCAAATCACGAGCGCTGGTGATGTTATTGCGCAGGCGGGAGATTATGGGCGAGTACTTGTATTACGCTGGTGATGACAATTTCTTCACCAGCGTCATCCAAGTAGCCACCCATAATCTCGCGCATGCGCAGTGGCACTATCGCTGGACAGCACTGTTTTCAAATCGCGAGCGCCGGTGATGTTATTGCGCAAGCGCAAGATTATGGGCGGCTACTTGGATGACACTGGTGATGACATTTTCATCACCAGCGTCATCCAAGTATCCAGCCATAATTTAGCACCTGCGCAATAAGATCACCGGCGCTCACGATTTGAACAGTGCTCAGTCCCGCGATAGTGCCACTGGGCATGCGCAAAACTTCAGGAGCACTGGGTAACATGAGGGCGGTGGCCTCATCTATGTCAATCAACACTGGGGAACGGTGAACAGTGGCAGGAGGGGGGATAAATGACGCAATAAAGCTTGCCCCCGGGGCCAGCAAACCTCATTAGCATACCAAAAGGTATGATTTTATAAAGTGTTTATTTAGGTCTGATAGGGGGGCCAGTAGCAAGATGAACCTTTCAAGAATGCAGCCCAGGAGCTACAGAAGGGGATTCTTTTAGTTTCATAGCGAAAATTCAGGTGGCAGGTTCCCTTTAAGTTCACAAATACAAATGATGAGACAGCTCTAATATATATGGTCAATACACAAATTTCAACCTGTAAAAACTCGAACTGGGTTCTTAATTCATGGTACATAGATTTATAGCTTCTTCCCAAAGCATTTCCCCCTCATTTGGTTTTTCAGAGTTTCATCAGGTTCTTCCCCCTATGGGGTCATAGTAGAGGGTAGTGGATGAGTCAGTTTCACCAATCCCTTTGCATAACTAATCACATGTTGAATAGTTGCAAGGCAACTTTATGTATGAGATAGCCAAGATGTTTGTCTATAAAATGCTGGTAGTCTCATGTTTAAGACTGAAGTGGATGGTTAGATATTGAGCTTGAAAATAAAAAAGTTTAAAACATTGTTACCCTTTAACTCGTTAGTAGAGTTGAGCGCGGTTCGCGGTTCGCGGTTCTCCAGTTCGGGGCTCGAGTGATTTTTGGGGCTGTTCGAGATCGAACTAGAACTCGAGCTTTTTGCAAAAGCTCGATAGTTCTAGATACGTTCGAGAACGGTTCTAGCAGCAAAAAGCAGGGCTTTTTACAGCTACAGTGAGCAGGAGCCATTGCTGGCAGCCTGCCACAAGCTGGTAACCAAGATAAACATCGGGTATCCAAGCAAAGCGCTTTGGTTAGTAACCCGATGTTTATCTTAGTTACGTGCAGGAAGCCCACACTTCCCCGCTCAGCTCGCTCCGCCCCCTCCTGCCCGCGGCATGTACACATATACACACACACACACACACACAGACACACACACACACACAAACCCCCCCCCGCCCGCTCGGCTTACCTGCGGTGATGAAGTCCCACCATCCCGACCTCAGCGCTGTCACTGTCCTCCATGGCCGCCGCTTGTCACATCACCTCTCGCTTCCGACCCGAGACTGACTAGCGGTGACGTCACGGACCTCTCGCGATACTTGAGGGGAAGGCGCCGGTCATTGAACTCAGTGACAGGGGCTATCGGCAGTGCTGGAGATCAGCGCAGGTAATGTACCTCGCTGACAGCAGCACTTGTCACCCCCTGCAGTGACCTGGGCTGACCCATTGATGTTAGCTCAGGTCACTGCATTGCTCTCCCAGCCAATGGGGAACATCCTGCTCTTCATTGACTGGGACAGTGTGGATCGTCATGGCAACCCCTTGGATTACAGCAGACCTGGATTTGTTTTTCAATCTAATAAATTGGTTAAAGAGGGAATGTTTTGGGGAGTGTTTTTTCAAATAAAAATGTGTTTGTCGTCTATTTTTTTTTATTACTGACTGGGTTGGTGATGTCGGGTATCTGATAGACGCCTGACCTCACCAACCCCAGGGCTTGATGCCAGGTGACATTACACATCTGGTATTAACCCCATATATTACCCCGTTTGCCACCGCACCAGGGCGCGGGATGAGCTGGGGCGAAGCACCAGGATTGGCGCATCTAATGGATGCGCCACTTCTGGGGCGGCTGCGGCCTGCTATTTTTAGGCTGGGGAGATTCCAATAACCATGGACCTCCCTAGTCTGAGAATATCAGGCCCCAGCTGTCTGCTTTACCTTGGCTGGTGATCCAATTTTGGGGGACCCCTACGTCTTTTTTTTTTTAATTATTTATTTAATTTAAAATAACAGTGTGGGGTGCCCTCAGTTTTGGATTACCAGCCAAGGTGAGGTTGCCAGCTGTGGTCTGCAGGCTGCAGCCGTCTGCTTTACGCTAGCTGGCTACAAAACTAGGGGGAACCCTACGTCATTTTTTTTTCATTTTTTTGGCTAAATACAAAGCTAAGCACCCCTTAGTGCCACATGAAAGGTACCAAAGGGTGTTCCACTTTTTCTCCATTTTTTTCTCCACTTTTTCTCCATTTTTTTCTCCACTTATTCTCCACTTTTTCTCCTCTTATTCTCCACTTTTTCTCCACTTTTTCTCCTCTTATTCTCCACTTTTTCTACACTTTTTCTCCACTTTTTCTCCATTTTTTTCTACACTTTTTCTCCACTTTTTCTCCACTTTTTTCTCCACTTTTTCTCCTCTTTTTCTCCACTTTTTCTCCTCTTAATCTCCACTTTTTCTCCACTTTTTCTCCACTTTTTCTCCACTTTTTTCTCCACTTTTTTCTCCACTTTTTCTCCTCTTATGCTCCACTTTTTCTCCACTTTTTCTCCTCTTATGCTCCACTTTTTCTCCACTTTTTCTCCACTTTTTTCTCCTCTTATGCTCCACTTTTTCTCCACTTTTTCTCCACTTTTTCTCCACTTTTTCTCCTCTTATGCTCCACTTTTTCTCCACTTTTTCTCCTCTTAATCTCCACTTTTTCTCCACTTTTTCTCCACTTTTTCTCCACTTTTTCTCCTCTTATGCTCCACTTTTTCTCCACTTTTTCTCCTCTTAATCTCCACTTTTTCTCCTCTTATGCTCCACTTTTTCTCCACTTTTTCTGCACTTTTTCTCCACTTTTTCTCCACTTTTTCTCCTCTTATGCTCCACTTTTTCTCCACTTTTTCTCCACTTTTTCTCCACTTTTTCTCCACTTTTTCTCCACTTTTTTCTCCACTTTTTCTCCTCTTATGCTCCACTTTTTCTCCACTTTTTCTCCACTTTTTCTCCTCTTATGCTCCACTTTTTCTCCACTTTTTCTCCACTTTTTCTCCTCTTATGCTCCACTTTTTCTCCACTTTTTCTCCACTTTTTTTCCACTTTTTCTCCACTTTTTTCTCCACTTTTTCTCCTCTTATGCTCAACTTTTTCTCCACTTTTTCTCCACTTTTTTCTCCACTTTTTTCTCCACTTTTTCTCCACTTTTTCTCCTCTTATGCTCCACTTTTTCTCCACTTTTTCTCCACTTTTTCTCCTCTTATGCTCCACTTTTTCTCCACTTTTTTCTCCACTTTTTTCTCCACTTTTTCTCCACTTTTTCTCCACTTTTTCTCCTCTTATGCTCCACTTTTTCTCCACTTTTTCTCCGTTCTTTTTCTATGGTCGGTCTACCCATTAGCTCTGCCATGCATACTGTAGCTCTACACCTACTGCACATGTTACTTTATGATTGACATCTCTTTCGTACCAGAGCTGTCTAAGCCTACTCTGACCCCATATTTGTCATTACTATATTGTCCTTGTACTGTATTATGACATTTGTATCATGTGTTTCATTTCTTGCTGTGTTGCAATTTTTTTGCTGCATCCCAATTGTACCTCTACATTGTTCGAGTTTATGTTATTGTTCTCTCACTCTTATGTGATACTGATTATTGTCATTTTTCATGATTACATGCAGATAAGTCCAATCTGACGAAGGCTCAGGCCGAAACGTCATTTGTAACTTGTTTTGGACAAAAACATATATGCTTATGAAAAATTTTTTTTCTTAATACGGACCAATAAAGAGTGATTTTGCATTACTATCCATTGTGACTTACTGACTTAGTCTGGGAGATATAGAGTGCCGAGGTTACTCACTAATTTTATCTATTATTACCTCTGAGCACCTATATACCAGTGAGCAGAGCTTCCTCTACAGTAGTTCTCCTGATTAGGCATGCCCTTACCTCATGAGCAGGGCATTGCAGCTTTGGTAGCAACCATTACGACATGGACTCTGCTGCTGTGGACCCGGGGAGAGTGAGTGCAGATTCATTGCACCCACACTCCTCACATGAAGGGTCCGCACTCCTAGAAAATGGGGGATACGTTCCCTGAGTGTCTCCCCCCCATATTCTAGACGGTCCAGAGTCGTCGTGGGACCCCTTTATTTTTTTTCTTACAATAAATTGGTGAAAGAGGAAATGTTTTGGGGACTGTTTTTTCAAATAAATTTCTTTTGTCGATTTTTTGTTTTTGTTAGTACTGACAGTTTATGATGTTGGGTATCTAATAGACGCCATGACATCACAAACTGCTGGGCTTGATCTCAGGTGACTTTACAGCTAGTATCAACCCGATTTATTACCCCGTTTGCCACTGCACCAGGGCACGGGATGAGCTGGGGTGAAGCGCCAGGATTGGCGCATCTAGTGGATGCGCCACGTCTGGGGTGCTTGCGGCCTGCTATTTTTAGGCTGTGAAGGCCCAATAACTATGGACCTTCCCACCCTGAGAATACCAGACCACAGCTGTCCGCTTTACCTTGGCTGGTGATCCAATTTGGGGGGGACCCTACTTTTATTGTGTAATTATTAATATTTATAAAATAATTATAAAAAAGAGCCTGAGGGGACCTCCACATTGGATCCCCAACCACGGTAAAGCTGCCAGCTGTGGTTTTCAGGCTACAGCCGTCTGCTTTACCCTAGCTGGCTATCAAAAATGGGGGGACCCAACGTAATTTTTTTTTTTTAACTATTTTTTAAATAGAAAAAATTAATGGGCTTCCCTGTATTTTGATTGACAACCAAGGTAACGGCAGGCAGATGGGGGTGGCAACCCATAGCTGTCTGCTTTATCTGCGCTGAGAATCAAAAATACCGCGGAGCGCTACGTCATTTTTTTAAAGATTTATTTTTACAGCACTGTGATGTCCAGCAATCAAAATACAGGGAAGCCCATTTTATTTTTAGTTATTTAAATAAATAACTAAAAAAAATATATATGGGCTCCCGCTGCATTTTTAGTATTGCTAGCTAAGGGTAATCCAAGCAGCTACTGGCTGCTAACCCCCACTGCTTGGTGTTACCTTCACTGGCAATGGAAAATCCAGGGAAGCATTTTTAATTTTTTTGGCCAAAAAACTACAAAAAAAGGACGTGAGCTTCGCCATATTTTTGTATGCTAGCCAGGTATAGCAGGCAGGTGCTGGAAGAGTTGGATACAGCGCCAGAAGATGGCGCTTCTATGAAAATGCCATTTTCTGAGGTGGCTGCAGACTGCAATTCGCAGCAGTGGGGCCCAGAAAGCTCAGGCCACCCGGTGGTGCGGATTCCAATCCCCAGCTGCCTAGTTGTACCTGGCTGGACACAAAAATGGGGCAAAGCCTACGTCATTTGTTTTCTAATTATTTCATGAAATTCATGAAATAATAAAAAAAGGGCTTCCCTTTATTTTTGGTTCCTAGCCGGGTACAAATAGGCAACTGGGGGTTGGGGGCAGCCGTACCTGCCTGCTGTACCTGGCTAGCATACAAAAATATGGCGAAGCCCACATAATTTTTTCAGGGGGCAAAAAACTTCTGCATACAGTCCTGGATGGAGTATGCTGAGCCTTGTAGTTCTGCAGCTGCTCTCTGTCTGTATGGAGAAGAGCAGACAGCAGCTGCAGAACTACAAGGCTCAGCATACTCCATCCAGGACTGTATGCAGAAGTTTTTTGCCTACCAAAAAAATGACGTGGGCTTCGCCATATTTTTGTATGCTAGCCAGGTACAGCTGGCAGCCACGGGCTGCCTCCAACCCCCAGTTGCCTATTTGTACCCGGCTGGGAACCAAAAATATAGGGAAGCCCGTTTTTTTTAATTATTTCACTTATTTCATGAAATAATTAAAAAACAAATGACGTGGGCTTCGCCCTATTTTTGTGTCCAGCCGGGTACAACTAGGCAGCTGGGGATTGGAATCCGCAGCACAGGTTAGCCCGAGGTTTGTGGGCGCCTCTGCTGCGGATTTCAGTCCGCAGCCGTCCCAGAAAATGGCGCTCTCATAGAAGCGCCATCATCTGGAGCTGTATCCAACTCTTCCAACAGCCCTGGAGCCGGGTGGCTTGTTGGGTAATCATGAGTTAATACTGGCTTTGTTTTACCAGCCAGTATTAAGCCAGAGATTCTTAATGTCAGGCACGTTTGACTCGGCCATTAAGAATCTCCAATAAAGGGTTAAAAAAAAAGACACCACACAGAGAAAAAATACTTTAATAGAAATAAATACACAGACACATTAGAGACTCCATCTTTATTACCCCCTGTCAGCCCTCCACGATCCTGCTCTTCTGTCTTCTTTCTTTCTAGTGTAGTAGTAGTGACGATTGTAGTGAGGATGAGATTCACCAGCTCATCACTTGGGGCTGGGGAACCTCCATCCTCACTACAATGCTCACTACAATCGGGAAGCAGCGTGCAGCCTTCACTCCGTGAGTGATCAGTGCTGGCTGTCAGCGGTAACAGCGGTAACGCTGACAGACGCGTTACCATAGCAACGGTGCTCTCGGAGCCGCGGTTAGCAGTGACGTCACCGCTAACTGCGTTGCTATGGCAACGGTGATCTCCTTTAATGACCGGCTGTGTCAGCCGGTCCCTAACGGAACGGGGAGTCGACCGTGTGCTAGAGCATGTCGCCGGTACACGGCGATACACATATGTGCACCGTGTACCGGAGAGATGCACTCGCAGGTCCTACATGACGTGTCATAGTCATGTGACCAGTCTGTAGCCAATGAGATAATAGCCACGTGACTGGTCACATGGCTATTTTGACGTCACGATAGGTCCTGCATCTCTGCTGGCAGTGCAGGTCACCGGGAGGATTCAGCGATCATCGGATGGAATAGCGGCAGGAGACAGAGTGCAGAAGGGATCGTGAGGATCGGTAAGTGTTATGGCAATGTTTATTAACTGTTTGTGTACATTTATAATGCATTTTTATGTGTTTGTGATTGCCTCCCATTCTAGCCTATACGTTCGAGTTCGGTTCGTCTAACGTTCGACGAACCGAACTCGAACGGGACCCCGTTCGGCGAACCGGCCTCGAGCCGAACCGGGACCAGTTCGCTCATCTCTACTCGTTAGTGCATATTTGTTGGTGGCAAAATGACAAATTCCTCAGTTTTGCTGTACAAATCATCCAGTTTCCCAATATAAATACTAAATGTTTTACAATTTTAAAGTAGTTCTTATTCTGTGTTTAGAGATTAATTCTCTTTGATTGGCATGGGCAGTTCAAGAAGTGCTTACAAGGATATGGAAATTATTGCCAGGCTTCTAGTATCTGTTGATGTCAGTCTGTAGATGACAGATTACTGGAATAAGAATAAGAGGAGAAGTAAAACAACCTGACTCTAGACAATGTATTTGAGAGAAATAACTAAGATTTAGGAACTGGCACAAGTACAAGCCTTTCTGCCAGGAAATCTATGTTAAAGTTGCAACCTTTCATTCAAGCTTAATGGATAGCTAGCAGAGCTCAACGTGAACACTTGCTAGGCTATTTTATTACAGAGAGAGACCACAAAATCTTATAGAGAGGTATTATGAACTTTATGGAGCAACACTGTTCAGAATTTCACTTCACAATACAAAGGGAAATCTCACTGGTTGTAAACCATTAACACGAGATGAAGTATAGCGTTATGTTGCTATAATAGCAATATATCATGTGTGTTTAGATGCTTTTTACCCTCACTGAACTATGAGGAAGAAATTGTATTACTTTCTTTTTTCAGACACTGAAAGACTTAAAGACACTGAATTCACTGAGGTCAGTGAATGGAAAATGAGGAAGACAGATGACTGTGGTTCAGAGCTAAATACATGTCACTTTCTATCCTGATAGAGTCACAAATGACATAAACTAAGCCGACGTGACTAAACCCTCAATGAGCGGATGATAAATTCTGTTTAACCTCTGTCCAACAATTGATAATATTCTATTATTTGTTATTTCACATAAACTTGCTTTTTTTTTTGCTTCAACAGATTAGATAAACAAGAGCAGGCTAGTGGGGTGCTTCAAGTTCCTTATCGGTAACATTCAAAATTGTTAGTATCTGTTGATTTGCTAAAACAAATGCTGCTCCTCGTGTCTATGCATCCATACTATTTTAATATAAAACATACAATGGCCAATAAAACAAATACTTATGTTTGAAGAAGCTATCAATTTATTCAAGGTGGTCATAAAATAACCTAAGGTGCTTAGAGCCGTGTGCAGACTGACCCAGTGGACAGAATTGGGTGAAAATTGGTATGTATACTATTTAAGGCATGGAGAAATGGAAGGCATGTTAAAAAAAATGTTATACTTAAACTCCCCACCAGGTAAAAAAGTGGCGCTGTACAGTGAGTGCACCTTGCAACTCAGTCTACAAGATGCCTGTCTCTTTGTCAGATCATGCGCTGTTAGTGCGGTTGTTTTATGAGAATGCCAGGAATTCTACAGCTGCACTGAGAGCCTTTCATCATTTGAAAGAACTTCACACATGTAGTAGTCCAATGGCTGTCAATTTGCTAAGACAGATGATGACACATTTTGAGGCAACAGGGTTACTGAGTGTTCAACCAGGGCGCGGGGCAATGACCGGTAAGCAGAGAGATAGAGTTTGTAGAGAACATTTCCCCTGCCATTGTGGAATAGGGCATAAACAACTCTGCCAGGAAAAGCAGTGCATGCAGTGTTTTCAGGCAATTGGGGCTCCCGTACAGCACAGTGTGGAAACTTCACCAAAAGATCTTGTGGGCATACCCATACAAAATTAGCTATCATCAACAACTTCTTTTTCGTGACAATGATACCCGCATGACATTTGCATTCATGTTTCTGGTGAGAGTGTAAGTAGATGGCAATTGGCCATGGAATTTTCTGTGGTGCGATGAAGCGCATTTTTACCTGAATGGAACGGTGAACACACAAAACTGTGGTATATGGGCTACTAAAAATCTGCATGCGGTCGAGAGGGTTACATTGCATTTGCCAAAGGTAACCATTTGGTGTGGCTTAACATCATTATTCATCATCGGACCGTTATTTTACATAGAAATTAGGCCAACTGGAGTTGCTACCTTTTTTGTGACAGCAGCGAGATACCAGACAATGCTGGAAACAGTGGTCGTTCTGCAACTCCAACAGTGGCCGTGTCTTCAGACGACCACCTTCTTGCATGATGGAGCACCTTCTCAAATTGAAAATTGTGTGAAGAACGTTATGCGTTCACATTTTTCCGATTACAGGATTTTGAGCCGCTCCTTCCCTAACGCATGGCCACCGCATTCGCCAATCTTAATCATGCGATTTCTGGTTGTGGGGACACTTGAAAGAGCATGTTTATTGGTGAAATGTCGACACCCTGGCTGACCTCAACGACCACATCATTTTGAAAGTGTGCAGCATCCCACCAGACATGTTACACGCAAGCGTCGAGGATGTTCTGTAGAGGATGAACCTGATCACCATGCATAATGGTGGCCATTTTGAACAGGTATACTAGTCTATGGAACAACTGTGACATCTCTAATTATCGGCACAAGGTTTTTGGGCCAGTCACTCACTGTACAGCACCACTTTTTTACCTGGTGGGGAGTTTTGGTATAATTTTTTTTAAAGATGCCTTCCATTTCCCCATGCCTTGAATAGCATACATACCAATTTTTTAGCCAATTCTGTCCACTGGGTCAGTCTGCACCAAACTGCTCCAAACACCTTAGGTTATTTTATGGCCACCTTTTACTTAAGGACAATATAGTTCACAGTTATTGCAAAGGATGCTGAAAAGACTAGTGTTACTGGAAAGATACAGTAAGACGCATCTGAACCATATGAAATATTGGAACTGTTCTTATGGGCAACACAAGTAAACTCTTTTCTTGGAGCAATTTTTTTGCCACTAACTTTAATCATAGCATACAGTAGGTAATGATCCAAACACTAAAGTGGGCTTTACACGCTATGATATCATTAATGAATTATCGTATGGGTCACGTCGTTAGTGACGCACATCCGGCGTCATTAACGATATCGCAGCATGTAACACTTATGTGTGACTTTAAACGATCGCAAAAGCGGCCAAAATCGTTTGTCGCGGAGAGGTCATCCTGAAACAAAAAATCGTTTTCTTCTCATTAGCGATGTTGTCCTCGTTCCTGCGGCAGCACACATCGCTATGTGTGATGCCGCAGGAGCGAGGAACATCTCCTTACCTGCCTCCATCGGCAATGCGGAACGACGGAGGTGGGTGGGATGTTTACGTCCCACTCATCTCCGCCCCTCCACTTCTATTGGCCGCCTGCCGTGTGACATCGCTGTGATATGCCCGTGTCGCACAACCGACGGGGCGGGTATGATCGCTTGCGATCTCGCTAGCGAGATCGCAGTGTGTAAAGCCCGCTTAAGATAAGTTGGTCTGTAGTAAATGAAGATTGAGATGAATTATGGCCTAATTTATAATTAATATTAGTTCAGCAAAATAAGATAAAAAGAAGGAATGGATGCTCATTGACAATTAGATTTATTCCAATATTAATGTTTAGATAGTTGATACTTTGTGTCATAACTGTTTATGCTTCTACTTTTGACTGAAAGATGGAATTGTTTTCCCCACTAAATTATTGTTAACTGTTACAAATTTGCCAACAAATTTGGACAACAAATTAAGACATGTTTTGGGATGAAAGTTGATGGTTGTATCCAGTTTTGGGCATTTCCGAGGAAGTCTTAAGCGGGCTTTACACGCTGCGATCTCGCTAGCGAGATCGCTAGCGATTGTACACGCCCCATCATTTGTGCAACACAGGCAAATCGTTGCCCGTGGTGCACAAAATCGCGCGGCCCCGTCACACTACTTACCTGCCTAGCGACGTTGCTGTGACCGGCAAACCACCTCCTTTCTAAGGGGGTGGTTCATTTGGCGTCACAGCGACGTCACTAAGTGGCCACCCAATCAAAGCGGAGGGGCAGAGATGAGCGGGATGTAACATCCCGCCCACCTCCTTCCTTCCTCATTGGCGGTGGCCGCAGGTAAGGTGAGGTTCCTCATTCCTGCGGTGTCACACGTAGCGATGTGTGCTGCCGCAGGAATGACGAACTACTTCGTCCAAGCAGCAGCAACGATAATTGGGAAGAGGGGGTGATGTCACCGATGAGCGATTTTGAACGTTTTTCCGACGATTCAAAATCGCTGATAGGTGTCACACACAACGACATCGCTAAAGCGGCCGGATGTGCATCACAAATTCCGTGACCCCAACGAGATCGCTTTAGCGATATCGTAGCATGTAAAGCTACCTTTAGATGCAGGACTTCATGATATTGTTACACTTATGTATAATATTACTCAATTTTTCTTTTTTCCCCATCATTACTATTCCTAGCCAGTCATGTTAGCTTGTAGTCTTTTTGGGCCCTTGGTTGCAATATTACATATATTTTTACTGTGACATGAAGCTTGATATGGTATTACAGTGTAATGTTTTAGTACTTTCTTGACTGCACCATATGTATTTATTTATATTGTACTGCATTTATCCCTCTCTTTCTGGAATGCTGCCCAATCATCGAGTGATTCTTTATTTAATTTCTCTTTTGTTAACCATCTATAATTAATAAGAAGCTTATTTTAGTATATATATTTGCTGTTTTTTTATTTTTACATCTTTTTTATGTGTTTATTTATTTTATGTTTAAGTTGTAGTGTCTTAATTAGTATATGCCGTATATTTGGAACCCTATTTTCTTTGTTGTTTCCTCTCTTTTAAGATCTATTTACTACCAGTCTTTGTTTCATTTGTAATTCTAAAAGACAAAGGTATAAAAACATTATGGACTCAAGCAGTAGATCATAGTGCAATTTGGGGAGAATAATATCAGAAACCAAAAGAAGGAGAGAACTCCGGCACACTCGTAACTTCCCAAAGAAATAGGATCACACTGATTCATGTATTTCTTAATCTGCTTTTCTTTATTAAAAGGTGAAAGTGGTGCTTTACAAAATAGAAAGTCCGCCAGGACGTTTCGGCCTTAGGCCTTCATCAGGTCGGACGATCTGACTGGAATATTTTTTACATGTGAAGAAAATGACAAAAAAGCAGATATCAACAAGTATATATATACAATAATGATACAGATAAATTACAACCTCAGTGACAGCTCAGCTGATCGCACGGCTGTCTTCATTAGCTGCGTGGAGGTGACCGGAGCGGCGGTGTCTTCTGCAGCTCCTGTCACCTCCATGCAGCAGCGCTGGATGCGACGCTGGACCATCCTGGAGTACGCCGGACATGGAGGGCTTTTTGGGGCTGATTAAAGTGGTGAACCAGGGTATATGTGTGTTTTTTATTTCTAATAAAGGATTTTTTCTGGTGTGTGTGTGTTTATTTACTGTAATTTACAGATTAATCATGGAGGGTGTCTCATTGATGCCTGACATGATTAATCTAGGACTTATTGGCAGCTATGGGCTGCCAATAACTCCTTTTTACCCCGATTTGCCAAAGCACCAGGGCAAATCGGGAAGAGCCGGGTACAGCCCCAGAACTGTCGCATATAATGTATGCGGCAATTCTGGGCGGCTGCTGACTGATATTGTTAGGGTGGGGGGCTCCCCATAACGTGGAGCTCCCCATCCTGAGAATACCAGCCTTCAGCCGTATGGCTTTATCTGGCTGGCATTAAAATTGGGGGGAACCGCACGCCGTTTTTTTTTATTATTTATTTATTTATTTTACTGCACAGTATAGACAAGCCCACCGGCTGCTGTGATTGGGTGCAGTGTGACACCTGTCACTCAGCGTGGGGGCGTGTCTCACTGCAACCAATCATAGGCGCCGGTGGGCGGGGAAAGCAGGGAATAGGAGATTGTTTAATGAGCGGCCGGCTTTTTCAAAATAGTAAAAGCCGCCGCAGCAGTGTGAATGCCATGCAGCGCTGCGCCGGAGATCGGGGAACGGTAAGTATGAGAGAGGGGGGGAAACTGACCGACAGACTGTGAGAGAGGGACAGACAGACAGAGAGACCGACAGAGAGACAGAGAGACCGACCGACGGACTCAGGGAGATTGACCGACATACACAGAAATAGAAAGAATAGCCGACATCACTAGAAATAAAAACACCAAACGGACACGGACTATAGGTAGATGCATACGTGTTTACTAACGTGTGTGCACATACCCATAGACTTTCATTGTGTCCACGTGTGCGTGCTCCGTGCAGATAACGGACATGCATCCGTGCAAAACGCAAACGCATACGGATCACGGACACGCACACACGGACATAATGAAATAACGGACGTGTGACCACAATCATAGATTAACATTGGTGCACGTTTGGCCGTGTCTCCGGTATATACGGAAACGGACCAAACACGCACGTGTATCACGGACGTGTGAAGGGGGCCTTACACTGTTTTTTTTTCTTTCTGAAAGGCATTGTAAAGTGAGTTTTTAAACAGCTTGTAAAATTTATAATGGATTTTATAAGAATTAAAAAAAGACCAAGCAATAACCATATATGTGTTGTATACAAAAACTATATATATGGCAGACGTTGCCAATGGAACCAGGTTCCCTGAGTTCTGCTGTTGGCACTGATACTCGTGATGTGTATTGCATAGTGACATTGAGTCATGATTAGTGATGGACGGACCTGGATTGTAAAAGTCCAAATCCATGTGGTTTCAAACGTACCCCAGTGCTACATCTGGGCCCGAAATCCTGGGTATTGATCCAGATTTGGCAACTGGGGAAATAAAACAAAGGAAAAATAAAGAAACTAAGAATGAAGCAAATGCTTCATAATTACCAAGCCTACGGCGTGGCTGTAACTGTTCCCACGGCTGCCCATTCACTTCCAGGGCTGCACATTAGGCTCATTTATATGCACTGCTATCCCCGTAAGGCACGCCTGACTGCAACCAATCACATGTGCCAGGGGGCGGGGAAAGCAGTGCATATGCCATAAAGGCTAATTCGTGGCCCTGGAAATGAATGGATGGCCTGTAAGCAGTGTACAGCTGTGACTGATCCTCAGTAAGTACAGCGTACCTGCTCCCATCCCCCTATCCCTTCTACCAAGATTTTTAATGTAGTATCTCAAATACTGATTAAGATAAGCTCATGCTACACATCGGGATTATAGAAAATTTAAAAGGATAATTGATTATGTACTTATAATGGTATCCGCTGTGCGGGGGCTGACAAGACCATAAGGATCATTCGGAAAAACTGAAAAACCAAAAAAAGGGACCTAAGAAGGATCTATAATGATTACAAACTTTACTATTATAAAATAAAATAATAATCTCATAAGACACCAGCCATTGACTGGAGTGAAATAGGACGTCACAAACTAAGCCAATATGTGCACAGAGGTTAACATACTGAAATTATAAATAAATACATAAAAGTTATAATTTCATAAAAGACCATAAAAATGTGCTACATAAAGTGACAAATATGGTACATAAGTGTATAATTGTTAAAAGTATAAAGTAAAGTGCTTCTCAATGCAGGATATCATGTGTTGAACAATATATGTGATCAGTAGAAATCCATTATGCCGCCATGACAGAAAAAGGAGTAATATAAAGTGTCATGTGCAATAAAGGGTTAAATAACCATAAGTAATTGTATTAATTGCCATATACTGTATATATATGTATCCATAATAACTAGTACTGTAAAAAAAAATTAGGGACACAAATTGTAAAATTGTAGTGCACATAAACACCTGATCACAAACCAGTGATCAATGCTAAAGCCGTCAAGGTGTTAGAAAGTATTATTACTGGATTGTTGCAGTGGCACCAGGCACCGGGCTATGGATTGTGACGACTTCCCTGACGCTCGTGTTTCGGCGCTTCCTTCTTCCATCCCCTTGAAGAAGAAAGCGCCAAAACGCGAGAGTCGGGGAAGGCATCACAATCAAATGTCATTTTCCAATGAAAATTGTATTATATTTTTGTGTAAAAACTTTGTCTGGTCAGCAGAATTTGGACTTTTCGCCATCTATAGATGAGATAACTTACTTGCTGTTATTTCATTTCAGAATATGATTTTTGGAATTAGACTTTCTGCCTCACATTTCAGTTTTCACTTGTTCAGTGGAGCCATTTTCTATACATATATGGATAGTTAAACTTTCTGCTCATCTAAAGGTGGTGTCACACATAGCAACGATGAAAACGACGTCGCTGCTAAGTCACCATTTACCCGTCGCAGTCTCTGTGTGTGACATCCAGCAACGACCTGGCCCCTGCTGTGAGGTCGCCGGTCGTTGCTAAATGTCATGCTTCATTTTTTGGACGTTGCTCTCCCGCTGTGAAGCACACATCACTGTGTGTGACAGAGAGAGAGCGACGAACTGCAGCAAGCAGGAAGCAGGGAACCGGCGTCTGGCAGCCTGCGGTAAGCTGTTACCACGGTAAACATCGGGTAACCAAGAAGCCCTTTCCTTAGTTACTAGCGTCCGCCGCTCTCACGCTGCCAGTGCCGGCTCCCTGCTCCTTGCATACGTAGCAGGAGTACACATTGGGTAATTAACCCAATGTGTACTCTGGCTAGGAGTGCAGGGAGCTAGCGCTAAGCGGTGTGCTCTCAAGCTGCAAGTGCTGGCTCCCTGCACACGTAGCTGGAGTACACATCGGGTAATTAACCCGATGTGTACTCTGGCTAGGAGTGCAGAGAACAGGGAGCCGGCACTGGCAGCGTGAGAGCGGTGGACGCTAGTAACTAAGGTAAATATCGGGTAACCAAGAGAAGTGGTTTCCTTGGTTACCCGATATTTACCTTAGTTATGCTTCCACGCGTCGCTGCTAGCTGGGGGCTGGTCACTGGTCACTGGTGAGATCTGCCTGTTTGACAGCTCACCAGCGACCATGTAACGACGCAGCAGCGATCCTGATAAGGTCAGATCGCTGGTCGTGATCGCTGCTGCGTCGCTATGTGTGACACCACCTTAAAAAAGCTTATGGATTGCCGGCTTGTGATTTTAAAAGTGCTTTTTTTAATGTCATACCTTAATCAAAAAGACTGCAGATAAATAAAATATGCCACTTTTCTATATACATGAAAAATAGTCTCATTGTTCAAAGGCACTACATATACATGTTCAGTGACCAGATATAAAGTGACAAAGGTGTCAAACCAAGATGGAGTTAGAATAGCTTTGACATCGTATGTGTTTTTCCTTTCCCTTCTTTTATTTGTTTTCATGTCACATTTAGGCAATTTGTTAGCTGAGCATAACGACTCCAAAGAAATCAAAAGGGAACATTACAACCACAGTAGAGCAGTTGTTGTTTACCCTGTTCAATGCTCTTGCCCAGAAGAAGACTTTGAAATAAACCTTTTAGGCTGCAGTGCGTGTGTCAATGAAAGAAAATAGAACACTCAGTAAAAAGAGGAAAAGTGGAACTAATTATCTGTATAGATTGGCAAAGGCTGGGAAACAATGCAAAAGAAGGAAGGAGACAGGTGAGTTATGAGTACAACAAGTACAACAATGGTAGAACATTTAATACATTTACATAGACAGGATGAATACATTCCAAACAAATATTCAGCAGCCTGGGAATGTAGGCTGGGCAATCTGATGTAGGTCAGGCACCTAATATCTATGGGGGTCTCATGGAAAAAAGATCAATTATGTTAAATTTCCATACAAAATCCTTTTTCTTGTATTGGAAGATAAGAGGCTGTGAAAAGTGTGCGGACAGTTTTCTCATCTATTTCCATTTAGCATACATGCATGCTTGGCCAAAATTGAAGTTGTATTTATATGAGGAATTCTTAAGGAATATGTAACATCCCTCCCACAGAGGAGTGAGGAACTGGTCACTGAGTGGTGCAGTAACAGGTAGTAAGCTAGATGGCTCTGAGGACACCAGAGATGGAGGGAAGTTAGGCAGGCTGGGGTCAGAACCGAGAATTCGACGAGACTCAGGTAAGAGGATGTACAGGTAACAAGGAGAGTGTACAAACACAAGGGACAGGTAAAGGCATAGTCAGGAGGTGAGCCAAAATCAGGAGCCAGAAGGGAACGGAAAAGTCAGGAGGGAAAAGGCAGAGATGAGTCAGAGTTCAGTCCAGGGTTGAGCACCAAGACCAAATCACTGAACAAACAGGAGCCAGGCGCTTACTGCAACAAACCAGAGAATACAACTGTTGCCGCTCCGGGTGGGAACACTCCCAGATAAAGCAGAGCAATTACCTGGAAGTGGCATGTGAGAGTAAAGGGGGCTTTACACGCTGTGACATCGCTA